>NC_070533.1:1920000-2240000 GCF_025433545.1 Fusarium keratoplasticum
TACTCGCATCTCAACCCAAACCCCAACATCGGCTGACTCGTCAATCTCTAGATGGCTGGTTCCGAGAGATCTCGGAGATGTGGCCCGGCCAGGCCATGACCCTCCGCGTCGAGAAGGTCCTCGTCCACGAGAAGAGCAAGTACCAGGACGTGCTCATCTTCAAGTCGACCGACTTTGGCACCGTCCTGGTCCTGGACAACGTCGTCCAGTGCACCGAGCGCGACGAGTTCTCCTACCAGGAGATGATCACCCACCTCGCCATGAACTCTCACCCCAACCCCAAGAAGGTTCTTGTCATTGGTGGTGGTGATGGCGGTGTCCTCCGAGAGATTGTCAAGCACGACTGCGTCGAGGAGGCCATTCTCTGCGACATTGACGAGGTACTTTACTTTCCGAATACCATTAGCTGCAGTCTCACTCACACCACCAGGCCGTCGTCCGTCTCTCCAAGCAGTACCTCCCCACCATGTCCGTCGGCTTCGACCACCCCAAGGTCAAGGTTCACATCGGCGACGGCTTCAAGTTCCTCAACGACTACAAGAACGAGTTCGACGTCATCATCACCGACTCTTCCGACCCTGAGGGCCCCGCCGAGGCCCTGTTCGAGAAGAACTACTTCAAGCTCCTCCACGATGCCCTGAAGGAGGGCGGTGTCATCTCTACCCAAGGTTGTATGTTCCCTATTTTCCTCAGGGAAGTAACTGGGGTCACTAGGAACGGCAGAATCGGGGAACCTTCCACTGTCAAAGTTGACTGGTGTGCATGGGCTCACCCTCGATTGGCACATCATGGTGCCACTCCCGACCTAGCGACTACCAGAAGCCAGTGCTGCTTCTCCAGCTCAGCTTCCGGTAGTCCCGCGTTAGCATGCATTTTCCGTTCCTGCTTTTATGCGTGCCGCGTTCTGCTGTTCCTGCCTCGTTACTTGTTGCACTGCATGGTAGTTCATGATGGGACTACGCTTACACAGTTGACTCTGCCACAGCCGAGAACCAATGGCTTCACCTGCCTCTCATCACCCAGCTCAAGAAGGACTGCCGCTCCATCTTCCCCGTCGCCGAGTACGCCTACACCACCATCCCCACCTACCCCTCGGGCCAGATCGGCTTCATGGTCTGCTCCAAGGACCCCAACGCCGACGTCAAGACCCCTCTCCGACAGTGGACCAAGGAGGAGGAGGATGAGAAGTGCCGATACTACTCTTCCGAGATCCACAAGGCCAGCTTCGTCCTCCCCAAGTTTGCCGAGAAGGCTCTCGAGTAAGGTCACCATTAACGACGACCGAAAACGAGAAACGACGACAATTGGGTTGGGCATTGCTTACGAGTTTAATGTTGGAAATGGGATCACGGGGGAAAAACCAGGCCAAGGTGGCCATTTGGATTCATGGATGCCAGGATATGCATCACAATACGGAAAAGACTCTGGCGTTACTGCGAGTAGGGCTCATGGAGTCATGAAATATAGAGTATTTCAATCTCTCATCTGGGGTCTTTGTCTATGTGAAGTTGCTCTGACCATGTTTTATATCACGAACCAACTTGATCCAAGGACACGCGACAGTCTATAACTTTTGACAGGTTTCTATTATCTAGTCTCATGCAATCATAGCTCGTCGAACTGGACCTTTCCCTGGCTCACATCCGGATACACGTCGAATCTCCGTTGTGTGTTGAGGGGAATATTCCTCCTGGCCTCGGTGATCTTTTCAGGCTCAAGCTCCCACTCGATAATTGTCTCTTTCTCATCAGCCTCAACAGGGACGTGTGCCAGAGGGTCGGCGACAAGACTGTGACCCCAGGCAACATAGTCCGAGTCGACGTTGCGGGCGGGACTGCACAGAGCAACGTAGAGCTGGTTATCGGCGGCACGGGCTCGGCCGAGAAGCTGCCAATGCAGAGCGCCGGTGGTGGTGTTGAAAGCTCCGGGGTAGATGAGGGCAAAGGCACCCTTGCGGGTTGCGATGGTGGCCAGCTCGGGGAAGCGCACGTCGTAGCAGATGGCGACGGCAATCTTGCCGTACTCGGGCAGGTCAACCAGCGTCACCTTGTTCCCCGGGCTCAGGACATCAGATTCGCGGAAAGTGACCTTGCCGGGGATGTCAATGTCGAAGAGGTGCACCTTTCGGTGTGTGGCCAGCAGCTTGCCGTCCGGTCCAAACACTAGACAGGTGTTGTAGTGCTTGCCTGTGTCAGGGCTGAACTCGGGGATTGAGCCACCAACGAGGTAGACACCGTTGTCGGCAGCCATGGCCGAGAGGGCGTGGAACGACGGCGCGGCATCGCGGGAGGGAGGACTCGGCAGGAGGGTCTCTGCGTACTCGGGGAAGTGCTTTGTTCCGTACGGCGAGTTGAAGCACTCGGGGAGGACGACAATCTTTGCCCCCGAAGCTGCGGCGCGGGCGACGTGCGAGGCTGCGCTGGCGAGGTTGGCCTGCTTATCTGCCCCCGAGGCGAGCTGCACCAGAGACAGCTTGACGGGCTTCTTGAGGACTGGGTCGGGGATTGACGACATCTTGCGGACGAGGGAGGGCGTGTAGCAGCTACGGGGGATCGAGGATGAGAAGATGGATCTTGAGGTTATGGCGACTCGACCGAGGGCAGTTCGCATGGTGAGATGTAATAGAAAACCGAAGAAGGAGGAGAAAAAGGATAGCTATATATCATGCAGAGAGAGATGTCGTTTACTCCTCCGCTCCGGTGACCGGATGGAAGTGGGGGTGGGGTCAATTTGCCAATTACGCGATGGGGCCCGGCATGACGCGGGGCAAAGAATCGTGAGGGACGCTATTTGTCAGGACGAAAATGGTAACGGGGAGCGACGGAGGCTGTTGTCCGCTCTGTGATTTTCCTTGAGGGTTTAGATAGTCTACAGGTTGGAATAGTGTGTGTTCGGGGTGTGATGTAGTTCCGAAACTGGCCGAGATTCTGAGATTAAGCACCAGTATGAGAGCTTTTACACTGGTGACCCATGTTGCTCTATGTGCTCGCCATCAATTGGATATATATGACACCTGTTGGGATCAATCATGACTCAGGTCTAAGATGGAAATTCAATGTAAGATGCCATGTAAGTAAAGCCTGATAAATGCAAGGCATAGTCTCATAGAGCAACATTCATTGACCAACATTCAAGTGAAGCTGGAGAGGAATTGTCATGATGAGTTGTGCAATCACAACTTCAGTGTCACTCAAGAGCATAGTAAGTGGTTGGAAAGAACAGAGTTGTTGTCGAGGTTCTCTAGACACGGCAAAGAAGCACATAATACTGCCTCTAATGCCCAAATCGAGTAGCTCATCAACGAGTGACTCAACACATCTTTCTCAAACAATTGCCCATGGTATCGTTCCATCGTCAAAGAAAAGGAAAAAAAGGGAAAAAAAGAGACGAAAAATCGAGGTATCTCAAAGTATCAACTCTCGCAGACTCATAACCCTCTTAAACATGTGCTGGTTGACATATACATGCGAGACCCAGCAGGTCTCTCAATGTTTAGAGAGCCCGTCAGGAAGAGGGACGGCTGTACACGCCTTGGTTGCTTGGCGGCGATCCATGGTTGTTGTTATTGTCGCGCTTTGGTGGTGCAGGCGGGTTGCCCCCCTGATGTTGCACCTGTGGAGGAGCAGACGCCCCAGCGAGATAGTCATAGGAAACCCTACGGACCTTGCTCCCTTGGCAGAGCTTGCAGATTTGACTAGTTCTGGGTTAGCGATGCTTGACAATTGTAATATGATGAGTAGACATACGCTTCGCGTTGGAACGAGCCACTGCAAAGATCACAAGTGATCCAGGTCATGCCATACTCGTCAAAGACGTAGGAGGAAAGGGGTGAGCTCATGATTGCAACTCGAGAAGGCTGTATGAGATGAGGTTGAGTTTAAGTTGATCTGGCTGTCGTGGTTCAGGTTGCTTGCTCGACCAAAATAACACCATCCTGAGACGTTGGGAATCTTGTCGGTATATATACTCGGGATCTGGACATCATCAACACTGCCGAAGGAGAACGACCAACAGACTGGGCCCCGTCCGTCCATGACGGCAACCAACACTTCACCGCCCCGCGGGGAGTTATCAAGACGAGGGTTGACACAAGCGCGCCCGTCTGTCAGAGTCGGTAGCCGCTGTCATGACGCCGGCTGCAATCGGGTCTTGTGATGGCGATCATGTCAAGGATGGGCAGTTGCCTTGATTCGGGCTCTCACACCTCAGCCGTCAAAGCCATGTCATGTCTGGGACAATCTGAGCCCAACCGTGAAAGGAAAATTGTCCAGGCGGTAACGACTTCCACATTCTCTACCGCTCTGTGGTCATCTTGGGCCTCATTTCCAGGCGTCCATCCATGCTCATGCCCACGCATTCTCCGCAGCGCGCAACTACAACTGCAACTGCACACGGTGGACCGAATGGCGAGCAGCCTTGGCTTCCTACGCCTCCTGCAGCCTCCCCCTCGGTCTGCGCAAGGAGCGCCTCGCGGACCACATCCTCGGTGCCTACTGGAGTGTTGGGCGGGGAGTAAATCCCTCGACGTCTTGACCGGTTCCGGAGAGGACCGGCAAATGGAAGCCCGCGCTGACCAAACCCGCCGGCTCGCTGCATGATCGCTAGGTCGTGCTTCACGTTCCGGCCGCCGACGAGCCAACCTAGGCCAAGACCCGTCGAGAGCGGCGGATTCGGCTGAACGTCTGCGGCCTTGCGGTTGGCGGCAGCACCCCAGCTCTAAGAGACAAGCACCTGGATGCTATTGCGTGCATCCATGGTTAAGCTCCTGCATCAGCCATGAGACCATGTGCGAGGGGCTTGTTGGGGTAGGGCAAGAGTCGGCCAAGCCATTCGTCAAATCCACGTCACATCTTGTTTGAGAAGCAGATATCTGAATCTCGTGCAATGTCAGGTGTAGCCTTACCTGGAGGCGGCCTTGGGCTGAAGGCGATGCAATGACACTGACAAACGGCTCTGTCCGATGATGCAGCTGTCATCCAGTGGTTCTCTGTAGTGTTTCCATAGCAGCCTGTGTTATCCAGCATGTAGAGGCCCGAGGCTGTGGACGCCTCGGCCGCCGTCCCCGTCCCGCGTCCGTCCCGTGTCGTCGCCCGGTGCATCCTCCCGATAAGCGTCGGGCCCCCGTTCAGCTCAGCAAGGATTCTTCCCTTCCTTTCACAACTAGACCGACTTTTTTTCGGCAGACCGTTTACATGTTCGTTTCTGCATCAGGGAGGGCCGAAAAGCCCGTTCCCGAGACAGGACCAAGCATGCAAGGCCACGACGTTTTTGTCGACATCCCACGCTTGTGTTCCCCATCATCAGCTCGACCGGTCAACAATAATCTTCCTGAATCGACCAAGCGAACCCCAGGAATAGAACGAGTTAGACCGGCAACTCTTTGTGATTTCATCGATGTGTACGTGTGCTTCTCTTCCCTGGCTGTATCTTGTCGTGTTACCCTCTTATCCTCTGGGACCCTTGTCACGCGCCTTGTCGTCTGTCCATTCAGGGTATCCAAGAGTTAAAACCACTCGTAGAAAGAGCTGTGACCAATCTGAGAGTTTGTTATTGATTAATGCCGTATCTGGCCTTTTGCTCGGCACAAGAGCTCAGCCAGTGCAAACGAGGCTATTCACGATCTGACCACCATGTTCCAACTCCCTTGGTTCAGTTGGTCCACGAGCCACAACCCATCATCCGTAGACACTTGTCGAGAGAATCAAGGTGGGGGGGTCTGGCATAGAAGTTGGGCACAAGGCAATTTCGAGTCTGTTTCACAAACTTTCTGGCAAGGCTCATCAGGAGATATGATGCCACATGCCTTAATTTTCAGTCCTGCAGATCCAGTTCTCGACAGTTGACCTGTTTTGATTAGATGGCATCCACGTTGATGCCAAAAGATCAGATGACCCGCAATGCAGCTCGAGGCAATCGATGGCAACGCCGGCGATACGAGGCCTCAGCTCGCAACGGAGGGACAACCTGATTCGTGGGGCAACGTGGCTATCAATAGACAGCCCAACTATGTGTCGCATGGCGCGGCTTCGGCTTCGGACTCTTCTCCGATAACTTACTGACAAATGCTCGGTTGAGAGGGCCTCAGATAGGTCAACCACCCTCTCGGCTTCGGCGTTACAAGCAGGGGCTCCGGCACTTGCGCATGCCACTGACGAATATCTGATGCATCCCCCAAGACTGAAGCCGAGTTGACAGGTTTTCTGACCAAAATCCGAGACAAAACGGTAGGTATGTCTAAGAATTTCCGAGAGAGCAGGGGTTGACAGGCCGCAGTCAGCTTCCAACGGCGTCGCACAGCATTGGACCTGCATTGTGACATATTCGTGAAATGATCTGATAATGCAGTTGAGAGGTGTTTTGAAATTGACGTTGGCCAGAGGGAAGGGGTATCCGCTGAGGGTAGAAGAGACCGGGCTTCACATCTGGTTGAATACCTCCTCAAGCTGAACTCCTCAAACACTCGTCGTAAATCACACGCAGAGGCTGAACGTTGAGAACAGCAGCAAGCGACATATGTGTAGATGGCAGCGCTCGAGTCCAGCCATGATTCAGCGTGGCGTTGTCATAACGGCTGTGGGTAGCCGCCTGCAAAGCAAGGCTTACCTGCCTGATCCAATCGTTGAACAGTCCACTGGAACATGCTGGCGTGGATAGGTTCTGGTAGCACTCGAAGGAAAGAATCCCGACGTCCTGAGTCAGTGACCCATGCAAAAACCTGTCGCCAATATGCGAGACGGGTGATGACATGGGCAAAAACGTCGATGAGCTCGTGTGACCTGTTGCACAGGCGGAGGTTCCTCCGACGCAACAATGACGAGTTCGGCGGATAGGCAGCGCCCCGCGGGACCCCATAGAGGTACATTCGTTCGTCTGAAAGCTTGTCATTTCGTATGTGACCTGAGTCCAACTCGTGATGGTGTCTTTTCTGGTACATCGTCTTCGTGGGATGAGCCATGTTGTATGCCGAAACAACTCATTTCGTTCTCCAAACGCCTCGATGGCAATCCCATGGTTCTGGAAAGATCATGCCTGGTCTTGACTGGCATTAAAGAAAAGTTTGTGGTTAGAAAACAAGAAAAGTTGATGTCGTGCTGTGAGGAAGGCAGGGAGGAGGGTTATGCTTGACATCGGGGTCATGCACGGATTAGAGCATACCCCGATTGGTGCATCTCGGCGACCGCGTCCCGCGCAGCGCAGGCCAAAGTTAGGAATCAATGGGAGTTACGATACCTCTAGAGCTACCTCTCGCCCTCCTCACCCTAGAAAAGGCTACAAAGTCCCTGGAGGACTCGTCTACCATGAGCTGAGCTTCAAGCGACTGATTTACCGTCTTCAACATGTCTGTCATTCTCTGCACTGGTAAATGCGACTGACCTACTCCACGACTTGCGACTCACGAGCTAACCCACGTCGCAGCTGGATATGACCACACGATCAGGTTCGATTCGACCCGCGCTTCCTCCACGAGTTTCCCCCGTTGACACTCTTTCTCGATAGGTTTTGGGAGGCATTGTCGGGTATCTGTTCGCGCACTATACAGCACCCAGACTCGCAGGTGAACCGTCTGTGCATCTCACCCGACAAGCGATACCTCGCCGCCGCGGGCCACCACACGGTCAAGCTCTACGATATCAAGTCGACCAATCCGAACCCGCTGCTGACTTTCGAGGGCCACACGGGCAACATCACTGGCGTCGCCTTTCACTGCGAAGGAAAATGGATGGTAACTAGCTCCGAGGACGGCACCGTCAAGATCTGGGAGACAAGGACAGGGACAATTCAGCGGAGCTACAACCATGGCTGTCCTGTCAATGATGTTGTGATCCACCCAAACCAGGGTGAGATTATAAGCTGCGATCGGTCTGGCAGCGTGAGAGTCTGGGACTTGGCCGAGAACAACTGTTCCCACGAGCTCATCCCGGAAGAAGACGTCTCGGTCTCTAGCGTCACAGTCGCTAGTGACGGCTCTCTCCTATGCGCTGCGAATAATGCTGTAAGTTCCCACCATGCCACTTGAGGGTCTGATCCTGACATATACAGGGCAACGTGTTTGTATGGAACCTTATCCAGAACTTTGACCGCACCCAATTAGTTCCAGTCACGCACTTCAGCGCTCACAAGGAATACATCACGCGCATCCTGCTCTCACCTGACGTCAAGAAGTTGGCGACCTGCAGCGCCGACCACACGGCAAAGATATGGGAGGTCAAGAACATTGAGCCCACCACGGACCCAGAACCCAAGCCGTACCCGCTCGAGGCAACCCTCACCGGCCACCAGCGCTGGGTCTGGGACTGCGCCTTCAGCGCTGACTCTGCCTACCTGGTGACGGCCTGCTCGGACCACTACGCGCGACTTTGGGAACTGCATAGCCAGCAGATCATTCGCCAGTACAACGGGCATCATAGAGGAGCGGTTTGCGTCGCGCTCAACGACTATTCCGAGACGCGATGATTCAGGCATTGGGTGCTGTCAAGATTGGTTGGCCGGAGAATGGCGTTGGGTCCGTGTGTTTTGGTTGTTTAAAGATGTGTTGATGATTGCTCGAGAGGTTTTGTATGCTCCTTGCATGGCAGGCTAGCTGTTCCCGGTTGTGTATGAATGGCAAGTGTTAGACTCGGATATGAAGTTCTATGTTGTAGTGTCTTTGCGGTGATTGGTTCTGAAACGATGCCAAAGCAAGAAAAGGAGTGAGTACTTGACACATCAACTAGGCTCTTTGACGTCCATATTAATAGTAACCTTAGGGCAATCTAAGAACGAGAGAACAGGGTCTAAAGGAATGAGGAATTCATCCAAGTCTCTTCTGCCTATGTTTGGTCCTTATTCTAGAACAGGTTGTGAATGTGTGCTAATATCTGTTCTATGCAAAACATGAGACTACAACTCTCCCATTGGGACGTGGCGCAAGATAAGAAGCATCCTTGACAAGATAGTCCAACATGATGATATCGAGTCGAATGTGGTTCTTGACCAGTGTGATATTTGTCGATGAGAAGGCTAGATTGGATATGAGGAGTGAATCTGGCAAAGTCACAGTAGTGGTTCAAGAAATTATGAAGCAGCAACTCGATTGCTCATGCTAGATACAAAGCCAATAGGTCGCTGCAGATTTCCGTATGGCATTCCATCGCTCGTGAAATTATTCGCCCATCTTGTTGAGGCGGTCCTTGGCAGACTCCTTTGCCTCGTCCGAAGCGTTGGGGTTGCTCAGGGTCCTAGAACTGGTCAGTACAGCCCCATACTTGTAGAGACGAAGAGACTCACGACTTAAGACCACCGGCAACATTACCAGGGTTCTTCTCCTTGTTGTCACCGGCCTTGGAGACTGACGTGCTTGTTAGATTCGGTTTCATGGTCAGGAGTTGAGTGTCTTTACCATTGCCGTCGTTGAACTCCTCATGGAGGACCTTCTTGGAGTGCTCCTTGGCCTCCTGGGAGGTGTTGGGGTTGTTGATGGTAGCCTTGTGGCCGCCAGCGATCTGAGCATCGGTCATTTTGATGGTTGTAGGTGGTCGGTTGGAGTTGATGGAAGTGGTTGCTGTTGCTGTTGCTGTTGCTGCTGTAGGATTGCTATGTTGATGAGAATGATGAGAGAGTCTCTTCGAAGGACAACGTCCCCTTCTTATACTTGGTACTCGACACTCATTCTCGCAGATCGCCGATGTGCTCTTGAACGACCACCGTGAAAATCGACTTCATTGACGCAATTGATGACCTCCTCGATCCTCTAGCTCATCTGTTCCGGCGGTGAAGCTACTAGTAGTCTCGCACATTTCACGACCTCCTACTCGCTCGATCACGGAGCTTTCATTCTAGAGACTGTGCCGTCTGCCAGAGTGGTGACGTGTGGGCGTATCCGGGGTAAGACTTCTACAGGGATTCTTTCTCTCGGTCAGGAACAAACACTCCATGTCTCCCCTTGCGTGCCAGTCTGCCCTCTACGGCATCAGTCATCTTCGGCAAAAGGCGTGCCCGGGAGATGCTAACCTGTGCGATCAAGGTTAGCTCCGATCCGGGCTACTGCGAGGCATCAGAGCGGCTTGTATACACCGATGGCCTGTGAGTTATTAGGCAGACGAGGAAGAGTCCTCCATCGAGATTCACGGTCAATAGAAGAACTTTGGTTCACCACCGTGATGCAGCAGCTATCACCGCGCTCGTCAACGTCGTAGCCCAGGGGTTAAAGTTGAGACTGGTCGGGTTGGGGGCCTAAGATATGAAGTCATGACGCATCAATTTTGACGGTCGATCAAAAACAACACACACTTGCCCGTTGTAGAAACGGCCGCGAGATGACGGGTTTTGTTTTAACAGAGAAAAGACGCCAAAAAGCAAAGAGAAAAGAGACGGGAGACGCGGGCTGCTCCATCGATGAATCATCATGGGCGCGTTGTGCATGACATCGAGACGTGTCTGGTGCTGACACGAACACTGCGCGAAGTCCCGTGAATCTGCACACACAGCAGGCTACCGTGTGAATCAAGGTTCAGGTGAGATGATGAATGAGAGGTCAGGAATTGTCCTCTTGAGAATGTCTTGTAGTGGGTTTGAGTGGTAAAGAAAAAAAGGACAAGAGTTCAGCCGAATGCGAGAGACGAGCTGAGATGATACTGTAACACGGCTCGGAGGTACGCGACCATGTCAGACCTGACCTCACAGAATTTCTCGTAAAGGAGATGGCCGTGGTGATCGGTCATTGCCGGATTATGTGCATCTCTTGTCACTGAGAGAAAAGGGGATTGATGATAGGGATAGCATTTGATCCTTCATCAGACAAAGGCCGCAACCAGTAAGCCAATGACCATCGTGATCCCGGATATGTATGTTGATCCGGAACTCTGAAGAAACCACCTTTTGGAAACCGACCCAGGCCAGGCGT
The DNA here is from genome assembly GCF_025433545.1 of Fusarium keratoplasticum. NCBI lineage: Eukaryota > Fungi > Ascomycota > Sordariomycetes > Hypocreales > Nectriaceae > Fusarium > Fusarium keratoplasticum. The sequence goes on from NC_070533.1 coordinate 1,930,883, forward strand.
CCTTTTGAACGCCACGTCGATCAAAGAGCCCAACTCGAGTCGGCGTGTCCGCGTCAAACCCGACGAATCAGGGTCAAAAGGTGCCCCCTGCGCGGCTCTTGGCCATGCGTCCATCACCAGAAACCTCCACCCGCACGAGGTCCCGGCTAGAAAAGATTGGATGAGAGAGGCCTACCACGGGCTGTAGTCGGAGTGTTTTTCAAGACGGCACATGACGTTGTGTAAGAACCTTATACCCCATGTCCAGCTGAGCAGGGATCTGAAGAGTGAGCGGACCCAAGCGCCCGGGGCGGTCTGCATGACTTGACCAGAAGAATCCGTTGGGATGGTTGATGTCGATTGTCAGAAACGAAACAGAAGAAATGCGGCTAAAAACTTCAGCGCAGCCAACCACGCGGCGTGTGGGGGAATAGCAAGCCACGCCCAAGCCCCCCCTGAAGGAGGAAGATCGGGGGCGTCTCCATCCTGTGTCTGGACCCCTGTAGCAAATAGCGTCAGCTAGAGCGAGGCTGAGGCCGGCCCGCCACCTCCAATAATAGAACGCATCTGGCATCTTGTGTCGATGACATCCACCTTGGATCAACACCATCTACAACTCCAAACTCCGCTCACAGGCCTCACAGGGCTGCCAGACTGAAAGCCCTCTCAGACGCACGAGCCTCCTGTTCCCCCGTCTCTCTCTTTCATTCTACACGCCCCTCCCCTGGACTCCACGCATCCATCCCTCCTTGAGCCTAGAACAATCATGACCTCAGACGACAAGCCCCCAGTCTTCAACTACATCCTGAGCTTCATCCTCGTAGGGCTCGCATGGGGCTTCACGACCCCTTTCATCCGCCGGGCCGCCCAGTCGCACAACCCTCCTGCGCATCCGGTCCTCGAGAGCCCTGCCGTCCAGGCCAGCTGGCTCAAGTCCAAGGTCTACGGGGCATTCTTCGGGGTTGTCGATCTCCTGAGGAACCCTCGCTACGCCATCCCGCTGGTTCTCAACCTCACGGGAAGTGTGTGGTTCTTTCTGCTCATTGGCAAGGCCGGTAAGTCCGCTGTCTCTGATGGGCGCCTGTCAGAAGAGTGTCGATCCTCCCAACTAGTCTAGACCGGCCGAGGTTGACAGGTCGCCACCTCTAACCTCTGTATCAACTGCTGATGACGCCAATTGTCCAGAATTGAGCCTGACGGTACCCATTGTGAACACTTTGGCGTTTCTATTCACTGTTCTCGGTGATTGGTACGTTGACGGCAAGGTAATCAACAGAGGTGAGTGTTTTCAGTGCCCATCGTTCAGGGGTTGTCTCTAAACGTCTACTCCAGATACCGCAGTTGGGATGGGCCTCATGCTGGGCGGTATTGCCTTGTGCGTCCAGAGCAAGCGTTGATATATATCGGCCTTTTTATGTATAACATGTACTGTTATGATTCTTCATGCACAAATGTCAGCCCGGTGTCTCCGGATTGGTTACCGCCGTTTGCGGCATGTTGATGCGTGACTCCACCGCAAAGCCTCCCACGCTTGGAGGCTTTTGTTGAAGATGCAAAGACATACTGTCAATTCAAGTCTTATAGAGACTATGAATAGCGAAAAATTGATGAATTTTTACATGTATGCTAGACTAGTCTTGAGTCAATATCTTGTGACAATTGCAAGCTGGACGCATCTTAACACGTTGGAGCACCAATATGTCCCCGTCTTACCATAATGCGCATACTCGCTTAAAAGCAGGAACAACGCCTTTCTGGAAAACGGTGCATATAGTAGACCGCCATATGCCACCATGCCAAGAATAGTTTCTAGCGTAGAAGGATGTTCAAATATGTCTGTCCAGATGTAGTCAAACTTGTTCGTCATATAGACGCCAAATGATCCAAACAATGCCAGCTAATTGTCCATGTTAATCTTCTGCAGCAACCTCACTTCTCACAAGATAGCCAAAACAAGGTAAAGTAATTGTTCATGTTGATTCTTCTGCTCCTGGCAGTAGTTGTATTACAATGGAGCCCAGCCCCATGTTGACCCCCCTTGGAGGAGGAACCCTCTCTCTATCTCTTTGGATATGATGCCCATGCCAGGTTGCAAATGCCATTTCATGGCCATGAATAAAAAAAAAGGTTCATGAATCTTTCTCGGTCGTGAGAATGTCGAACAGAAAAACACACTTGGTTCTCCTTGACCCCCCCCTTTTTCTCCTTGCGTGTATTTCACCAGTTCCCAAAAAAGAAAACCCGACATATAAGAAAAAGAACTCCGTGCAAAAATGTTCCGGCCGTGGGGGTTTATCTCGTAAGAATCGTAGGCGTCAAGAATAGAAAATTCGTGTGAGGCGTTGGGTTGTTGTTTTTGTCGGTTCATTCATGAAGTTGTTGTTGTGTTGCTTCCGGGGTATCTTTGATCGCTTCATCACTTCTTCTTCCCCCCTTCAAGCCATTCGTTCATCGGCGTGCTCGAAGCCAGCGGAGCACGCTTCGAAGGCTGGGGTCTTCGGCCGTCCAGCGGCCCATTCCGTCGTCCGAGGCCTTGAGCTCGGCGTAGATTACTTCGTCGCTGATGGCTGCCAGTTCCTAAACACAGAGGCGGTCAGTTGGGGGCCTCTAAGAGAAACCGAGAAGACGGTCGTACCGTTCGAAGTTGGCGGTCGCAGGCTCGGAGTTGCGACTGGTTTCTCGATGGTGAGCCGCTCTGCAGCACCTGTCGTCGGTATTCGACCCATCGTTGCGCCGCCGCCTGACGAAGATAGATCTTCTGTCCCTCGTGTCGTCTTGCGTACGCGTCCAGGAGAACCCTTTACCACAATGGTCAGCCTCGAAAACCCCTTATCCTGCACGAAAGCACCTACTGCTTGAGCTCGGCCTTCATCTGCTCGTCCTCGCCGCCAGGAGGGTTGGGCACGCTCGTGTCCGCCGCACATTCCAGAATGTGCTGTCCATCCAGTGCACACTGGCGGAGAGCGGCCCAGCCCTCGGTGTAGTAGTCACCCGTGTCCTCAGGGTCGACAGGGGCCGCGGCGATGTAGTACTGCAGCGTTCGGAAATCGGAGAGAACCTCAGCAACCCGTGCTGTGCGATACTCGTTCACTGTGGGGAGACAAGGGTTTTACGTGTCAGTGCTTCTGAGCTGCTGTAGGGAGGGTTGGGGGGGGGGAGAGATGGGATGGGAGGGGCGGCGGTGCAAGGCTGCGGCCTGGGGAACCAATTGTTCTCCCAGGAGAGCCGCCAAGATTGCCGGATACGACGTACATCCGTCCATTGTTATAGAGATTCCGGAGTGGTAGAGAATGTGTAGAGAAAGGTTCAAGAGTTGACTAGGAATGGTTGAGAGTCGTGTGTTGGTCAAGCCAGTAAAGGTCGAGAGATATTCGAAAGGGATATAATTGCGATTTTGTTGTTGCAGGGGAAAGCAAAGTTGGTAAAAGGTCGAATGGTAGACGGAGGAAAACAGGCAAGGAAATGATTATAGAGACTTTGTCATGCCGATCACTGGACAATTGAGAGAAGCCGGTTCTTCAAATGCTGCTTGACTGAACAAGTCACAACACGATTCCATCAACCGACTTGGGCATCCTTTTTGTATATCGTGATGGTCCGTCGAAGGCCTCCCGACGGTAGTCCCCCCCCTTCGGAGAAAAAAAACACAAGGAACCACAAGCCTATGCTCCGGAAAGGGACCCATCTCCTAGAGGAGAGACGACGGCGAGCTGCCAACAGCCTTTCACTCTTTGCACCCCACCAAAACGGGAGCGAACGGCTACTAGGGGCCACCCCCTCCTTAGCTTGGTACAGTAGACACACAAACGAAGACGACACGACATCCATCACAGAGTGTGAGGGACCCGGCAATTGAGCCAGCCTTCCCATGCGGGCCACCAGTGAGAGGGTCGGGAGCGCTGCCTCCACCCGGCGGGTGGCAGGGTCCTATCCAAGCTGGAAAGGAGGAGCTCAAACACACAGACGACCCTGGACGAGCTGTGGCGAAAACCACTTCTGTCGAACCGACGACCGAAGCCTCGCCCTCAGCCCTATCCCACCCCTGGCAGCAGCATAGTTTAATGCAGGGCCCGTAGGATGGGCACGTCATGGGTCATGGGAGGTGTAAGGAATTGGGAGCCGTGAATGGTGGACAAGCCACTCTCCGCGATAGGCCTGCATGTCCGAGAGAGTTTCTGAGGCGTCCTGGAGGCTTCTCCTTGGTTTCGGCCGGCAGATACACCCACAAAGCCTCGTGTCACCAACCCTGGATGGGGATAGAGACGCCGAGACGCGGTGCTGCTTGTCTGAGCCGCGTGGGTCGGGGCCATTTGCGAATCGAAAGGCGTCGATTCCCTTCTGCTTCTTTACAAAGCAGAAAGGGCCGGGCTGTGTCCACAAATCTACCAGATGAGAGATAGGTACCGGACTGTAGTTGCAGGGGTTTCGGAAGAGGGGGGGATTGCGGTCAGAATGACCTAGTACCTAACTTGACAGGCGCGCCCAGTATCGTGCCAAACGTCGCCGGTACAAGTTGAAAGGCAGGGTATGTCGGTTCAGTGCCTGATAGTCCGCAGTCCGGCGCGGACTTGACTGCAAGTGCATGTGCATGTGGTGGTGGTGGTAGTGGTGGGTTTCTGCGGTGGGTGGAGTATTCATGGTAGTGGCGCCGGCTCAGCTATGTCGAGCCACCACTAGTCGCGCCAAAAGAGGAAAGGGCTTGGGGCTCTATTGCGGGATAGTCGGCCGGGCGGGACCAATAGGCGCGCGGATGACGCCAAGGGCAACGGTTTGGGGCGAGCTGAGGAGGGCAGTTTGGAAGACGTTTGACGTATATAATTGGTCGGTTGTGGTCGTGTCGCTAGATCTGGTCAAGCCTACGAGAAAGAGGCCGTCTGAAAACAAGAGGGAATGTAACCCTAGGACACTCAAAAGAAAAATGTAGGTTGAGAGAAATAAAACACTCGCTGCGCTGCACTGCACTGTCAGGGGGGCCAGCAGGCTGAGTCAAATCCATCGCGGTGACACCGATTGTGAGAAATTACAGGTGGTGATGATGGAGTTGAGGGTCATGAATGGAGGCACGAGTGATACAGACAGCTCCCATCACGATGCTGTACTTGCCGAATCGGGTAGGTGTCAGGTGTCCTGACGTCGGCTCAACTCTTGATGCAGGCCTCGTGAGGCGCAGGCTCAAGCGCAGGCACAGACACAGACACAGGCACACACAAGCTCGAGCGCAATCTCTAGATCTCCTGAAACATTACTACACCACTGCATGCATGCATCTGACTGCTTATCATCCATCCTTCTCCATCTTCCAGCTCGGCCGGGTTCTTTGAACAAAAGCCCGAGATCATAATCGTCCGTTCCCTGCATCTTGTCTGTGATCTAGGCTGGTTCCATCGACGTCAAAGAGCCGCCCGCCCAAACTGTGGCGTCACGCTTCTATTGTTTGCATGGCGCCGTTTATTCTTGAGGCCGCCTCTTTTTGTTGTCTCTCAACGTCTTTGCTGCCGCCATTCGCCTCCGCCAACAGTTCGTTCACCCGTTGAAACTAATGTTAGCTGTTTGTACCGTTCGCCTCCCAACGGCCTCATCACGGCTCCCCTTCCCGCTCCCGCTCCCGCTTCCCCCATTGTCTCGTCGTGTGCTTCGCTCTCCTCCTGGATTGGACGTGAAATCTTCTTCTCAGCGCCCCTCGGAGGCTCAAATCGGCGCTTACCGGAGTCAGCCAAACTGCCTCCCAGGGCCCTCCCAGCCCCCAACCGAGAGACTGGCCAGGGCCCCCCTGTAGACAGATCCGATCGACTGGAATGCCTTTCAGATGCTCCTCTTCAAGCCCCCTCAAGCCTCTTTTCGTAACTCACGACATCCATCACACCCGCACCATTTCCAAGCGCAGAATCGACGCCAGCCATCGTCCACCCTGGACCCACCACGCGACTCGGGAGCCCTCCTAGTTCCAAGGTCTCGGGCTGCTAGTCCTTGGCGCAAGGCATACTCGCCCACCATTGGGCTATCAGGCGCGCCCATTCACTTGTCAGTTGCTCAATCCGAAATGAAGACCTCGTCAGAATCTATTGCACATGGTTTGGACGCCTCCCCAGCCAGACACCTTGAACTAGGACCCACGCCAACCACCACGACGGCATCCAAGTTCCTGATCCCCATGATCCATCCCCCTGCATGGCCCACGTTCTTGGAAGCAGCACGCACGTCGTGTCTACTTGCTTGCTGCATTACATGCTGTGAATCAACTTTCTGCCCTTCTAGACCAGGTCCATCGTCCCATTCATCGTCGGCGGCGCTTCTTCTATGATATCATCATTCTCTCTGTCCGCTCAGTCCTTCTCGGCAATAGCTTGTAACCGGTCGTCAATCTCCTCCTCGGTCAAGGTTCTGAACCCTGGGTAGGTTCCCTCCTCACCGTCGGCTCGCGGGCCGCCCACGATACCAATCTCAATCTCCCCCTTCTTGAAATCCATGCTCAGGACGGTGCTCAGCGTTGTAATGGCCAGCTCAACCACATCCTCCCAGGAACCCTCGGCGTGATCCTTGTTGCGCAGCTTCTTCTCGAGGTGGTTCAGCGCTTCCTGCTGCTTCGGGCCCGCCGCGGTGCCCTTGTAGCCGATGTAGTATCCGGCAGGGTCGCACTTGAACAGCTGGGGACCATATTCCGAATCGAGTGCGATCAGCGTCGTCGCGACGCCGTAGGGCCGCATGTATGCCTGGGGATGATGTCAGCACATGATTGGCCACTCTGTTTTGACCGCTAGAGCATGCTTACTCGCTGAGTATAGACCTGGCTGATGTTGGCCAAGCGCTTCGCCAGGGCATCAGCTGGCATCTCGTAGCCGTACTTGTATCGGAACTCTGCCGCCTCGCCCTGGGCCCTTTGAGCAAAAGCTCGGGCATCCGCGATGGATCCTGTAATCACGCATCCGACCGAGGGCGAGATCTGGAAGATGTGGGAGACGGAGGCAGGGTCGATCAGCTTATCCTGTTGCCTGCATCAGTCTTTGATCTGGACATCTCATTCGAACACTTCCAACATACGGGGACCTTCTTCTGGGACAGGACAACGGCGCAGTCCTTGCCCCTCACACCGACAGACATGATGTTGGCTGCTGTGATCGCCTTGAAGGCGTACTCTGTTTAGGATATCATGTCAGTCTCGGGAATAGGCGCTCGTCAACGTCATCGAACAAGGGAGCATCGTGGGGTTGGTTTTGCTCGGGATCGATGGGGGGCTCGCATACCAACTTGGTACAACCGACCATTGTCGGCGAAGATGGTGATGTGTCGGTCGTATGCGCCGGCTGTGATAATTGAAGGTTAGCTGAAGCTCAAGATGGATGGATTGCGGGTAGGTGATAGCCTACGTACCCGACATTGTGGAGGATTCGATGGGTTGTGAAGGTCGGTGTCGGACAAAATTAGACTGCGAAGCTCAAGCAGAACACTACAAGTCCTGGATGAGGAGATTCAAGGTGGATGTTGACGATGTGGTGGTGGAGGGGAGCTGTTGCTGGTTGAGATGGTAGTCGACGCGTTAGCAGGAGCTTGCCTAGAGGCTAGAGCACACGAGGCAAGCAAGCTCAGTGGGAAGGCTGAGTTGATGCCTCGTTGTGATTACTTAAGCCTCAGGCAGAACATTGTAGGTGACAGAATAAAGAACCACAGTCATTCTCATATGTGAGCACCAAGTATCGGGATATAGCATTCCATAACCTTAAAAAAGTGCATTTCATCAATTTTTAATATCCAAAGATCTATCAATTTCATGATATTTTCATCATCAAGCTGGTGGTATAACCAGCTAATAAAAACCATCAACATATAACTCCCCTCTATAATTATATCGTCCTAGCTCTTATCTTATCAGCCACCAGCTCCACTCGCGATATCTTCCAGATCCATTCAGAAAAAAGTTGCAGCCAACAAACATCAAAGGAAATCCGGCCCGCAACAACACGACACTCTGCATATCGACCTTGCACTTGCGCTAGAGGTCCTGCAGCCATTGGCAATTCTTACAAACCGCTTCCTTGCCCGTGTTTGACTGCTATTGGCTCTAATAGGCCAGTGTCAACAACAAGTCCACCGCTCAGCAGCAGCTAGAAGAAAAAATCCAAGACCCCGGCAACCGCGAAAAAAGGTCCAGTCCAGGACGCGCAGAGCAGAGAAAAAAAAAGACTGGCTTTCGAGGTCAGAGCTTGGGTCTCTACGCTGCATCCTCCTCCCTCTCGCTCCCGTTCGTTCCCTAGCTCCTCAGAAACACCATCTCCCACACAATGTCTTCGTCCACAGGGAACGCGCCAGCGCAGCAGGTGCCAGCATGGAAGAGACTGGGCCTCAAGCTCAAGCAGCCATCTGCTGCATCCGAGCCCGCAAGCACCCAAAGCTTTGGGCACCCAAGCACAAGCACCACCCATTCGGCCACAAAGAGAAAACTCGACGCCCCGCAGCCTTCCAATTCCTCCCAGGTTGCTAAGCGACCACGCCAGCATGAGACCACGGCAGACCGGAATGGACAATTAAAGAGGCAGAAGTCGGTCACCTTTGCCGACACACCTTCCAGGAGCACAAACGCCGGCGTCGCCTCCAAGTTCAACACCCCGACAAAGACCCCCAAGCAGAGCAAGGCCAAGAGCAAAGGCCCCGCCAAGAAGGAAAAGCCCCAGGCTCCCACGGACCTCAAGCCTGCCTTGGAGCACCTGAGACTCTGGAAGACGGCTCGCGATAGCTGGAAGTTCAACAAGATCCATCAGAGCAACCTCGTCAAGCACGTTTTCGATGCCGACAAAATCCCCGCCGCCGACATCGACGCCTTCTACGACTACATCCAAGACTTGAAGGGCTTCGTAAGGATGCGCCTGCGAGATACTGCTCGGGAGATTAGGGACCAGGACCAGTCCGAGGGGGCAAAGGCCTTCCCCGAGGGAACCAAGGATCTCGAGGCCACTCAGCAACGATATGAGACGGTACTTGCCAAGTATTTGGAGAACCAACCCGTAGGGACCAAGAGGAAGGGCTTCACAGAGGTTGACTACCTCTCTGATTCAGACGATGATGCCATTATTATCCAGCGGCTTGTCAAGCGCATGAGAGCTGAGCTGATCCTCGAGGAGCTGTCCGACAGCGATGACACCGAGACCAGCACGACATCCTCTCAAACCATCACCGCCAGCGACAACAACGCCACGACGACTACAGATGCTGATAAGCGTGTCAAGCTCAATGACGGCACTGGAAAGCGGAAGCGGAAGTTGCGTGTCAACATGGACGACAGCGACACCAGCAGCTCTGAGTCGGAATCTGACTCTGACTCTGATTCAGACGGCGACTCTGATACGAGCAGCAGCGGAAGCTCGTCGTCCGAGTCCGAGTCGGAGAATGAAGGTCCTGCTCGGCCTTACCGACGTCCAGGTGAAGAGGACTCGAGCGACTCTTCATCGTCTTCAGACGACACCAGTTCGGAGGAGGAGGACTCGAGCGAGGACGAGTCAGATGATGAGTGAAGAGTTGATGATACCAGGACACCATGCCATGATAATGAGGGATGATGAGTGTCGGCGTGGTGTGATTGGACAGGCTGTAACAATTATGTTTGGATACCAGTTCCCTGTTAGATACCCGCGGAACCTGTTTGTCACTCTGCTTGTATAGTGGCTTAGTTACTTTTTGGAAAAGATGGAACATAGATGGATGCTCCAACGAGCACTTTGATAACGGGCTTGCATGACGCACCTGGCATTTATTGTATAAGTGAACCTAGCTGTACAGTTTCGTGAAGCCCTCTGCAGGCGGCTGGAGCCAGTTCCTCTCGTCATAGTCCCTCTCTTGCCCCTCGATGATGTGGAATGTGTAAATGATCCTCCCCTTCTGACTGGTATTCCTCTCGCTCTTGTGCAGCAAGTTTCCATGGATAAGAACCAGATCGCCAGCCTTGACCTCTCCCGGGACGTACTCGGCCTGGGATTCCGGCGCAGCATCTCCATATCCTTCCTTTGCCGGGAACCGCGGACCGTCATTGTCCACCATCTCGGTACCAACATTACCGGCCTTTCGTACCAACCTCTTTTCGACAGGCGCCCAGCGGTGCGATCCAGGTAGGAAGCTCAGACATCCATTCTCAAGCGTCGCGTCCTCAAGAGCATACCAAAAGCCCACAGCCGAAGGTGGCTTCGTGTACAGGAAAGTCGAGTCCTGGTGAGGAGGCACGGCACCACCAATCTCTGGCTGCTTACAGATAACCATGCTCTGGAGACATCGCGGATCCTTGAAGCCGAGGCTCCGGGCGACAGCGGGCGGGCTGACGCTACCGGCGTCGTGGTCAAGCAGACGGGCAAAAGGCGGCGACAGAGCGTGCAGATAGTGACCGATCTTGTTGACGGCCCGGGCCTTGGGCTTGACGAGCTTGCCGTCGTCATCAAAGGCGTCCTCTTCGAAGAAGAAGCGGACCTTGTCGCCAGACGTGAGGAAGTAGTCATCACCGACGTGGTCGCGCTTCTCGCCGGTTGAGAACCGGGTCAAGGGGTGGTCCTCGAGAGAAAAGGAGTCGAGGAGGCGATGAGTTTCGTCTAGGAGGGAGGTGACGGTCGAGCTGGAGAGGGCTCCTGGGAGGATGAGATACCCATCGCGGTTGAAGGCATCAAGCTGCTCGGCCGAGAGTCCAGGCGTTGATTTGGTTGCCATTGTGAATATCTGTTGATATACGCCGTGATGTTATAAGTCGAAATGGGGATTTGGCGAAAGCAGTAGGCAAGTGTTGTTGATAGATTTGTAGGTGCTGAGATGAGGTTGGCGATAAGTGAAGTTGATATCTTTGATTGTGAGTGGCACAAGGTGGGGGAGGGGTCAACCCCGCCTGCATCATCACTTGGATGCCTCACACCAAGGCAAACAACGTCGAGGCCTCCCAATACGAAGCTATATCTACTCACACTAGTACTAGGCTTCGACAAAAGCCTACATAGCAACTTGGTGAACAAAGGAGGCGTCCAGTATGATGCACATTCACAATCTTCACTGACCGACCTAACCGTAAGATGGAGAGTGAGAAGATACTCTATAGGCATTATCCTGAATATTTGATCTTCTCATCCTAAGCTAGGATTATAAGAGTCAAATGGAATGAGGAGACGCTGGTAGATTTACCCAAGGTTAACCTCGAAGGCATGCCAACCAAGCCTGAAGCTGTTCCCGTCCTGTTTACTCCACATCATCAAGTCCGCCATCCTGCTTGTGCATGTTCTCATCCCCTCCAGTGTTAGGAGCGGCCTATGGTGCCTGAATAACACCATGTAAAGACTCATACCATCGCACCCAGGCTATCAGGCCATAGGCCATGCCCTCCAATCTCTCCACCCGATCCGCGATAGCTCTGGACTCAGCAGCACCCGACTGTAGTGCACTGGTGTCTGATCGTAGTTGGTGAAGGGAGTCGTTGATGGAGGAGACTGCTGTCTCAAGGTCGGTCAATCACTATTTTGTTGTTAGTATCTGGGAAGCCACATGCGAAAGATGAGATAATACTTACAGGACTCATCGCAACCATACCAAGGTTGAGAGCAGTGGCCTGCGCGTTGGAGCTCTTTTGTGGGCAGCCAGACTGTAGGTGGCCAAACTTGTGACAGTAGTGGCACTTCATCTCGTTGAGGTCTCTCTTCACCTAGGTACATAAAATGTTAGACAAAACATGAGGACAAGGCGAAAGGACATACATTGTTGGTGGCGGGGAGAGGGCATCCAAAACAAAACTCCAAAAAGAACCAAGAGGAACCAAAAGAACCAAAACACAAGGTACCCCGAGCCAGAAGACAGCAAAGCCACAGATATCGAAAGGAAGAGATGTAGCGGGTCGGTTAGGAGGATGAGTTGGATGGAAGATGGTGGGGATGAAAGAGGAACAGAGGAGGGGAGGGACGAAGGTCAGAGGAAAAGTTGTGTGCCCCTAAGTCTTGGGATCCCAGGGCAAGACACAACCTTGCCCGCTCCTGGGTCCTAAGACTTACCTAAAACCAAGGTATCTAGGTTAGAACCGAGCCTCCCTCACTTTCCCAAGTAGCATCGATGACGAGAGCTGAGCCAATGGTCCACGCATCTATTAGCTGGCGACAGCGCCTTAAACCCTGCGACTGAAGAGAAGGAAGGGGATACTCTGATCGGACCAAGGATACACAACTGCGGCTAGCTAAAAGAAAAGGCCCTCAAGAGGAGCAAGTTGACAGTTTTTCGAAGTGTCTACGACTAGGTTAGCGATAGGACTACCTAGTTATCAAGGACGATCTGCTGTACATAAACATGAGCCATGACATGAGCCTCGTCGCCGAGCTCGCCCATAGTCCGAGCTCGAAGGGACTAGTGACGGCGGTCGCTGCAGAGAGAAAGGCGCAAGTGTAGATACCAAGGGTGACAACTGCGATGATGAATGTCCAAGATCCATCTGAACTCAAGTAGACAGGGTCTTTTCAACGGCATTGACCTTTCTAACTAAAGTGGCATGGCTGGCGGGAGCATGCATTTGGTACACCAACTTGACTTTAACATCCATCATGCCTTTGAGGCCAACCTTGGGCAAATATCTATCAGCGTCTCATCGCACTATTTGACTCTTGTAATCCTAATTTAGGATAATTCCTATCAGTACCCTTAGAAGAGGATAAGCTAATGCCTTTGACCTGGACTAGCTTGATGTCTGTAAGCTTGAACAAAGTGAAATAACATTATGAGATGTGTAATTCAACACAGGATTGAGAGGGTATTGTATCACATTCTTGGTGTAAGTGGACAGTGCGCCGCAGAAAATTGCACTGTCATATTGAAGTGGGTCTGAACTTTTTTTCGTGATGCCTCTAGCTCGCCTTAAATCTTTCACGACGCCAACTCTCATCACCGTGACACGCTCTTTCTTCACCCTCATACGTGGCTCTACGGGTGAATCAACATGGCCCCTATCGAGGAGACTGGCGATCAGTTCGCAGTCCTCCCCATAAAGATCCCAGCGACGCCATCCTACCCGGAAACGGCCATCCACGAGATCCGCGTCCGACGAAATGCGCCCAAGATCCCAACGCCAAACGACTCGCGAAGTCTGTTCCTGAAGAACATCCCCGTGGACAGCACAGAACCCCACTTTCGCGCTGTCTTTTCAGAGCTCGTGGGCGCCGGGCGCTTCGAGAGCATCGCCTTCGAGGACGAGACCCGGAGGGCGCTCCCAATCGATCCCGCGCAAGCCATAAAGGTCGCGGGCTTTGCGCGCAAGAGGAAGCGCGGTGAAGTCGAGGCAGAGGAGCAAGACCGTGAAGAGCAGGCGGCTCAGCTACCACAGATCTGGACTCGTCGAGTGCAGCGAAGCAGTAGCACAGCCATCGTGCTTCTCGCCGACGACAAGAGTGTGCAATTGGTGCTCAAGGCCATCGCAAAGCTTCAAAAGACAAAGAAGTACCCATCATGGGGCAAGGGCGTGTCTGACGACGTCCCGGCTCTCGGGTCTTCATGGATTGCCTCCCATCTACAGCTCTCTCGTGTCGACAAGCCAGCCACCCAGAAGGCTGTGCACGCCTTCTTCAACACCTTCAACCGCAAGGAGAAGGAAGCGGCTGAGCTGGCCAAGCGCCTCCGCAACGAACCTGACGAAGATGGCTTCGTGACAGTGACGCGTGGCGGACGAGCTGCTCCAGCTAGCCGCAACGAGGCCGAGGAGGCCAAGAGGCGAATGATTGAGAAGGACAGTAAGAAGAAGTCAGAGATGAAGGACTTCTACCGCTTCCAGATGAGAGAGAGGCGGAAGGCTGAGCAGGTGGCTCTGCTTAAGAGATTCCAGGAGGATAAGAAGAAGGTGGACGCGATGCGGGAGAAGAGGGGGAAGTTCCGGCCTGAAACATGAAGTCAATTGAGTCGAGAGAGAATCAAGTAAGTCAGCCCGGTGTGTTTCTTGTCTTTTGACTTGCCCTTTGATCCTTCATGATGACGTCGCGGGGCCATCGAAGCATGAGGGGAGTTTGAGGCAACTCGAGCTCCCCTCTGGATGCCGAAAAAAACCGCGATATTTTAATCTTCTCAACTTGTCTGAAATCTTTTCGCTTTTCTTCGCTTTAGTGCCGGCTTTTCTACCCTGATAGGAGCTAACTCGGGGGCACAGCAGAAAACCGGCTTGGTCGGTACCGATGCTCAAGTCAAGTTGCCTGGTGAGCTGCATATGTCCTCTGGACGACGACTCGGTTCCATCTGCATGGTGAGAGCCGCGCTGTGGAGAGGCAAAATTTTTGACTGAGATGCCTCCACTACGGATGGAGGCAGAGACGAACTCCTTTGCCAGGCTTCTCCTCAACAACCAAGAAGAATCCTCACGACGGCCCACATGAGGGGATTCCAATGCTACATAGGGGTCCAGGAGCCCCAGGAGCCCCAGCAGCCCTAGGTGGGGAGAAACGGTTATCAGGGTAACCCTTGAGGCCGTTGAGCCGTTCCGGCAGCTCGGGTGTTAGCCTTGAGGCTCGTGTGGACCCGTCACGATGACAAGTGAGGGGGAAGCTTCGATTGGATCCGACGATTGATCGGGCATTGACAGCGGGAGAGGTGTGTAGACGTCAATATAAGCCCCTGCATTGACCACTTGTACCAATTCTTTTTCTGGATTGCTTCGTGTCTCTGTTGTCGTGTCTTTTGGCCGTCTCAAGTCAAGGCCTTTATGTGAGGACAACGTCATGGTGGACGGGTCCCCTGCAGCAAAAATGTTTGTTGTCTTGACCGCCTCGACCCATTGACCCCTCCGCTCGCCCATGGACGCACGTAATAGCTGTGTCTGCTGCATATGGCCCAGTCTCTGCCGTAGAAACGCTGTGATCTGACCGACGGTCTTGTTGCCCAACATGGCGCTCTAGTCGGACGAGTGGACCTGTCGACCCAGGCGACGGCCCGCGGGCAAGACCCCATACTCCAGTTCCAAGGGCATGCGGCTCGAGGGGAGCAAATAGAGCATCATGTTCATCCTGCAGTGCCAACTGTCGAGGCTTGTCCCGCCAAAGAGGACCCTGGTAGAGGCGTGGCCTGGACCTTGGGAGCTGGGGCCTTGATGCGGCCCCTGCCTTAGTCATCCGTCCACTTCCTTTGTTCTTCAATGGCTTGGCCACTCCATTTGTTTACTTTGCAACCCCACATAGCAACCAACCCAAACAAAGGCGACCAGGAGCTTCTGCTTTTTCTGCTATATGCGCATTCATTCCCGATCGTTGGACAGTTTCTCGAAAGAAAGGTCACATCGAAATTAGATCAGGGACATGAGTATCGACGCTCCGACACTGCTTCAGACTCTTCCCTAAGCATGATCGACACCGACAACCTTCGTACAGCATCGCTGTACATCAACAATCAGCTCCTCTCGAGAGGACTCCTTCGCGATGGCCAGAGCATTGATTTTGCCAGTCCGGCAATGTTTGATGATGAAGCTGCCGCGACAATGGGACGCATCGTGAGCGTCCTCAACGACTTGATTCTACGGCGCGATGTATGTAACCTCGTCTCCTCTGCTGAACGTCTACTGACTAGCTCAGCGCGACGCCGAGCATCGCGAATCGCTCTCTGCAACCATGCGAACCCTCCGCGCCGACAACCTCAAGCACACAAACGACATTGCGCGCCTAGCAGAGAAGCATACCGAGGCCAAGAGGAAGCTCGACATCGCCGAGGCGTCCGAGGCCTCCCTCAAATCGCAGATGAAGTCGGCTGATGCTGCTATCCGCGGCTTGAAAGAAGAGGTTGCCCGTACAAAGGGATTGGTCGCCCAGGCGCGCGCTGCTTGCGCAACCGATGTGCGGCGTCGCGATCGCCAGATTGATACCCTCAAGAAGCAGCTCGGCGAAGCTGGTCGCGCTCGAGGGGCGAGAGGAAACCCTGCCGTGACCTCGATTATTGTCACAGGGGACGTTGGCGAGCAAAAGTCATCCCCAGCACGAGGAGGAAGCACAAAATCAGATGACTATGATCTGCGCAACGAGACAAACTGTTTCCTAGCCAAGCTGGCCCAGAACCTTAGCGAGGAGAACGAGGCCATCCTGACCATAATGAGGAGGACGATGAAGCAACTACGCAACATGAGCGGGTGGAGCAACGAGAATGAGGATGGCCTCGTTGTTAAGCAAGAGGGCTGGGAGGACATGGCCGCAGAGCTGGACTCTGTGCTGGACCACATGCGGACAATTCTCACCAACCCGTCCTTTGTGCCTATCGAGGAGGTCATGGTCCGTGAGGAGGAAATCAGCCGCCTCAAGGATGGTTGGGTCAAGATGGAGAGCCGCTGGACTGAGGCCGTCCACCTTATTGATGGCTGGCGCAAGCGAATGGCCGCCAATGGCAGGCCCATCTGCGAGGAGGAGCTCCAGATGGGACTGCGACTCAGCCCTGTGCGTGTTAGAGACGTGGCAGAGACAAGACAGGCGGTTGGGCTGAGACTCTCGGCTGTGGCTGAGGAGCCTGAGGATGATATGGATGTCATGAACTCGCCGTGTCCTTCGGCGCACCGGTCTCCCCATATGCAGACCATCGACGAGTATGACCACGACGACCACGAGAGCGACCCCGAATCCGATTTTGACGACCATGTACCCGTGGAAGAGTACGATGTGGAGGAGCCCAACGTTCAGATCCTTCAGCAGTCAACAGGGGTGCCCTTCATGCAACATGAGCCCAACTCTTCTTCGCCTCTACCAGAACCTCCCCAGATGACGCCTCTACGAGATTCTTCATCAGCGGGCAACCGTGGCTCTGCGCGACTCAACAGGCATCCCAAGAAGCATGGTGACTATACCACCATTGTCGAGGAGGATACCTGGGAGATGGCCGGATTGGCTGATCCTCTACCCATCCGAGCGAACCGGGACCCTCTGGACCGTGTCTCCTCTGCTTCGTCCCTCGAAGAAGTCCTCCTGGTCAAGTCCCCAGAGCCTGCGCCTCAGATGAGTGAGACGAGGGCATCCACTCCTCGCCGAGGAAGTCCCCGACGCAGTGATAGAGCGTCTACGCCCCAGCAACAAACCCCTCGCCGTAGCGACAGAGCATCTACTCCTCAACAACAGAGTCCTCGACGAAGCGACAGGGCTTCCACACCTCATCGAGACAGCCCTCGACGCAGTGTAGATCGACCCGACTCTCGGTCAGGGACTGCGCCGCCATCTCCCAACCGCTCCCCACGCCGTACCGCCTCGCGCCTCCCACTGCCTCGAAACATCGACCCGGCCCCTCAACAGAGCCCTCTCACAATGGCCACCATTGCCGCCAAGCTGGCTGCTTCTGAGCGAGAGGCCGATGCTGCCCGAGTACGGGCCAAACTCCGTGCTGCTCGCGGCACCCGCGGCGTCAAGAAGCCCACCATCACCAGGTCACAGCCAGAGCCAGAGCCGGCGGCGCAAGAGCAAGACTCTCAGAGAAACGGGCTCGAGGACGTGGACCCCGTCAAGAGGGATCCCACGCCACCAGCAGAGGAGCATCAACTCAAGCCCGAAAAGAGACGGCGTGAACGACGAACAAGCAAGACGGCCTCGCGGCGGAGGAGTACACTAAGCCCGTGGGAGCTAGAGAGCTTGATCACAGGAAAGGTGCAACAGTGATGGGAAACGAAAAAAAAAAAAGAGGGCTTTCACGTATTGATGACGACGATGCTACGAGTGTGTATGCCTGGGATATCCTTGGGAAAGCTTGGAGCGAAACGAAACATTGGTCTGGCGTTTGGTGTAAAAGGGGGATTGCGTGGGCTCATCGACAAGGGGCCAGCCAAATATGTAGTTCTCTAATGCATGAGGCAATGACATGATACGGGGCGGAAGTTTGTATATCTAGATATTGAGATACTCAGCTAGTTTCTTGGCAATACAACACCTGTCTATATGCCTCCCCTGCCCCCAGAAACTGAGACTCATTTATGTGATTAGTTTTGAACTGGCGTCACGTTGAGCTTCAATGGGTACGTAATCATCAATTCCTAACAACACTTGACAAGAAAATCATCCTCCGCGCCTGTCCTCCGTCTGTCTGAGCTCAGAACTGGCGCATTTGTAAAAGATAGCTTGTCCCTTCCCTTCCAGCTTTGCATAGTCCTCATGTTCACATCAAAAGCCAGTAGTAGCATAAAGATCCATCCCTCAAACCCCCAATTCTCCCTTAACTCCAATACCAGTCAGTGAGTAGAACCATCCATCTTCCTTCTACAGCGTGGGGGCCGTGGCAATGAGAGCAGACATGACAGCGACGCCGCCCAGTGCTGCGTAACCGACTACCTCAGCGACACGTCGAAGACGCTTGCTTGGCGGGGCTGCCGCTGGCGTAGAAACTGCAGGGCGAGCCATGTTGTTCATACGGCGTCTGAACCGAAGACGGGCATAGCGCGATCGGTCGCCCCGGGGAACCACTTCAGCGTGCTTCTCTTCCTCCGGTGTAAGCTGAGAAATGTCTTCGGCCTTTCTCTTCGAAGATCGAGGAGTCTCTGGTAGGTCGTGTGACGCCTCGGGTAGCTTGGGCTCAGCATGCTCAACGTTGTGAGCTGGTTCTTCAGCGATATCGCTGGAGGGCATGGCCTTCTCGTCGGTTTTCTCATTGCCGCCCTGAGTCAACTCCAAGGGCTCCTCTTCCCTCTTGTCCGCGGTATTAGCATCAAGACCACCATCGACATCATCCATGGCATCAACAATAGCAGCAGGGGCATCCGTAACGACAGCATCGGCGCTATCAACAGCACCATCAGCAGCACCATCATTGTCCTTCTTGCTGAGAGCGTACTCATAGGCAGATGATGCATCCACGGCGGGCTCTTCTGTGGAAGAAGGCACCTCGGGCTCCTGAGGGGGCGTGTTGAGGAACTCGGCACCAGACTTTGCTAGGTCAGAATCAACCAGCTGGAGCCCTTCGCTAGTGTCGTTGTTGTGTGTTTCCTTCTTCCGCTTGGAGAAAGACGGAACTGGACGCAAACTCTCTTCTAGAGCATGCTTGCGGGGAGGCCTCCGGGAATCTGGGCTGGAGAGAGAAGGACTCTGGGGGACTGGCAGTGGTGTCTGGAAACGGGGCTGAGGTAGCTGCGAGCTACTTGCCATGGACAACGAGTCGGCCTTGTTTGCTTCGCGAGCAGCGAAGAATTCGTGCTTTCCTGTCTTCAGACCTAGGATCTCGGCTCCCGACAATCCCTCCTGGTAAGGACGGGAGAACAATGGCTGTTGGGGAATGGTCTCCGAGATGGAAGGCAGCCTTGGGTGCACAACCAGGTTCCGTGGCAGAACGGCGACGGGGAAGGGGTTCAAGAGGTAATCCATCTGAGGGGTGGCTGTTCCACGGCTGACTGGTTGAGATTGTTCCGGTGCCGGGGCTCCCACGGGCGTGGCCTGAATCTCCTTGGCAAAGCTGGGGAGTGAGGAAGGCACAGTTACGCGACTCCCGACTTGCGAAAACTCCCACATATGGCCGGCGTCCTCTGGGTCCTCCTGGTCCTCCGGCTCATCCGACTCATCCAGAGGGTCTTCGCAGTTGTCTAAAAACAAGTCAATACTGGCCAGAGTATCGAATTCTTGGTGATCCATACACTCATCCTCCTCAAACTCATCACGCTCCTCAAAGTCTCGCTCGCTCATATCATCCGAATCTTCATCTTCGTCCTGCATGATGGCAGACACAGGGGAGAATCCGACGCTCTCATCATCAGATTCAGTTCCAGGCAAACTCTCCGTGTCCATATCCGTCGACTGTGTCAGGTTGATATTGTCGACGTTTGAGAATGACCAGGGGTCACGGGGCGAGTGAGGAGCATCATATTCAGAATCCTCCATCGGGATAGGAACAGATACGCGAGCCTGAGTTCTCGTCATATCTGAATCAGGCTTTGAGCTGGGAGAAAACAAAGCCTGGTGATCCACCTCATCCCTCACGTTGGACAGGGGATATTGATCCTTGGTCGTCAGATCGATTGGGGACTCGCTGGGAGACGATGCAGGGAATGCGGCGGGGAAAATCTTCATGGTGCGCAGGACCTCGTAGCTCTCGCGGACTTGTTCGTCTTTCTCGCTGTCCGAATATTCCACGTCAGTGTCATCGGGAACACTGAAAACCTTGGGTCGATCCTCAGGGCTGATGCGATGGTTAGCTTTTCGGAGTAAATGGAAAGGGGCAAAGCTTACTCGACGGTGCCGAATTCTAGTCGGGCCTTCATCGTGCAGGGAGGATATCGTTCCATGCCTCTCTCAATAGGGATTCCAAACTTTACCATGTCGCCAGTGGCCAAGACTGAGTAGGAGCCCCGAAGCAGTCGCTGCTCGTTCTTGAAGGTGCCGTGGAGGGATCCGTTGTCCTTTATGTACACCTTCTGTTGAAAGGCCACATCAGCATAGGAAACCACAAAGTTTAAAAGAAAAGCTTACCTGCTTGTCGACGTCAAGCTTGAGTTCAGCATGCGTGCGGGACATGACAGCCGAGTCGAACCATGCATTGTTCTTAGCAGCCTCAAAGGTCGAGTTTCGCTTGCTCGTACGCCCGATCGCAATAGTAGGCTTCTCTTTGGTGAGGAAGAAGCGGCGATCAGGAAAGGCGAAGTCGGATGGAGGGTCGATGCTCTCGAGCGTGACCAGCACTGGCAAGGGTTAGGAGCTGCCCAACACTGGAGGATATTGGGGTTGGATTTTGGGGTTTCATCATACCTTCGTCGCGATACTGAGGCACTGCCATTTTGATCAAGTTCGGCGTGCGAGGCAGCCTTGAACAAGAAGTTAAGACGTGGTTGATTTATCGAAGTGGTGAGGGGTGTATCTCGGCGCAGTGCAGTCCAGTGCAGGCGTCTCCCGCTGAGGCGTACAGTTAACGACGTCAGCGGGGCCGAGGATGGGGCAGGTGAGGCAGAGTAGACTGGAGGATGAGGCCGAAACCATGCGCAAAGCAAGAAGAAGAGGTCACGGAGATGAAGATGGAGAGAATGAGGAGAGATGAGAAAAGAAGGCACAATGAAGATGAATGCAAGAGTAAGAGAGGGCGAGCGGATAGGTGACTTGTGAGGTGCTGAGAAGGGTCGAAGGTGAATCCGATCGAGGTGGGGCAGAGGTGCTGCGGTATCAGGCAGAAGGCAGACAGGTGACTGAGGGAGGTCCCGCAGGCAGCGATAAGCGGCTTATCGGAGCTCGGCGGGGGAGGTAGTTGGGTGGAGGGGTGATTGCTCACAGTGTGGCACACGGCTTGTCGAAGGATGCCGGAACGACTTCCTGCCTTTGGCCCACGGAAAGCAATAACATTTTATCATGATAATTTGGTCTTAGTAGATCTTCAACATACAATAGCTATACCTTTTTGCCACAAGCCTGTGAAATCAATGAATGCTATTGCTTGACATCATACATTCTCTGAGATGCGGTTGGTATGGTACAGTGTGAACAGCCTGCTTGGGAGCTCCCTTCACACGGAGACAGACTACCCATGTCCCTGGCTCGGAGCACCTGGATGTCTTGAAAGTGCTACAGCTCCTAGGTACCGGGTAAGCTGGCATTCAGTGCGCGGAGAAATTATTCTTAGAATTATGACTCCTCAAGAAGAGAGTTTATGCCGCCTTTTCTTAGAGAGGCTTAAACAAAGAACCCGTCGTTCAAGAGCCCGAATGTTGGGAGCTTCTCAGGGCAGGGAGTCCATACTTTAAGTGGTTTCAGGGTCTCAGCAGCTAAGCCTATTAGCCCGGTGAGTGGGCGTGTGCATGGGGGCGCACTGTACATGGCAGCACGGACTGCCGAGACAGCCTCGATTTAGACGGACCAGGAGATGGATGATTCTCTCACTCGGCCTTGAATTGCAATCTACCTGGATGGATACACAGAGTACGAGGCTTCTCAGGCCACAAACCTCGAGTATAAAGCACAGGACTCGGCTCAAGTAAGCGGGCCTTTGCATTTTTAGCTCGGCGAGCAACCAGAGCTGACTGACATGATCGCCTTGATGCGAGGGTCGGACCGACGGTAACGAAGCAAACAGGCCATGGATGTCTAGGACAGAGATACAGCACAGTATGCAAATGGATCACCGAGGAGGATGGATGGTATCTGTAGGTAGGCTACAAATTTCAAGCTAACATAAATGCGGCATGGCAGGTCGCTTTGGAGCCATCTCATCAATAATGCTACTGTAGATGATGAGCACCTGATGCTCGCTTGCTATCTGAAGTGGACTCCCTCCCCCGCCGCGCCACCACAACACATATCCATCTCGACCACTGGTCAGTGAATCAGGCTCCGAGAGGGGATATGGTTCGCAATAATCGCAATAGCCATCGCCAGGACCAAGGCACCTGCGGCTACCACGTTTCGCCCGCTTATTTGCGTAATTTGAGAGGAGATGCTGCAATAGTTCAGGCAGTGAGGCTCCCTTGCCTTGAGTGAAGCGAGCATGACCGTGCAAAACGACAGGCTTTCACACACGGCATAAAGCCGCAATCAATGAATATGGTTCACGGCAAACCCTGGCCCCTGAACAGACAACTCGATGCGGCCTCCGGATTGAAGCCTCCGTGCTCGAGCCGTTCTATGGCCAGTTTCACAAGGCACAACCAGCATGAATCGCAAGCCCCTGTTTCCTGTGGCATTTCTTGTCGGTCGCCTATTGAAAAGCTACACGCCCCGATTCCCTCCACGGATGCCAACTCAGTCAGGCCCGAAAGCAAGCGACTTCAGCTCACATCCAGAGAAAGCCTGTCACATGTCGGCTGACGAGCCAGCGGAGTAACGCTGCCTGATGACCCAACAAGACAGCCCGAGAACAGACACGAGCTCATCGACTGGCCAAGAGCGCGCAATTTTCTGTCTCATCGTCCCGTGCTTTTTCGTCGGCTTTTCCGCCCTGAATCAGAGCAGAAACCCATCTCGGCTGGTCGTGACAACGGCCTAGAACCCTATTCCTCCCGGGGCTTGCTTCTGCTGTTCAGGTGGTCTTTTGCCAACAATTAGCGGCCCGCAGTCACACCACCGCCTTTATCGTCAGTTTCCTTCTCGCCCGGACAAGCCCGCAAAACATCGCAGGATATTCATAAGCGATAAGGGGAATTCGGTAGCAGACGCGCACAAATCTGTCAACCAGGGATCCAGTCGCGTAAAGTGATGATCGATGACGCTGTTCAAGACAAGGGTTGTTGATGGGAGGCACTTGCTAACGAGTGGAGCAGCGGGCGAGTGGGACGAAACAGCGGGGGGGCTGCCGGATGTCTCTAGCGGTTCCCTGACCCTTTTTCTGGGGACAGGCGTTGGATGTTGTCATGATGGGGCCAAGGT
This sequence comes from Fusarium keratoplasticum, assembly GCF_025433545.1. Classification (NCBI taxonomy): domain Eukaryota; kingdom Fungi; phylum Ascomycota; class Sordariomycetes; order Hypocreales; family Nectriaceae; genus Fusarium; species Fusarium keratoplasticum. The sequence goes on from NC_070533.1 coordinate 1,954,120, forward strand.
CAAGCCCAGGAACAACGGCGTTGAGAAGCCTTGCTCAGGAGAAGCACTGGCAAAGATCTCACAAGCAGCTTGGGAGCCATCGCCCGAGATCTAAGGGAATCTAGAAAGCTCCAGGTACGCTTATCTAGACGCATTACCAAGCCCATAACTGTCGTGCATGATTGCATCCAGTGATGCATGACAACCAGACGTGGACAGACAGCTTCGCCAGGGTTCGCCACTGGAGCCCTGACATTTCTCAGCGGCTGATCTTGACTGGCTGATGGTCCGGGCCCTGACCCAGGCCCCCCTTCCCGGACCAGGCCAGGGTCGCCACACCAGCTCACGTTCCTCCGCCACGCCACAACCCAGTTCTCCTTGATTTAAGAAATATTCATCGCTGTGCGCTTCCAGTCTTGTTCCTCTGCTTTCTCTCTTTTCAACCCACACAAGGTGCGCCTCTTCGTTAACACCTATCCCCGAAACTCTGATCGAATCACCCTCATGGACTTTATGCCTCGCTACGCTTATAAAGTTGTCCAAGCCCCCGTCTATTGTTCCCATCTCAGTCGACCTAGACCGAAAGCCATACCCAAGTGACAGAGCCTGTCAGACTCTCTCACGACGAGGATCACTTGCCGCACAGCTTTCGACTTGCTGAATCGCTACTAAACTTGCTTATACTCTGGCTACGCCCTTTGCAAGTTTTCCTCGTCGGCCTACACAATACACAACTCTCGATCACCACTTAACAGACTCGTCCACGGACCATCCCAGCGAATCCACTCCTCGAGCACTAATTAATCGATTTGCCAAGCAACCACCGACAAAATGATGAACCACGCCCGAGTCAAGGCCCTCAAGGGCGACGGCAAGACCGTATCCAAAAAAGCCATCAAGTCTGGTCGCGCTTCTGCTAGCCAGACCCCTCGAAGCTCCCCCTTCGCCTCTCTTCTGACGTCACCTGCGCATTCCACAGCCCCGAGCAGGGCCGCCTCTGACCTGAGCGAGGACGACTACGACTTTGACGACACTGTTAGCACGCATTCCGGAAGCTCCCTAGTCGAAGCCAACGAGGATGGTACTAGCACCTTTGACGCCAAACAGCTCATCGAGGAGCTCCAGGATCGCAAGCACAACAACAGCGACACCCGAATCCAACTATTGGAATTGTACATCAAGGTTCTGCGAACTCGCTACGGCCCTTCCACGCACGAGTGGCTTGACGAGTCGGCCAATGCCCTCGCCGAGCTTTTCCTTCGAGGCGCCAACCGTGGACTGGAAGCCAGGGAGCGTCTGCTCAACTTGCAGTCCTACATTCTGACCCTGAGCACTACCGAAGACGCTGACGTTTACGAGCATGCCGAAGCGACCCTGAAGCAGATTGTGGCCGACGACGATGACGAGGAATGCAAGGCATATGGCATCTACGCCCTGTGCTTTACAGCGCTCTATGGTGGTGGCGGCGAGAATGAAGCCTTGGATCTACTTGACTACCTGAACACCATCATCGAGTCTGATGGTGAACACATTGATGCTTATGACAACGGCTTCATTGTTGCAGCAGCCCTGCAGGGGTGGGCCTTTGTGGCCAGTCATGTTGATGACTTTTCCTACGCGGCGTTGATGGCCCTGGACGGATTCTATGACCAGCTGGACAGTGTCGACGTTGGGGTCCAATCCAACGCCGCAGCATGCATCGCTCTCATCTTTGAAGCGGCGCGAAACCACGAAGAGGAAACCGGAGAGACCTGGGAGTTGCCCGTCAACCCCGAGAAGCTTACTGGTCGCATGTCAGAGCTCGCCAAGCAGAGCTCCAAGTCTGTTTCCAAGAAGGACCGTCGTGACCTTCGCGACAGTCTCATTAGTGCCATCACCTCTCTTGAGAAGGGAGTTGGTCCCGGATACTCATCCGCTGGATATGCGCCCCAGAAGAGTGACAAGAGGCCTACCAACAAGACCAATGAGGATGGTGTTGTCGAGTTTGGATACCGCCACAAGCTCCGCCTCGGCAACTACGTTGCCGTGATCGACTCGTGGTCGCTCTCCTCTCGAATCAACATGATGAAGCTCATTTTTGGTGGGCATTTGCAGAAGCACATCTTTGAGAACCCTGTTGTTTCAGAGTGTCTCAGTGACGCTGACTTTAGCGACCAAGGTCCCGTGGCTAAGAAGCCCGCGAAGAGATAAATTCAGAATGGATGGAGTATTGTTGGTTTGTTTTTTTCGTTGGCGTTCTTGTTGGGCATTTGAGCGAGAATCAGTCTCGCTGTGAAGCACATGACTACGGGCCATCTCGTAGTCACAGTTCAGTCAGTTTCCCAAACCTGTGTGTCCTAGAGACCATAGAGACTTGGAATATGCAATATATGTTTTATAGTCATTATTTAGTTCAAACAGTCTTCTTTACAGTTCTGCTGTCGTGTGTGCTGGCGTTCAGTATACCTCTTCAACCACTGCTTTCCACAATGAACGTTCTCTTCTATATGTGTGACAGTTATTCTACAATCTTGTTAAGGCTTTATGCAGTATCTCACTTATCACGCATCAAGGTAAGTAGGCACAGTGATCAGATGTCCACCCAAGGTGACACTTTTCCCTCCAACTATGGGCGTATTCTTCATGATCGAGGGCTTGGCGCACCGGGTCCCCACTCTGGTTCATGAACGCAACACGCATATTTCCATATGGACGAGGCGAGAACATCAAGCCTGATAATTAGGATGCCGCTTCTATTTTCATGGCCCCTCATCTTCGGCGACCTCAGCCGTATATTATGGCTCGTTGTATGTTGTATTGAGTATTGGATAGAGGAAGGTAAATGTGCTCGCTTGTAGGTGTCATTGGGCTATTAGTTGAATGTACATAATTATGATGTATTAATACTAGATGTCTTTCTCTCTATGCAAAGAATCCAACCGAAACGCCATACCCTTTCTGATTATAGTGACCCAGACAATAATGTGCGTAATGAAAAACCGTCCAAGGACGTTGGGTAGAGATACCCTCTCAAGCATCGAGCGGGTCCGCCAAGAAATCGTAGCCTTCCTCGGGAGGAAGAAGATACGCCGAGAGGACAAGTCCTGCGGCACCGAGGAGGCAGATGATGGCGCTGACTGTGCTCAGATAAAAGGAGGCGTCCAGGTTCCATCCAGGGATGGTGAATTGGTCGTCGTTATCGTAAAGGTAAGCCTGGCCCAGTTAGCATATCTTCCACGTCTTTGGACCCAGTAGACTTACAACGATGGAGATGGTGATGAATTCAACAACAGCGACCAACGTCATCATGCTTCCAACAAAAGGCCATCCCGTCTCCCGCTTGTACTTGCCACCGCTCATGATGACGACGAAAGTCACCAAGCCTCCCAAACAGAGAATGGTAGCGAACGAAGCCATAAATCCAACCGTCCTCCACAGGGAGCAAAAGTAGCGCTCCCCTTGACACAGCTCCTTGGGTGGAAAGTCCAGACATTGCGGTTCGGTCAGAGTCGAACAGCTCTTGTGCAGGCCGATGTGCTTCTCGACAGTCTCGCCGCTAGCGGTCGTGACGGAGTAGCTGACCCAGTTGGGCAGCCAGATCGAGGTCACGATCATGACGGTCGCTGTCGCGCGTTAGTGATGCTCTTTTCCTGTTGATGTTTCACAGAGTGGAGGGTCTCGAACGACGTCATCGCGGATGGCGTGTGGCGGGGGAGTATGGGGCGAACGTACCGGCCGCAAAGGCCACCAGGGCCGATGTGTAGATGGAGACTCGGGTCATGGCAATTCCTATCGAGGCAGCTTTCGTCAAGAGTGAAGAAAAAAGAGGTAAAAGGTTGCGTGGGAGATGGAAGAGGAAATGTTGGTGCCTGTTTGCCTGTCATGGTCGGCTTGAAACAGGGAATGGGCGCGTGGCTGGTGGAGAGGTAAAGTGGCATCTGTAGGGATCCAGCGGGGTTTGTTGTGGCTTAGATCCTGGAGCATTAAAGGAACAAGCGCGCCAGGCACGACAGTGGGATTGAGACGATTTCCAGCTTGGAGCAATTGAATAGTAAAGTGAAATGAACATAGAACCGATTTATTTTGTGTATTTATTGAATCCTTCGCTATTTCATGCTGGGTTGTCGCAATCAAGCGACAGTGATCAAGGCAAGTTTACAGCATAACAGATAACAGCTATTTCTGGCGGTAAAAGCACCTTATCAGATAGCAGCATATCACTTAAACAACAAGGTCATGTAGTCTGACAGTGATAATGCATCAAAGAACAATAAGAGCGTTGTATAACGAAGAAAAAGAAGAAAAATACAAGAGAGAATGCATCTTCCAATCCATCCTCAGCTTTCACTGACAAGGTCCTCGCTTCTCATGAGCATTTGTTGAGCATCAGGCAGAAGATTCTCGCCATGACGGCCTCAGGACCCCTGAACAATCTCCATAACTCTGCCAAGCCCTCGTTTATGAAACAAAAATTGCCATATTTACTCCCGGGCCAGCTGTCAGTTGCCTAGCTGAGAAATGGCGTCGAACCGGATCACTCTCCCCCCGTCCCGGACAGCAGATGCCCAGTTCCTGCAAGATGTGCCCCCCTCAGCCTTGGGAGACTCGTCAGCTGGTGCTCTTATCAAGATGCAACGAGTGAATCCTTCTATGGGATCTTGCCTTGGATACGTGGAGTGCGTCCTGTAGGGAATCCCCTGTCTGTACGACAACGAAGCTGTCAGCAACGGAACAAATATGCTCCCAGCTGAAGTATCTCAGACAGCCTCCCCCGGTGTCAACCTTGGCCTAGGTACGGCTGAGCTCCTCGGGGGTGTTAGACAAGGGCGCGCCACAATAAGTGGCCTTGATCGGTGCTTGTCTGGAAAGCTGTAACCATCGCGGGTCCAAGAATCTGCCGCGCTGCGGTTAGCCAACCCCGAATAGATCACTCCCACGTCCGCAGACTAGGGCGGTTTCAGACGTCATTGCCATGCTGTCATTTATGGGTGTCCTTCTCTCGCTCTCTCGCAAGATGACCTAAAAACGTACATGGCTTTGCACCAAGCTGCTTCAGTCGGTGGCTGGCACTACCGGCCCAGGATGTGAGGACGGGCAACGGAGAGGGCTGAGAGGTCACGTTCCTTGCTCCTCGAGCAGTATTTTCTCTCCTCCTTTCAGCTGTTAACCCCTGGTTTATGAGATTCTGACGTCGACGTCAGGACAGGAGCAGAAGGGTCGCTCCCTCTGCTCACCTTCTCATATCATGACTGTAAGGTTCCCGAAGTGAGACATCTACACACAGTGCAATGGAAGAAAACAGGAAATTTGCAAGAGCATAAAGCCGCTTAGGCAACATTGACCTCAAGGCGCAGCCCATCGAGTAGCCGTTGCAGAGCGACATGACAACTGCGCATCAAAGAGCGCATGCTTGCGTCCTGGAAAGAGTGAGTTATCAATTCCCCAATGCCCATAAATAAAAAGGAAATGTCTTTTTTTACTGCATGCGAGGAGAAGGCAGTATTCAACACCCCATTATAGCTTACGGGCTTTTGTGGTTGCGCATTTCCCCCCCTCCATATGCAGCCCTCGCGGGCCAAAAAGAAAGGATTCTGCCTTGGCTGTCGTCGAAACATGCCTTGGCCCGGTGACCCAAGGGGAGGAGACGGTGCAGTTCGATTGGGCCCGTCCTGCGAGTCGACGGAGTTTTCCATCTCGTGCTCTGATGCGCTGCTGCACTGCCACCCCTCAGTCCCAAGATCTGGGAATGTGTGTCTGGCCAGACTCTCAACCACCATTTTCGTTCTTGCTCTTCAATGTCCTGCACTGGACTGACTCTCACAGCTTTTCGGCATCTCCCGCTTTCTGTCTGCCCGAGAGCCTGGAACCAAGGGGCCTCCGGCATGACGACGTTCCGGGTGGGGGATGCAGTGAGACATGCTGGATGGTCGGCAGTCGACGATATCGTCTTTACGAGAAACAAGTGGTTTTTGCTCGGATTAGCTGCCGAGTTTAAATTCCCGTCTTAGTCATACAACTTAGTTGCCAAGATTTGCTTGCTTGTTTGCTACAGTCTGTCATCAATGGTGATGGCATCTCCCGCGGAACTCGCGAAACTCCATGCCAGACATGCTCGAATCGTCAAATGTCTGCCGCTATTCTCGCACAAAAACCTTGGTTTCAGCTGAGGATTCTGTGGCATATGACGATTGCATCTCGATGCTGTCATTGGCCGCAAAGAGGTAGCCACGAAAAAGCCATGTAAGACTCAGCCCAACTCAACTAAGGAAACCAGAGCCAATGGCTCGGCGCCACACAGACGGCGCCCGTTTGATCCCCCTTTCGGCGACCACATTTTTCCCTAACCACCAGCCAGGACTCTTGGTATCGTGGTGGGGGATAGAGGGCCAAGGACTCTTCGCTGGTGAGCCACATTGTCGGCTCCTGCATGGACGGGACCAGGACGAAACGAGCCTAGGCAATGCGCCTCGACGCAACTTTCCGTACAGTGCTTGTCCCTGGCCTTGTACTGACGCCCTGCCGGATCTTCTGCCTGCTGCTGTGGGATTCTGGCTTCTCTCCCGTCTATCTTGTATTAGGCAGCATGGCCGATACTCAAGACTTGGTTGAGGGTTGCGGGTTGTAAGCTCCATGCAACGCAAGACGGCCTCGCAGAATCTTGTCGACAACGGTCCTGGGCCAACCATTGAGGAAACATCAGGTTGGTGGCTGATTTTGTCTCGCTGCTAGAGCATCCCTTGTCAAATCTCGATGAGAGAGCCCCGGTAGGGGACCACTAACCTCGTCTTTGATGAAAAGCAACTGCGGCCTGTGGATCAGACAATATCAAGCTTCAGCAGGAGAATACAGGGAACAATACCAAACTTGCGCCTCCCTGGACGTGACCGGGGTGTCCGATATACTCCCAACTTTGAAGCTGTCTCGGACAACAAACAACACGGAAGCATAGCCATGAGCGGTGTGTGTGCGTTGCAACGGCTCCTCCACCAAGACTGCCTCGCCAAGCTGGACCCTCACTCACGATGCCCTCGAAATAAGCATCTCACGCGTAGAGGCACTGCCTCTCGGCACATGTGTCATTCACAGCCGTGCAGGTTGCGGCACCCAATGGCTTGGCCGGGCCTCGTCCCCCCCATGTTACCGTCCGGGTGGTGCGCCTTCAACCCGGAACACTGCCACGCTCCCAGGCTATCAGCCCTAAATGATGCAGGCGTTTGACGGCTCTTGACGTGCGGGCTTGAGAGGCTTTCCCGCCGGTTCTAAGATTACCTTCCAATGAGGTTGGCCGTACGCCCTTTTTTTTCGAGGCCGTCTTGCTCTGCCTACCCTTTCTCTCTTCCTCGCGAACCCTACCGTACAGTGTGGGGGGAGATGCTACTTTTGTTTCAAAGGCCAAGGCAACCAGCTCGAGCCTAGAGGTCGTCCGGCTTGATGTTTATTTTGAGACACGGTTCTGCTTCATACATTTATTCGCTTGGCGCCCTGGGGACTTTGACAGCTTCTCTCTCGTGGCTTCATCACCACAAACGCCTATGTACACCGCGACTCAACAACAGCATCCATGGCCTCCAAGCACCCATTGAGACGGTCGTGTGCCTTTTGCCGGGCGAGGAAGATCAGGTGTTCTAACGAAACCATCTGCGAGGCCTGCCGCAAGCAGGGCGCTGACTGCATCTACGACTTCGAGTCACCACGGTCCAGGGTTCGGAACCCGAGCATTGACAGCACAAAGTCCAACTTGTTACATGTTCGAAGCGATCATGGACTGCCGGATAGCAAGAGAAGAAGATCTTGCTCTGCTAGCTCCACCCCTTCTACTCCCCCGAAGAACCAAGAGGATCAGGGTCCCCCAGGGGAAGCCTTTGAAAGCATTGCTGCATCCCTAGAGCAGATGTTTCGGGAGAAATTTCCTCACAAGTCTGTCAAGTTTACCCCCGAAGAGCAATCCAACTCTCAGTCAAAGCCCAGACCCAAGGATATCAGGTACACCGGTCTTCTCTCCCTCCTGGCCTACGACCTTGTCGGGCTTGTCGTTGACAGATTTGGCTCCTTGGGATGCTACCACAATGAAGAGAACAGTAGTCGATTCTTCCGGTCCGGCCTGGCCAGCGATAATACCCAAAACATGTTCGACAACCTTGTCCAGGGAACCAACCCCCTTTCCGACTATGGCCCACGACAGCGGACGCAACTGATCGATGTCTGGTACTCCATCCACCCCCTGTCTTTCCTCATCTCCAAGACCCTACTTCTTCGGGAGGTCCGCGATGGCACCTGCGACGAGGTTCTTATAGCTGCTATGCTCGCCGAGGCCAGCTTCGTCCTTGGAGACGAAATCAGTGTTGGTCGTGGCCGTGACTTGTTGAAGTGGGCCGAAGCACAACTCCAAAACCGTCGACGTCATCAACAATCCAGCGAAGACAACTCCATACACTCGAACATACCCACGAGGGTATACAAGCGAGTCACTACTGCACAAGCCTTGGTCCTCCTGGCCTGGAACGCTCTCTCCTCCTATGAGTTTCGTCGGGCAGTCTGCTACATCGACCTGGCTAGCAAGATGGTGACGGAGATCAAAGAATGCATGGCAAGAGATATGTCCCCACCAAACTCCAGTCGTATCAACGGGGTCGATGTGCTGGATGTTGAGAGAGAGGTTGTGACCTATCTCTGGTGGACAACGTTCTCCCTGAATCTCTGGACTTGTGTCCAGACGGGCTTCTTGCCTGAATCCACCCCCGCCACTTTCACCCTTGATTCCCTTCCCGTGACGGAGGCCTCCTCTATCATCATTCAACTGGACCTGGTATCCGAGAACTTCAGCACGTTGCAGAAGCAGAAGGGCAGCATGCGTGAGATGTGGCCTCTCGCCCACATTTCCAGCACTGTTGCCTACCTGTTCCTGCATACTTCCGACCAGGCGGCAGCAAGACATGGCGTGGGTGTTTGTCGAGAGGCTATCCGCCTGCTTTCTGGCGAAGCAAACAAGGCAGAAGAGAAATGCAAGGCGCCCTTCAGACGACAATCTGATGACGCTTCACGGCACTTGCTCCTTGCGTTCCATCATACCATGGCTGCCCAGTTCCTCTTCCCAAAGGCCTTCCGGGATCAGGCAACCATCTCTCCAGATACTGTTGATCAGTTCTGCACCTCGATGGACCAAATCCTTCGATTCCTCTCCTTGACCCCGGAGCAGCCTTGCGACCCCATCTCCATCACTTCGTCCCTTCACCAGTCTCTCCCCAAGGCCCTTTGCCTTCTTCTTGATACCTGCTCCCGAGCCTTCAACTTTATCCGTGCCAACCTGGGTCTCAGCCTGAACGAGACTTACTTCCATCAGGGATGGGATGGGAGACTACATCCTCTTGCAACCCGGCTGTACAACATGAGCAAGGACGACCGCTTCCATCAGGGGTCGACGCTTCGCGCCGTCAGGAAGCAACTCAAGACTTGTGCCCGTGCTTTTGGAGCAGCTGGTGCCTCGAACTCTCTGGGTGTCCCTGAAGCAAACACAAACAACATGCGCTCAGCGTCACATTCTCCTCAGCACAATGTTCAGGCGCCCGGCTACTTTACTGCCACACCACAGGCGATCGGTGACGCTTCGTCGCCATTCTCATGCATCGAGGATATTTCCAGAGTGTCTTCATCCATGCCATCGTCGTCTGGCTCATCGGCGAGCGTCTCGACTCCATCGTTTACTCCTTTCGAGCAAATGAGCAAATGGCCGATCGATGGTGGCTTCTCTCCAGATATGCTGAGCACAAGCACCTTTAGCCCTCCTCCGGCCATCCAGCATGGCGTCACCAATGGATCGGTCATGAGCAATATGTGGTACTCTCAACCTCCGATGATGGACCTCGAGCCCGCGGGCCCGGTCTCGATCCAGCTTGGACAATGGGTTTGGCCGCCCACGAGCTCTGAGGAAGCTACATATCTCTCCTTCCAAGCCTTGGATATGGAGGAGGCTCCGGAATAGATTGAGCTTAGGAAAGATGGTATAAGCCAAGAGGGCTAAGATTGGGACAGAACTTGCGAAAATCTTGATAAAAAGACGAAAGGTTGAGGCGGGGTTTAGGATCAAGGCTTCTGTGAGGGGGGAGGCTACCCACCATATGATCTTTGCCTGCTTTCAACGCATAGACTATATCATATAGCACGGGATGCTTCTGCCGCCGGCGGCATTAGGCCATGGAGTTACTGGATGTCATCTTGGGTACAGCGCGGGCGTGGGTTTGGCAATTCATGACTTGTACGTACGAAACGAAACAACCGAGACTGGCACGTCTTGCAAGAAAAACAAAGGAACGAAGAATGATGGAATGAACGCGATCGAGATTAGTTTCTCCAAATTCATCTACATGTTAGATACTTGAAAATCTTTACTATTTGTGCCATTTTAATACGACGTATTGCGCCTAATATTCCCTGTCCGCTTAGTTCCGCCGCAGTTTGGTATGAGTGCAAGGGGATGTCTTGAGGCCTCAAACATCTCCGGGCCCTCTGCCACCAGCGCAATGGTGTGCCACGCGTTGTCGAAAGGCTGCTCCTGGTCGTGCGCAGGAACTTGTCAAGTAGGCAGAGGAAGAACAGAACAGTACTATGGCAATCACCATCGCTGTAGTGTAGGCCCGTCTGAAGGCATTTTCGGTTTCATTAGGGAAGGACAGAACATGGACAGGGCCCAAGTCTAATAAACGATGTATTCTCCTAACGCTTTAAATTTTTGCGAGCACCTTAATACTAACCGTTTCTATACTGCTAGTGTTCCCCCTTAGTCGCCACGTTCACTCATAGTAAATTAAGCCCTCGTACTCCGAAATGTACTACCGTCCAGCTGCGGCAATCTTCACGCCCATCTGCCTCGCGTGCTGAGCCATGAGGGCGTCAGCAATAGTCAGAGCGGCCATGGCCTCGACGATAGGAACCGCGCGAGGAGCAACATTAGGGTCGTGACGGCCCTTGGCGGTCAGGATGCCCTCGCCCGAAGCGTCGTAGCGAGCAGTAGTCTGGTCCTGGGAGATTGTAGCGGGGGGCTTGAACGCAACGCGGAAGAAGATGGGCATGCCGTTGGAGATGCCGCCCTGGATACCGCCCGAGTGGTTCGTCTTGGTCTGCAGGCGGGACGGAGGAATGCCAGCGCCAGCGCTCGGCGTCGCATCGTCGGCGGCGGCGGTAGACACGAAGGGGTCGTTGTGGCGGGATCCGCGCATCTCGGCGCCGCGGAAGCCAGAGCCAATCTCAAAACCCTTGGTAGCAGGAATAGACATCATAGCGTGGGCGAGGAGAGCCTCAAGCTTATCAAAGCACGGCTCTCCGAGACCGGAGGGGCACCCGCGAATAATACAGGTTACGGTACCACCAGTAGAGTCGTGCTGATCGCGGAGCTCGGCAATCCTCTCCTCCATACGCTTCGCGACGGTAGTATCAGGGCAGCGCACGGGAAGGAACTCATCCACCTTCTCGCGGGTTAGAGAGCCAACAAGCTCGAGGAACTTAGGGTTGCTACTAAGGGAGTCGATATCGTCGCTATCGGTTACAGGCCTGTCCTCAAAGAGCTTGATGTTGCCAACCGAGGAAACAAAGGCAACGATCTCGACGCCGTAGGCCTCGCGCAGCCACTTCTCGGCAACAGCGCCGGCAGCGACGCGGGCAATAGTCTCACGGGCGCTGCTCCGGCCGCCGCCAGAGGAGGCCTTGATACCATACTTCTCAAGGTAAGTCCAGTCGGCGTGGGAGGGGCGCGGGTAGAGGTCGATGGTCTTGGAGCCGTAGTCGTGAGGGCGTTGATCCTCGTTAGGCACGGTCAGGAGTATGGGTGTGCCCAATCTGCGACCCTAGGGTATTAGCATCATGGCAAATATCATGACTTCCTGTAGGGTTGTCACACGTGCGCCCAAACTCGCATCCAGATCCTATAGTCACACGGTCCTTCTCGTCGCGCGGGGTGGTGATGGCCGATTGGCCCGGGCGCCGGCGGTTGAGCTGCGGCTGGATGTCGGACTCGGTGAGGGACAGGCCTGGCGGGCAGTTCTCGATGATACAGGAGACGGTCTTGCCGTGGGACTCGCCGGCGCTGTGACGATGGAGGTCAGTAGGCTGTTGTCTTGCGTTCCTAGCAGTTTAGTGGAGGGAGAGGACTCACGTCGTCACGCGAAAGTAGTTGCCGAATGTCGACATGGTGTCTTTATCTGTTCTGTATGTTCACTGGGTGAATTGATTGACGGAAGAGAGAGAGGTTAGAGGGGGAGGAATGTAGCGATATCGCAAAGATATTTTTCTGGGGAGTCATACCTGCACCGGGGCCGGCGCAAATAAGTCACGTGCCCGCCGCACCGAACCATGAAAAAGGACAAGCTGGGCAACGAAACACTCAAGGAAGCGAGGGAGATCAAGTCGCAGAATAATACGACTATCCGCGGGTGTCTTGGACAGGTTCCACAAAGAAGAGACAAAGCCATACATCTTGAACTACGACATTGTCCGCGGAGAAGGCAGTGACTGTCGATGAAGGGGTTGGTATTAACCCCAGGCTGATTAGACAACACTGACTTGATATATCGTTTGCGACACAAGCCTAACCTTTTTATGATCTGGCATCCAAAATATACTATCATGCTGCCTTCCAGGACTTGACAAATAACATTGCCGCCACTATGGCTGACATTTCTTCTGGGACAGATAGCGCTTGCCATGGTGGCATCTCAACGCAACAACCTCCCTTCTCCTCTTCAATCAAGGAGCGAAAGTACAGCCAATGTCGTCCCCTCTTCGCCAGACACAGCGGAGGCTCCCAGCTCAAACAACAACGCATAGATGGAAAATTCCAGGCAGCCCAGAGTGCATTCGAGCCAAGCGGTTCTTGGACTAGTCGTTTCTAATCGCATCGTAAGAAGAGCAACACAGAAAAGGACCAAGATTAGAAAACGTCAGCCCAGGAGTGTATTTAAGTCAAGAGACTATCGAGAAGCTGAGCCAAAGTTCATGGACCTACCAGCGTTTTATACCGTCGATGTCTTTCTCAGAGGTGGTCTACTTAGTTTTCTCCAGGTAGAGAGTCAAGAACTCGTCACAGGGAACACGCATCATCGCTTTATCTGGACGCTTAGGTGCCAGAATTAATGCATATAATCCAAGTTTAGTGTGCTAACAGATGTGCCTTTGAGCATGGCTGGAGGGTATACGCTTCTGCTATATGAGAATATGTCGATAAACCTTTCCCCTAGTCATCAATCGTGTCTATAAGTCACGAGCAGCTCAATTAAAGTTCCCAAGGTAGGTAGAACGATAGCGACTGGAAACGCCGAGTTTGAACGTGGAGAGCAATATTAGGATATTTGGTCCGGGATCTCGATCTTAAGGTCTCCCGCCTTTGTCTCTTCGTTCGACTGAATTTCTGTCCCTTAAACAATCCTAGATTCGAGCAATCAACTATGCACCCAGAATTTAACCAGGGCGACAGGGGATTAAGAATGCCAAAGCCTTTTAGTAAATTTTCGGGATGATACTATTCAAGATGAGCTAGACCTCTACACAGCATACGTTAGAACCATAACCGTATAGATCGCATCCATTGTAGCATGACTTGCACTTACCCTTTGGTATCCATATCTAACTACCCTATGCCTCAAACGTGGAATGCTTGGTTGGAGAGTTAGTTATCGTATATGACACATATTTTCGTTTAGCTCTTCAAGATAATGCTTCGCTAAAAGCTCAATGCCGGGGATGTTTTGTTTATTTACAGCTCCGTAATGGCCTCAACATCGTGTTGTCCTCACCTGACGTGCCGTCCATCTGACCTCTACCGAGCACCGGTATCGCTTCATGCTCAATGATATGGGACCGGGCCGTGTCTAGGCTAAAAATAAACGTCACCTGTATTATCAGCCGCGGACATGCGCATACCGAACGTCGCCACCGTCGAAAGAGTCGCTTGGTGTCGGCCCTTTGAGAATCGGCCCGGAGGTCCGGTGTCTGGCCCACTTTTCCGGCCCGGGACCGACCTCTTTAGGAAATCGAATCGGTAGCGTTCTCAATGTGGGACGGAGGGGTTCGATGGCCAGATGCCGACCGGATTTTATGTCGGTAGAAGAGGTCATGTAAGCTCGCCCCCTGAGAGAATTCTGATACGCGATTGAATACTCAAGACAGGTCACAGCCTGGTACGAGCAAATCACGGGGCGGGGTCGCTGCTGAGAGTGCAAGAGCTTCGTTCAGGCACACCACACCATCCTGCAGCTCTGAGGCGAGTGAAGCGAGGGTCCAATGAAGACTAGGATTAATCGGTGCTCAAGCTTCTTATCTCTCCATGATATCACATATGATCAAAGTAACCCCGCACAGATGAGATAGGAACAATATCCCGAAAGCTCCAATGTTGAACTTGAGAGATAGTAGATAACATAACCGCCATGTCTTTAATCGCATAGCAATGCGAAATTCGCACCATTTGCATTTAATAAAGCTTCTTTCAACACGGTGTAAGCTGATAAATGTCAGTAGCCCTCCAATCCTTAACCTACAGGGCGGAACTGTCAATTCACAAACATGACAAACAAGTGTCAAACACTAAAAAATGATGACAACAACAAGGAATCTATTCCTTTTCGCTGGGAGATCCATGATATGTACTTGAATTATGCTTCCTTGCATTCTTTCAGTGGCTGGTGTTGTCCATCTCACACACCCTTAGGTAGAGCTCGCTCACCCACGTGCTCTGGCCTCAGCAGCAGCCACCGTCGCTGACGTCAGCTGATAATCTGAGCTCACACTCCAAAATTGAATCCAGTGTGGACATGCCAGTTGGATCTATCAGGAGCTCCAACGCACATTTCTTCTCCCCCCTCCAAGCTTCGTTCTCGTCCCGCAAGCTCCGACAGCGACGGCCATGAAACCGATCATTGCCGTCCCCGCGACCTGCGCGCTCGTCTACCGAGCGTGGAGCAGGAACTCGCTGACCCCGGCCGGAATAGCCGTCGCAACCTTGACAGCCATCGCGCACGCCTACCACCCATGGAATCTTCCTTTCGTCCTCCTCTGTGTCTTCTTTTTGGCAGGAACACGCGTGACGCATGTGAGCTTTTGCGCCCGCCGCCATGGACTGACCCTGATATCCTGACGTGGCCGTAGATCAAGGAAGATGTCAAGTCGCACTACACAGTTCCCTCCAAGGGAACATCTGGCGGAGAAGGACCTAGGACGCATGTTCAAGGCAAGTTCCTGAAGCGCTGTCCCCGATGGGAGCTAGCTAACCCTTGCGCGCCAGTCCTCGCGAACAGCCTGATGGCCTCGGTCCTCACGATCCTCCACGCGAACCAACTGCGCAAACGAGAAGCCGCCTTTGTCGACCCGAATACTCCGGACCCCGAGAGTTCACTGTGCTTCTCCTGGGGTGGCGATCTCCTTGTTGTGGGAATCATTGCAAACTACGCTGCCGTCGCCGCTGATACCTTCAGCTCTGAACTGGGCATCCTGTCCAAGAGCCAGCCCCGCCTCATCACGTCGCCAACACTGCGAAAGGTGCCCCGCGGAACAAATGGAGGGGTCACTCTCACAGGTCTTGGCGCGGGACTTTTGGGTTCCATGATCATCGTCACTGCGGCCATGATGTTTCTACCTTCATGCACCGAGGAGACGGCACAGAAACCTGGGGGTGGATCGCCATGGTCGGTGCTCGAACGACGCAAGTTTATGGGCTTCATGGTGATCTGGGGCACGTTGGGTAGCGTTCTCGACAGCTTCCTGGGCGGAATGTTTCAGCGATCAGTCAAGGACGTCCGGTCTGGAAAGATCGTCGAGGGGGAGGGCGGCAACCGGGTGCTCGTGGCTGAGTCTGCCGAGGCCATGGCAGCGCACTCCAAGAAGAGGGCCGACATCAAGGCGGCCATCATGCATGGGGAAGGTCAGAGGGCGACTGCGAAGCTGGGCGGCTCCGCCATTGCAGACGATGACGATGGTGAAGCTGACGCTGATGTCTACGATCCTCGGGACAAGCACCGGAAGGCAAGTTTTGGGGACGAGCGGCCTTCTCGCGTGGTTGAAAGTGGATGGGATCTTCTCGACAACAATGATGTCAACTTCCTCATGGCCGTCTCGATGAGCGTTGGCGGCATGGCGGTAGCAAGCTGGTACTGGGATGTCCCCATTCAGAGCGTCATGGGTGTGTAGGGCTAGTTGAAAGCGACGTCATCAGAGCTTCTGGTGCATTTCCCGTCCCTCCAAGACAAGGGGGTCAAGAAATAAACGAGACAACAGAAGAGAAAGAGAGTGACCTAACTCCTCATAATTATTATGAATAAATCTATACAAAATATAATAAAAATTAAATTATATATCATAATAATGATAATATTTTAGAGCCTTTTTTTATTATTCTTATTACTATCTTTAAGGGAGAATCAGCTAATGGGTTTATACTGGTGTCTCGTTTTTTCCTCGACCCGGGTGCGTGTGCAGGGGTTCGCTGCCAAGGCCAATGAAAATCTCGTGGAAAAAACAACCCGCTGTCGACTGCTGTAGAACTTGACCCATAAACCCACCCGTTGATTGTCATAAAACTCGGCTCATGATGACAACTAAACCAGCGTTACCCGTCGCCACTTGTGGTGTTGAACCACACCAAGCACTTGGCCTAGGTTTCGGCAAGGTCAACCCCGGTGAGGCCCCGTCACACCCCCGCCCACCCCGCCCGGGTCTCGGCGTGTTTCGCAGAGTTTTCGGGAGGCAACCCGGAGGGACCTCCGGCGCACGAATGGCACATGGTGTGGTAGCTAGGGAGGTGTATGTAAGACAATGAAGAGCCACGAGGGCACAGCAGCTTAGATCCACACGATTGGACCTGTTGTGAAATATGAAACAGGCTGTATCGTGCTGATCTCAGTCTCGGACTTGTGTGCTTACTTCCTCTAATTCTTCAACTTGTCTAAGAGGCTCGCTACTCCTCTTCCACAATCCTTTGCTTACGACTCCGTGCTCACCTACGCCCGCAGCTCTGAAACCCAGCACCCTGGAATGGGATCCCGAGCATCTCGGCATCTACCCCAGATGCCGGGATCCAATGCGCAGCCGGCGGATTGGGATTTCCAACCGGCACGATATCTCAACAAGTCAGGACGACCTCATTCGCGCGGGGGTTCTGGAGACGTGATTCCATCACCCAATCTTCCCCGGATTGTCGCGCCCGGTAGAACGGGAAGAGGGAAAGGGAACCGCACCCGTGATCCGAGGATCCAATAGACACGAAGCCTTTACTGATCGCGATCAGTTTGCTCTTTCGTGTAAAGATAGGGAAGATATCAACAGTAAAACCTGGGGTAAGCTCAGAGGCTAACGGGCTTTCATTACTCATTTCGTCGTGTCATACCGTCGCACAGGCCTCTGATTGGCCCAGGCTCTTTCTGGGAAGACGAGTTACACGATTGCGGGGAGCCGCAGATCTCCCAGGTGTCCGAGACGACGATGAAGGCGAAAAAGACCGCACAATATTATGAGTGACCAAAGAGGAAATGGTGGTTAAAATAAGACACGATTCTTATGATGAGTTGCCGTCCTAAACATGTGTAGATAATTGTGTCGACTGCATCTGCGTGGGTCATTCGTTACGTACCCCCGGTTTTGATGGGGAACTTCGTAGGTGCTGGGGTACGAAAACGTAGCTACGTGCATGTATAACGCGTCCGTGTACCAAGTCATTATGTTTTAGAAATGTATATTCGCCTGCATTTTTCAAGGTAGGAAAAGGCAAACGTGGCTCAGTATGAATGCATGCGCATTGTTTACTCCCCTGTTAATTCTCATGACTGTCAGACACTCGAGGATGTGTCAATTGAGAGTCAAAATGTGCAGGGCGACTTGCGACCCTTGCAACCAAGTCACTCTCTTTCCCTGGTCTTGTGCCCACAGGAGAAAGCAAGATGAACGGTTCGTTACAGGCAGCCGGACCCAGCTCGGGAATAAAATCTTGACGCCGGGAAAACGGAGGCGCTTTTAGATGAGTTGCCAAGGGGGAAGGGAGGTCGGTCAAGAACCCGAAAGATATTCTAGATGAAGGGATCGTGGGTTAAACTAGGAGCTACGGGACCAGATGAAGAAGTTTTTTCCCCGAGGCCGGAGAGCAAGCTTTGGGACCTGACAATCTGGAGTCAAGGTGTACGGAGACGGTCTGGGGAAACGGAAAAAAAAGACTGGGGGTTCGCCCAAAAACTCAGATTTGCTCAGCCCGCTGAGCGATTTTACCCAACCAGGAGCTTCAACGGCTGGCAGCCGTGGCCGTGACAGCCCAAGGTGAGATAACAGGCATTATGCAGAACATCCTTGGGACCAATCAAGGGCCGACGATAAGATTCTGCTGTCCGTCCTGCGTCCTGCGTCCTGGTGTGGCTCCTTTGACTCCAGAGCATGCTTTTTTTGGGGTGGCGTTTGTTGGTGCAGTATCCACGTAGCTGGAGATGTACCTCGAATGTCAAAGTTGATGACTTTTTTAGGATAGGAATGAGATGAAAAGGCTCTAAAATAAAATAAAAAATATCATAAAACTCATCAAATTCATTAAATCTTCTATCTAAAGTTCTCTAATTTTCATCTTATTATTATAGGCATTCTTAAGGGAGCACAAGCTAATCCTCCCGTACCGGTGTCTTCCTCAGCGTGGTACCTTGGGCTTCTTGGGCCTTGGGCCTTGGGTGTGCTTGGAGAGACACCGACTCGTCGCCCGGCAGCACCAAGAGGCGGCGGCACAAGGCTTCCGCCTATGGCGATGCGGCGCAGGGTTGGGAACAGGTTGGAACATGTCGAACAAAGAAACAGGGCCTCTTACCCAAACGAGTATAAACCGTCTGGGGCTCAAGCAAACGATTTGGTAACAGAACGGGGACAAACCGGAACCACCGAGCTCAGACGTTCTCAAGAGTCACAGGAACAAGTCAAAGAAGCCCGGACTCTGAAAATAACCAGAAGGAAAGGAAAGAAAAACGACAGGGCAAAATTTTACAAGGCCAGTCATCCATGGCTCGCATCTGGGAGGGGCTCGAACAGGGCGCTTGTTGGCCATGGCAGGCTGCTGCCATCTGCGATGCCGCGTGCTTGCGCCTTTCGCTACATGTATGTACATACATGACATTAGGACGTGGGCCAGGGGTAAAAAACAGGGTCCAGAGTTGGATCTCTCGTCGAGGCCAGGAATATCACTGGTTCCTGGGGAACACTGGGGACCGCACAAGGATTTCAAGGTACCGTTGTGTCGTCTCTGGCCGCACAAGCCAGCCTCAGGGCGTCAAAGTCTGTCTTTTTGCCTGTCCCACACTTCAACCCCAGAGTCTTCCTCGCGGGTGCGGGAGCCATTGATAGCCTCGACGCCGTGGTGGGAGGATTTGGGGGGCACACACAATATGGGGGGGATGGGGAATGGGGGACAGAGGTCAATCAGATAGCATCGCTATCTTCTGACTCGATCAAAGTGTAATCACAAACTGTCAAGGCTTCACAGGGCAGTCCGCGATGGCTTCGGTCTGGAGGAAGAGTAATTGGCACACGCCGAGTGGACGAGTGGACGGGCTGATCAATGAGCGGAAAGGGCTTCGACTTGTCACCCCACCATGCCCCTTGCGGGCATGCGGCGGGCACACACACGCACCACAGCTAACTCGACTCTTTAACAGTTTCTGACGATAAGAGGCCCTGGCGCGCGTTGGGTTGGGGTCTTGGATAGGCATTTGCATTGGCCGAGGATGGGGGGAACTGATTGCGTTGCGTCTCTGGTCTGGCCTGGTCGTCGGGGATGGGACTCCGTGGGCGAGCGAGTCGGAGGAGGGCGCTTCTAGAGGAATCTCCATCCGTGGTCGTCAATTCTCAGATGACTCTTTTTCAAAATAGAAGCCGAATCGGCACTGTTCACTGTCTAATTACAGCATTACAATTCAGTTAACAAGAGGTCGCTGAGCCAACCCGGCCCGGTGGTGGCTGGGGAGGGACCTCGAAGGGGCACCGCCATATGCCGCTGGCGATCTCCGCCGAGCGGCTGTGCGAGTACGGAGGTACATGGATCAGACCCGGCGCACACACCCCCTCGTGAGCAGAGCTCCGCCGAGGCCGCCGCCCGTTATGTCATATGGGTACTCAGCGACTCCCCTACCCGCCTCGGTGTCATCACGAGGCGGCGGTGCCCTGAAGAGAGTAGCTGTCCTGCCGGCAGCAGCAGCATTGACGCAGCCCATTCTTTCTTGAAAACCGGTTGGGGGATGGGGGGGCCCTTGGCTGACCGGAAGACCGCAGGACCGGATATGATGAGAGCGGGCGGTGGGATGCTGCCCGCCGCGCGCACAACGAGATGGGATATGACAGAGAGAAACTGACTCCGAGCCGACTCTTGAATGCGCTCAATTTAGCAGCCTGCTCGGGTTCTGGGCTGGGCTGGCTTCGGGGCGTGGCGAGAGTAATCCCTGAACGGAACGTCGTTACCTTATGGTTTCTCTCTCCCGCGACAAGTACATGTTGGAGAAGGAGGTGTTCTATGTAGAGCTCATGTATCTTCCATGTGCGTGCGGTTTGCGAGGATCCTTACGCCACCCCCCTCCTTCTGGCCCTGCCGAACGCCAATCGCACCCTGTGGTGGGCGAAATACCCACCATGGCCGGTAGCAGCCACACCCCTGCATCCGGCCACAGCAAGTCTTATCTTTTGGTGGGCGAAAGAGTCAAGCTGTGCTTGGAGACGGCGGCGCTCAAATCCGTCAACATAAAACCCTCATCCGCCCCGGACTTTCAAACGTTGAATTTGGTCATCCTTCACATTCCCGTCTATTTGTGTGATACGTTTAGTATCAATTCACTTTCTTTCTTCCGGATCTCGCTTGGAATTCTAATCTCTTCTCCCTCACCTCACAAAAACAACCTTCACAATGGTGAGGCTTATCATGTGCCCCTCCTGTTATCGGCGCCCACTAACACCACATGTCACAGGCGACTTCAGCTCCCGTCACCTCGAGGACCGAGACCCTCGCAAAGTATCTCAAGCTCGACCAGAAGGGCCAGATCATGGCCGAGTACGTCTGGGTTGATGCCGATGGCGAGACTCGATCAAAGTCCCGAGTAAGTCTTACTCATTCTCTCCTTTCCGGGCTCCTTTGTCCGGGCTGCCTTCTCCTGTTGCGATGGCGAATCGGCAAGTTTTGGCCACCCGGCCGGACCCAGCGTCATCACGTCGCAGGGTCTTCATCCGAGGCTGAGCAGCGCATTCGCCCTTTCCGGCGTCGCGCCTGCCTTCTGGCCAATGGGACCAAAAATAGCCACCCGCATACCCCACAAAGTGGGGTATTGCGGGTCCCGATCCGTCGGCCTGGATAAAGCCGGCATTGCCCGATTGAGAAGGAAGCAAGAAACGACGACGAAGAATAGTCATACTGATACAATTCTCGCAGACTCTCCCTGAGAAGGAGTACAAGCCCGAGGACCTCCCCGTCTGGAACTTCGATGGTTCTTCCACCCGCCAAGCCCCCGGTGACAACTCCGATGTCTACCTCCGACCTTGCGCCGTCTACCCCGATCCCTTCCGTGGCTCTCCCAACATCATTGTTCTCGCCGAGTGCTGGAACGCCGATGGCACTCCCAACAAGTACAACTACCGACATGACTGCGTGAAGGTCATGGACACCTACGCCGATGACGAGCCCTGGTTCGGTCTTGAGCAGGAGTACACTCTCCTCGGTCTTGACAACCGACCCTACGGCTGGCCTTCCGGTGGTTTCCCCGCTCCGTAAGTCGTCCGATATTCGTTTGCGTATACTTTTCTAACCTCATTACAGTCAGGGCGAGTACTACTGCGGTGTCGGTACTGGCAAGGTTGTCCAGCGTGATATCGTCGAGGCTCACTACAAGGCTTGCTTGTGTAAGTTTTACCCACCCTTAAGCCGTCTACACGTTTGAAATATCCTGCGAATGATAAGTTACGACATGTAAACGCACTTGTCATTCGTGGGAGCTCAATCGCGTCGTGATGGCGGTCACGTGACACCCCAAACTAACATCACCCAGACGCCGGTATCAAGATTTCTGGCACCAACGCTGAGGTTATGCCTGCCCAGTGGGAGTACCAAGTCGGCCCTTGCCTGGGCATTGAGAGTATGTCTGAAGTTTCCCCGTTTTGCCCCATTTCGTCGCTAACCACCAAAATTTCGCAGTGGGTGATATGCTCTGGGTTTCGCGATTCTTCCTCGCCCGTATCTCTGAGGAGTTCGGCGCAAAGGTTTCCCTGCACCCCAAGCCTATCCCTGGTGATTGGAACGGAGCTGGCCTGCATTCCAACTTCTCCACGAAGGCTATGCGTGCTGAGGGTGGTATGAAGGTGATCGAGGAGGCGCTCAAGAAGCTCGAGCCCCACCACGCCGAGTGCATCGCCGAGTATGGCGAGGACAACGACCAGCGTCTCACTGGTCGTCACGAGACCGGCTCTATCGACTCGTTCTCCTGGGGTGTTGCCAACCGTGGAACAAGTATTCGCGTTCCTCGGGAAACCGCCGCCAAGGGCTACGGTTACTTCGAGGACCGACGACCTGCTTCCAACGCCGATCCTTACCGGGTCACCAAGGTTCTCCTTCAGTTCTCTATGGCTTAAGCGTTTCTGAAAAGATTTTTATAACATGGTTAACGGCGTGAGGTTTGGGACACTATTCAATAGATAGCATGACAACTGGTCCAGCGAGATCCAGTAATTACAATGATCACTGATTCAAACATATATTCTGTCACTAAGGCCCATGAACTTCTGTCTATGCTGTGTCTCTATCCCCTGTCTCTCTATCATCCGTCGGTTGGTGCTCTTGAGAACGAACAGGCGGCAAGCCGTTACCGGTTGTGGCGCATACGCTTACCCGCTGAATGCAACAGTAAGAATATATTCCGATGTCCTTGCAGGTCCCAGACTCGCGTTCCCAACAGACCCAACTACTATGCATGCTCTTTTCGTTATTCAGCTCAACCTGCATGTCCCACTTGGTACGCACTCTCGTCGGGCGTCCAGCAGACCCACTGACAAGCAACAGAATTGGGCATCAAGAATACGGCAGATGAAATGAGCAATAGGGGCAAAAGCCAACTTTGAGTCTGAACTCTGAACGCGGGCCAATGCGACTCTGCCGGCGGCAATCTCGTCAACGCTGACAGGTTCAGAGAGCTGTTAACTACACCCTCTCTCCAGTGTTGCGTGCTGTTGGCGCGACAACCCTTGAATGAACGTGGTTGAAACTCTGTTCTGTCACTGATCTCTATGACACTGAGCTCTGCTTTCAGCCTTGGGAAAGTACTGTATCCACCGAAGCGTACACCATCTCTATGCCCTGCTAGTCTTAGTACCCAACTATAACTCTTCACTTGTTGGGCGACAATATCTCTTCCCGACATGATGAAGTTCTCAAGGAGGCTGAGCCGGCCGCACCTTCCGGCTTGACAGAAAAAGGTGGCCGCTACCCCCGCAAAATTCTATGATTGGAAATAAGGTTATTTATTTCCGTGTCGACGGGAGCGGCTGCAGATGCGGGACCCACTAACCGCCATCCTTCTCTCATTGATCAACAGTCCACCAGGGAAAGCGCGATGGGTTACGGCAGAGTTGCTTAGTCTGAAGCTGTATTAATTCCGGCTGTTGGGATACTTCCTATAACAATTGATTCGGCCGTGAGGGAGTGCCATGCTGTAGTTAGGAAAGATGCTTGCTCTACCTAACAAGAGTGAAGAGGCAATCCTCTTTCTTGATTCTCGTCACGACCTCGGTCATCTAGGCCGTCTACGACACCTGTCTTCCGAGCCTGTCAATCTTTCATCGTAGCTATTTTCTCACAGATCGAGTTCCTTGTCCGGTCCAAATGGTCCAAGGGAACAGGACAAGTATCGCAGCGCATCATTTGCCCGTATGCATTCGTTTCTGTCCGCCTTGTTCCCCCGCAATTTTGTATGAGAGCAAGGGCATTAGCCTTGCAACCTCTATTTTTTGGCAGGGCTGATCGCGACAACACCAGAATCACAACTAAAAACCCAAGGTTTAAGGACGCAACTTCCTTTCCCATTGAATGCGTATTTATAATTTATATACGTTCGTGAATCGGTAGCTCTAACTTTTCAACTATAAATACCCCCTCATTTCCTGCAGCGATTATTCTCTTTTCCCTCTCCTCACACATCACTCATCAAGATGCCGTCACTCGCCAGCTCGCTGGCCGGCCAGAGTTTGAGGACTGTACCCCCAAGGGTGACACGTCTAGGCGGAATTAACCTAAGCATACCCACGATACCTCTTCCGCTAGGAATACATATACCTTGCGTCCACCTTTCTCTTACTCCTCAACTTTGTATTGCCTTGTGTTAGATGCTTTTGTCTAATTATACTAGAAGAAGCAGAACAGACAAGAGATGACCTGCTACTGCCTCAAGAAGTCCCAGGACGAGAAGTTAGCTGCCGCGTCCTTTGGGTCTCCTCATCATAAATATTAATAAATAATTAGAAAAGACTTCATCAGAATTTTGTTTCATCTTAGGCCAGACACAAGGTGACAAAACGTAGACGAGTGAGAGAAAGGTGGATGCAAGGTACGGATAGATTTGGTGGTGTGGGCGTCCTTGGACCCCTCGTCGTCGAGGAATAGCTGTGCGAGCGAAGGCATCGTGATAGGGAGGAGAAAGAAAAGAAGAAGCTCTTTAGGAATTGAGGGGTTATTTATATTATAAAAAAGTGGGTCTACTGTTTGCGTGCAGTGCAAGCAGTCAGTAAACTCAACGCGCAATTAATTGACAGAATGGAAGAATGACAAAAATTGTGTCCCTAGTCCTTACGCTTTTGGTTGTGATTTTGGTGTTGTTGTGATCAGCCTCTCCGCGGACGATGTCGCAGTTCAAGCTGTATGGCTTTATCCTTTCTTGATAGAACCTGCGCGGATAGCCGTGTTATCCTGTGACTTGATATCCTTCGCTTCCCTGAGTGTTTCGCTGTTTAGCTTGCACTTCTTGGTGCCTTGATCATTGCATTTCCCTGGTCAGTTGGTGTTTTCGTCATAGGCGAGGCCGTTTAAGGTGACGCTGCCTTTCTTGACATCCGAGCGACGCAAGTCGAGACTCCTAGATATGACGGGCGTGGTATCGAGGCGAAGGGCAGGCCGTTCTCCTGATCGCTGTCGAGGTAGTCCCTCGTGTTGAGGGCAACACCAAGCACGCATATGGCTGACACGTGTTGAGCAAGAGTAGTCGAAAACCATTCGTCTTGTCACGTTCAAAAGCCATGGGTGGACTGCCACGCTGACTGGTTGCTTGATATGTGACGCCGAATTGAGGTCTCGACTTAATCAGAAGGAATTCGATTAGAGGTGGCGAAAGAGGAGAGGTTGTTGGCTCATCTTTTCCATCCACTTTCCCTGTATCTATTCACCGATCACTGGCGCATTCTCTGGCGCTGGAGCTGCGTTACCTCTGTCCGAAATGTGAAAGCCTCGAGTGTCTCCTACCTGCGAATAACTTGCGACATCCCTTGGATTGTTACCCCTTTCTTATTCCCTGCTCAGCTGTTAGTGAAACAACACCGTGAATGAGTCCTCACTTTCTCTCCGCCTGGCAAACCTACCCTTGAAGGCACTCCTCCTTGTTCCGCCATTTCTCTCCGCAGCTCCCTCGTCCGAAAGCTTGCTGTGGCTGTCGCCCACTCCTTGCTCTCCTCGAATATTTGCTTGGCCCTCCCCGGATCTTGTTCTTCTGCCTTCTCTTTAAATTCCTCCTTTTTTCTTCAACATCCCCCCCCCTTTTCTTTTTCTCTCTCTGTGTCTGTCCCACCCTTTCCATTGTCGCTCTCTTTCTTCCGTTCCGATCTGTTTTCCCTCCCCTTCTCCTCCGCCATGGCGGTCACTCGCAACTCCACAAACAACGTCTCATGGCCCTTCTCTAATCT
Source organism: Fusarium keratoplasticum (assembly GCF_025433545.1). NCBI lineage: Eukaryota > Fungi > Ascomycota > Sordariomycetes > Hypocreales > Nectriaceae > Fusarium > Fusarium keratoplasticum. Next base: position 1,979,998 of record NC_070533.1, read on the forward strand.
CCGACTTTGTCTCCTTTATTTCATCTCGCATCGTCTGATGTTGCAAATACTTAGCGAGGCTGTTTCGTTATACTTGGTGGTGTTTTGACATCAGGATCGAGTTCGACTACACCAATTAGCCGGCGACGACATGATGAACATGAGTTATCATCCCCACCTTTCGCACCTCCGGTTAAGCAATTTGAAGATAGACTGAAGCCATATGGACCATCAAAAGGATGTGGGTCACCTTCTTCAATTATGGTAGTGTCATTCCGGGGGCCAGAGACTCGTTGTCGTTGAATTCAGTCTTAGAAAGCTGTCGCGCCGTGGGGATATGCTCTGGGAGGCCATGAAGCGATAGGACCCTGATCAATAGAAGTCTGGCATTATTGTCGATACGAGAGGGGCCTCCGTTCTCTGCCTTCACGTGCATGAGGTCGGATGTATGGGATAAGGATAGCTGGTATATCATTCATCCTCCTCTTTCGCTCCATCATCGATCGTGGCGCATATCCGTCCATTTCTCCAGTGGCCATTCCGGGCCTCATTCATGTTGTTAACTCATGGTGCTAAGAAGTTTGTCAAAAGAGGTGCTTTGGTATGAGCGACTTGGTGCTTGGAACTTGGCCTGATACCGCCGTGTTGACATGTTCATTGGTTTGTTGGCCGTCTCGGCTTTTCTTTAGTAGTGCCTGACCCTTCGCTTTCCATCGCACTGCGGACGTACTTTGCGGGATCACCTTCTTCAGGCATTGACGGTGAGTGTTTCTCTGGAGATGACCTCGAAGAAGTGCGGTCAACGATCACGATGATTCTATAGCTGCGGCGGGGTGTTTATGAGCGCATGACACTGTGACGACCTGAATTGATGATTAGAGCTTTCGTATCATAGAGTGCACAGCAATGACGCACCTCGGCTTTCCATATTCGCAGTTGGGGTGTCCCGATTGTAATATTCGGATATTCGCTTCGAACTCGTCGTGCTTCTAGGTCGCCTGATTCCTGGGGGATCATATGTTCGCTTGCATCAAGTGGCTGAATGCTTGAGTTGTCGGTTGTTTTGGGTTTGCGTAGTTGTTTTGCATACTCGTCTCGTGTTGTTTTGCGTGTTTGATGGTCACTGCTTGAGTTTTTTAATGGGAAGTGTCGATGTCGGCGTCGGTGTCAAGGTCGATATTCTTCATCTTTTAATATAGATAGGAAGTGATTGATGCGAGCTGTGACGCAGGAATAGTTTGCGTAAACCTGAAATCTTCCTTGCCGATATCTGTGAATGGGCTGGCCGTCTTGGGAGGGATTGTGCTCCCAGTCCTCCGTCTTGACCCCAATGTGCTTGGCAGGCTTCTCTGGTTCACCTCCACCCGTCGCGCTGGCCGAACACCCGTAATTTGTCTTCGCTACGCGTGGTAGTTGTTGAGGGTTCGTTTAGATGGTGCTGTCGAGGAGTCTTGTAATGGGTGGGCTGTTTGGTCGGGCTCAGTCATCCTCTCACACAGCGAGGAGGCAAGAATGGTCTTTGGAGATGCCTGGCGCAGTGTTGATGAAACTCTAGATTAAAGTGTCTTGTACATCACTGTCGATTTAGTTCTCACTTATTACTTCGTACGCTAAGACTAAAACATTGTTTTGTTAACCGTGGGCATCTGCCCTCTCGATCTCTCGTTACCTATGCTAGAACATCACCACAGTCCAACCAACCGTTCGTAATGGTGAATCCAATCGGCGGAGACCAGTTGCCGAAAGATTGAAGAGGAAAAGTTGGTTTATATATCTCTTGGTTCTTTGCTTGTTGAGCACGTGAGCAGTATGTGATCTTTTGCTCCCTGTTTCCCATTTATGAATAGAAAATCGACAATCTTGAGTCCGCCTCCTTGAAACTGAAGAACGACATCGCCACAACTGCAGACTCGCCTGAACTCCCTCTTCAAAATCTACTAGGATATCCAGAGCGCGATTCAGGGACATGGGGTTTTGGCTGGACGGATTCGCCACTCTGGACATATCCATGGTGTTCTCGTAGCGCAACGAGATGCCGGCAAGGAGGGAGATCATATTCATTATAAGAATTAGTAAGTAGTAAGAGAGGACTCTATAAGAATTCATCTTGATCTAAGACTATTTTCTCCCACCCTGAGACCTTTATCCCATAAAGAATTTGTCAAGGTTGGCTAACTATTATTCTTCGTATGTGATAGAACGTGGCCGTACAAATCCAAGTACCCCTTGAACAGTAGCTGTTTGATTTAAGCAGTACTCACCTCTATCGACAGAAGTTTTAATATAAATACTCTTTCAAGGCCATCAGATCTGCTCCCATACTCTCTCTGTACCCCTTCGGCTTGGCCCTTAGGCATGATATGCTTGACAGAGCAAGTTGGAACAGGCCAAACCCGAATGGCCGACTGAGGGCGTCCGCTCTCTTTGAATTAAAATGCATACTGAACGCTATTAAACTATAGCTGACTTGTTCATTGGTTTGTGGAGGAGGTGCACTCTCCTGTTACGACCTATATGGCAACTATGCTATCTATCTTATACCACAAAGTCCATCGCACTTTTTAATGACCCTAGTGCTTACAGAGTTTGTGTAACCGAAAGTGCAACTAATAGATCCCAGCATACGTTGCAGCCGAGTTCGTATTTGCCGAACTGGGTAGGTAGTTGTGGGGTGGGACTGGGGCAAAGCCATCAACATCAACGTAGAACTTCCGACTAATATATCAAGGTCTTTGCTTCCACTTCTATAATAAAGGGTGCTATGGATGAGTTGAGTACGTTCGCAATGGCCGAGTGTTGCTTGGGCGACTTTGCTCTGTGATAGCACTAATTAGGCTATACTAGGTAAGTCCTCATAAGCAACCAGGATCACTTTGCAAGATGTTTATCATAAATTCAAGAATATGATCATCATAAATGAAAAAGAATAAGGCCAATGTCAGTGCAAAGTTAGTGAAAAGTATCGTCTGCATATGAAGCAAGTAGCCGAGTTGATGTATCAATTATATGCTCACATTCCCTCACACCACTTGCTCGCAGCCTCGTTTTCAGAAGCATATTTTGCACTTTGAAACCCGTCTCGAACGCCAAAATGTGTGTTTGATATGTATGTGTTGTCAAATCGATCCGCTTCCTGCATCAACCATCTCCTTTCCATTTCCCCATGGCGAGTGTTGCAGTTGCAATAGCAAATAGCACATGCAGGAATTCATCGTCTGGGTTTAGTCCCTCACTTAATATCCATCTGAGCCCCATCTACAGCACTTTTGTTTCGCCCGGTCGTAGTGTAGCGTACTTGAGGGGTTCAGGCGGGCGCCTTGTCATGATCTGGCGAACCACCCGGATCCCCTGGGCAATTCTCTCCCCCACGTTGCACAAATTAACCCGAGTCAGAACCGCTTCTAGACCAGTTCGTTCGAGACGAGGCAACCAGTAAGCAGTTCTCCTGTTATTGCCGTCCCTGGACTTGCTTTTTGGCCATGTGACTATGTGCACAGCCCTGCTGCTAAGACACGCGAGATCAGAAGCAGGCCTTGAGGCCTCCAGGCTAGTCTTTAATTCGCGTAGCTAGTTAATTTTGAGGCAAGAAAACAAGAGCCTCAAAAGTCTGTTGTGTGGGCATACAGCTCAAACGGGTTACCATGTCGTGCACTACGATGACATGTTACAAAGGCTGGCCTGAGGGTGGTCATTCAATGTGTTTTATTCATGTTTTTAGTGTCTTGGCTTGGATATTTCATGTGCTTCTATCCACCATCCACTGAAGATACGGCAGGCCTCAGAGTCCTCAGAAACTCAACCCGTTGACGAGGAATATGACATGTCGAAGCCATGCGCAGCTCCGTTCCCCATACTCATTGTCTGATACAACGGCAGGCCTGGCGTGACGAACAGTGAGGGGCCTTCATGTCTAACCTGATATGTAAGCCACTCGCCCGGGCTGTGGGGAGACAAAGCTATATCATCGATGCTGCAGCTGGACTCCTGCGAGTGTGAGTGTGGAGGTGTGTTGGGCAGCACAACACTCGGGCGGGCTGCATCTGTTGCAGATTCGAAGGGATATTTCGGAAAGCCGGGGAACTTCAGGCTAGGATCGTATGAGATAAGGGTGACGGGCCTCAGTTGCCCTTCCCTCCGTGCGGGCGAATAGACGAGAATTCTCTCGTCCATGCTCCATTCGAGGCCGTCGAACCTTTGTGAGGGGTTAATGACCTCATGGAGCTGGGCCAAGGCGTCGTCGGGTTGAGAAGGGCTTGGTTCTGGCGGCCACATCTCGACTGTTTGCTCTATGCCGTCCTGTCTCGATGAAGATGGATGCCCCAATTCCTGGTCGACGGCCTCCATCTTTGGCCTCACCCTGAGCTGCAGCAGCGGATTGGCGCTATATGCTTCGTACACAAGATCGACGAATGCTTCGCAAGACGGGTTATAAGACCGGACTGGGCATTCGCCAAGGGTGTAGGTGATGGTGTCGCTTGGGTTGTCGCCGACGTGCATGTCCCCAGGAGTTCGCTCCTCAAAATGCTTCTCGCAATCCCAAGGCGTCTCGATGGGTGAGTTTTCAGCAGTAGCTGGCGGTGTAAGTAGAGAATGTTCGACAAGATCGTGGCCGAATCGGAGTCTTTTCTTGTAACAAGTCCTCTGGCTCCCCGCATTTCCCGGGAACCACTCTCGACGGACTTCGATGATGAAGACTTCTCCTGTATCTTCATCTTTGTTGAGTTGGAGTGAGGTCCAGCGGTCATCTAGGGCGCCCTCTGAATCGTGACGCCGCCAGAGGTTGCGCTTCAGGGGCTTCTCGCAACTCTCATGCGTTGCTTCACTCACTGGAAACCTAATCGCTTGGTAATAGCAGTTTGGAATCTCGTAGTTGGTCTGCGTCTTCAACTTGTTCGAAACGCAGTAAAAATGGTCGTCGATGATCTCGAAGCAGATATCGGATCCAACCTCGGAGCCCTCAAACTCCCACAGGATAATATGTGAATCCGACCACTGCCGGGTTGCGAGATCGAGCCGCTGGACACCCCATCTGTAGGTGCCGTCAATCCTGGCATGTGACTTTGTGACGCAGAACAGGTAGTTCTTGTCGTTCCGGATCAAGATCTGATGTTCTGAACACAGCCGCTTCACGACAACCCATTGGAAGTCTGACCTCACCTCAAAGATGATGAGCCAGCAGCACGTCGTGCCCCCCTGGACCTGGGTGGCCCGGCACGACAGAACACCCTCGGCGCAGTACAGGGGCTCAAAGGAGTACGGCAGAAGTGGATCGTACTCGCGGACGGCGTGCAGGAGCAAGGGAACGTTGACCTTGAGCTCCTCCGAGGGATTTTGACGGACGTTGAGGACACGGAGGTGCTCGCGGTTCACCGTGTAACACAGGTACCCGCTCGTATACACGAAACGATCCGCCATGGCCACGATGGCTGCCGTCCAGGGCTCAGCAGAGCGAACGGCCATTCGTCGCTTGACGAGCCGCCTAAAGGCCCTCGCAAAATCCCCCGTCTCACGCGCCTCTCTGGCCTCGGCCGAGTGGTCTGCCTTCTAAGCTTTCGTCAGCAGACTTGTAAGCCAAGGAGGCGCAGCTGAACGAACGGACCTTGAGAAGGGCAAGACGGCATATGCGTCGATCATAGAGAATGTAGCTGAGGCAGCGGCTGGTCAATCCGAGGTTGAAGATGCTCTCTACATCGAGGTTTTCGACGAGGAGGGCGACAATTTCGGCTGGGAGGCGGAGGATGCTCATGACGGAGTCGAGGTCCAAGGAAGAGAAAGGAGCCCTTTCAATAACGACGTCATAACATGGTCACCATGTATAGGAATGTGTAAATGGCGAGAGGCTATCCAAGGGCCAGAGCAAACAGGCCTATAAAACGAAAGCCACAGCAGAGCCGCATTGTTCGAGAGCCTGATTCACTCCCTGCTGATTGAGGCTCTGCTTCACCCGCCCTAGACGCCAGTGAATGAGCTAAACTCATGCTAATACCACCGAAATTGATTAGTTCAGGAATGGTTGGGGGAGAGGAAAACAGGGCTAACCTGGTGGGTTGGACAAAGAACGAGCAGTCTCAACAGGCTCTCTGAAGTGAGACGACAGAGGATGGTGGTGATGCTGACGGCGATTTTTTTTCCCCCTCGCACGCGATCAAAACTTCTAGTAAGACTTCCAAGTTAGTGTGCTACGCCATAAGCTGTCATGCAGGAGCCAGGAATCACGAGAGAGCTATTGTTGAATGTGTCGTGGTGCCACTATCTTGGCTTCATGGTGTTGAGCCTCACGCTTGGTTGAGCGCTCATTCGGCTGGAGGCGTCACGAATGGACTTGTCTCGGCATGGTGCTCATCTCATCCAATTCATGCCATTTCCGATTCAATGGTAAACCAATAATCTCGTTTGTCTCTGTCTCCCCGAGATTTTGAGGCGCAGCAGTGCACAAGCATTCACGAGGAGGTTACACACAGAAGAGCCAGTGTCTAAGAAACACGGGTCAAAGCTGGGCCCAGAAGGTGAATGCGGCTCTGCGTGGTGGCGTGCAACTGCAGGGTTTGTTATTCACTGAGCAACTTACATGTGTCAATAACAAAAGAGCCTCAACTGCCAAGTCACTTTCACTGACGATTCGAGCATTTAGAGTTTTTCAGATGCGTTTTATTTGCGTTAGAATCAGCCATTGATGCTCCTCCGTGGTCTGATTCAGTCACCAAAACATCAAATCTCAGAGCCTGATTTATGTATGAGGTCCTTTTTTACCAGGCTGTGTTAGCTTTGGCCGGGCGCCTCTTCCCGCTCCCCCTGGCTACCTACAGCCAACAATGTCGCAAGAATGCATCTCTGCATATGCCACTATTGGCCTGGCACACTGGTCGACAAACTGCACATCCCCAACACAAGAACAGAAGAGGTTTATATAAATAGTAAAAGAAATTACAAAGATCATCATAATAATAGACATTATTTTAAAAGGTTTATGTATTATTTTATAATTTATTATTCTCACATACACTTGTGCCTGCTTTCATTTGATGCCTGCTCTACTAGCGTCCGGTGCTATTGTTCCTCAACACCAACGTTCCCAGCCCCGCATCACGAGAGGAAGCTCAGCAGAGCCTCATTTCCTTCCCACCGAATTCTCTAACCGCTTTTTGAAATCAGGCTCTGGGCTGGGGCAGTGCGCTGCAGCAGTCGTCTGCAAAAATACGCCCTTCCTAGTCACCCTAGTCCAAGCAATGGTCACTCGGAAAGCTTCCCCGGGCCCAGGGTGACCTCGACCCCGGCTGCCTCCCAGACTTCACCTGTCCGACCTGCCCGATGCCCCAAAGTGAAGGCATACCCCGCTCTCACGAACGAACCCTTTCCTGGTCATCAGAGCTCTATAGCTATTCTACCAATGCCTCGGCTTACGCACGCGAGCATCCCTCTCCTCCTCTCCTCTTCCGAGAGAGCCGTCCCCCTGTGCTCCACGCGCCCGCTCTCAACCTTCACCTTGCAAGTGCCGCAGTTGCCAACCTCGCAGGATGATGGGACATCGTCAAACTCCCGGCGGAGCACCTCCAGCAGGCTCTCTTCCCCGTCCACTCGGACTAGCTTGTCGCCCCGGTTGACCACCTGCACCTCGAATGCATCCCCCGACACCTCAGCCGCAAATGCCTCAAAGTGAACCTCGTTTGCTGGAATCCCGTGTTTCTGGACTGCCTCTTTGGCAGCCGCCATCATCCTGGTTGGCCCGCACACGTAAAGGTGGCTGTTCCAGGGGAGTGCCTTGACAATCGCTTCGATGTCCATCCTCTGTCCCTTGCTCCCATCATAGACGACCACATCATCCCCTAGAGCCTCTAACCGATCCCGATACGGAAACTCTTCGACCGAACGCACAGCATAGTGCAGCTTTAGCGCCCAGTGGATCGTGTGATATCTCTTCAGCAGGTCCATGAATGCAGTGATACCTATCCCCCCTGCGATGAAGACGTGTGTGCTTGCTGATTTGGCCGGGACGACATCGCTTGTGATTCTGCCGACCTGGATAACGTTTCCCAGCTGAGCGTGGTCGTGTAGATACCGGGAGCCTCCGCGGCTTTTGTCGTCGAGAGCCACGCCCAGCTCAAACAGGTTTCCCACGTTCACCTTGTCCTTCTTCTCTGCTGTTGACACTATCGAGTAGGACCGTGTGAGCCCGTTCGGGAGCTTCAGTCGTGCATGAGATCCGGGAACAAACTTCTCCGCCTCTAGATCGGGAGTAACGGCCTGCAAAACTAGTGAAACTACTCTGGCAGTCTCCATCTTGCGGCTGATGATCCTGTATTCCTTCCAGGCATCTTTCCTGTTCTTTCTCCTGGCCCTGGCAACTCTCTTCAGGAACTGCCCTCTGCTCTCCTGACCCAAGACTTCCAAAGTCGACAACTCCTCGTTCATTTCAAGATTGTCCGTGTTGCGATGCAAGTACTCCTGCACCCGTTCAACAGTCCACTTGGGCCATTGACGTTCCACGAGCCTCAATTCATCTCCAACACTGACGAACCCTTCACGTAGGACACGGTAGTACCATCCGGTGCGGCTCGTCTGGTATGTAACAGGCGCAAAGTTCTTGAGTGAGAACCGGTGGTTCAGTTTGAAGCATGGCTGACGGGGCAGAGAGACCTGCAGTAGAACCTCGGGACCAACAGAGATTATATCGCCGATGCAGACGTTGCGCTCGTTCATCTTGGCCGTCACAAAGTTTTCACCGAATCCACCAGGGACAAATCGATCTTGGCGTTCTGGATATGATGCTTGCCAGGCGAGATAATGAGATGAACAGTCTGGGCCGGGTCAGCAATGGGGTTGAATAAGCATATGAAACGGATATTCTCATGCTCAGATCAGAAGAACATAGGTACTCACATCCGAGGATGGCCTTGTCTGGGCCACCATGAAACGTCGGATCATGCTCATCGCCTTCAAGACCAAGTTTGCTGACTTTCATTGGACCTAGACACATTTTCTTGTCGATTCCCGACATGACCTCAAGACCTGGCATCTTTTTCATCCTCGATGTCCGGATCTCCAGTAACCTGTCCACTACAAAGGGACGGCTTAGCTCCTCGGGAGACATTACAGTCATCTCGTATCATACATCGGCGGATAACTGTCACTTGAACCGGGGTATTGTGAAGAAAGATGTCCTTGCTCGTAGTCTGTGAGAGTCCGTTATCGTTTGTGTAAGAGGTCAAAATTGATACGGCAGTGGAGGTCCTTCTCATTCTAACTGGCCTAGTAAGTGGCTGTCCCCACAGCCGAAGAACAGAGGCAGTTGGCACTTAAATCTCTCGAAGGATTAAATGACAACTATCTAGAGGCATAGTGAAAGGACAGGAGTGTCACTCAGTCCCTAATCTAAGGATGATACTTACTCATCATAACTGACCTAAAGACCTATAGGACCTTACTATAATAATGATAAGGGAATATGGCTGTCTGCTGAAAAAAATATTGACAAAAGTTTTGTCTTTAGGTACGTCGAATTAACACCCCTTACACTAACTAGGATTGCTATCATACCTATCGAAAGACGAAAATATGCTCTTAGGGTTGTTCTAATGCCAGGCGCCTGGCTATCCTGACGGTCGTCAGACATCTGCTCCTGATGGATGTTGGTACATGCCAAATAATACTTCCGCCTCGATACAACGAATATACGAAATGATTAGACACGTCCCCAAGCCTAGAAGTATATGAAATAATCTTGTCTCTTCTGATCCAGGTCAAGCCCCTTGGGCAACACAAGGACCCAGCGAGTTCTGCTTATGGCTCTACCCTCATCCTCAAATATCAATATGATTTAGATTATCTGCTTCTGCAGACGTCAAGCAAATGTCCTTCCATAACGCCAGGAATGCCCGTCTTTGACCGCAGAGGCTCGCCCACATCTCCAGATACAAGAGGGCTCCGGGATATCGCTCCCGGGTTACATCAGTCACGCACCCTCCCTCTTTCTTGCCCGCCCCTTTGCTTCTCCCATACGCCTAGAACCCTTAGAGCTCCACATCTCCGGTGCTGCTCTTTTGCATTTATGAGCGTCTATCGTGGGCGCGCTGCGATGACATGATTCGCTTCGTTGTGGTGGTATCGAGGTAAGTGAAAGCCTTGTCGCGGACCGGGCTGCCGCCGTACATGGTGTCATGGTCAGATTCTTCAGCCGTTAAGTTGTACATAGTTGCCTGGCATCGTGGTTAGCTTTATAGTCGAGAATTGTCCAGGCAGACCTACCAGGGAATTGTCCCTCCTTGCCGTCTAGACGTCCCGTCCACCATTCATTGTCATTTTGCGTCCTCTGTATAATCTCAATCACGTCGCCCGTCCGGAAACTCAAGTCGCCCTCAGCTTGCGCGGCGTAATCGTAAAGAGCCGTGACCGTCTCGGTCGCAGGCGCTGTTAGGCGCTTAGGCTTGGGCTTGGGCTTGGGAGGCGGGGGCTTCTTCTTGCCAGCGGCGATTGCGGCCAGGCCGGCATTGGCACCAGTTGGGGGAGTATACGGTGGTGGCGCGGCCTCGTTGGACTCGGTTTGGCGTTGGTATCCACCAATCTTGGGGCTGGTGATAGTGCTGGTCGGGGTCTTTGAGTCTTCGCCCTGGGTGAGCAGCGCGGGCTGCTTGGGGCCCTCGAGTGCGGGTTTGGCTCCATATCTCACTGGTCTGGGGCGACCGGTTGTCTTGAAGCGAACGATTGATAGGGCTTCGGCCTGTTCTTGGATATCGCCGCGCTTCTGGTGGAAGGCCTCCTCGATGTCGAGCGTCAGGTCAAAGTATCCAATATCGCACTGCTGCATCCGTTCGTGCAGGGTATAAAAGATGTTGAGCTGCATATAGTAAAAGGACTGGAAGAGAGGCTGGATAAACTCGCGCTCGAGCGCAAACAGCTTGGGCAGCTCATCCTTGAGGAGATCGTTGAAGTAGTTAAAGTCCTGGGTGGCCTGCTCAACGTCTCCCTCGGCCTTCCACATGGCCTTCTCGTCCTTGGCGGTGCGCTCCTTCTTGTCCTGCAGCTTCTTGAGGGTGGCGCGATGGCGGTCGTAGTCGAGTCTCTTGTGCTCGCGCTTGACGGCCGTCTTGCGTATCACCTTGATGACGTCGAGCAGCTCGTTGGCGGGACGGATAACTCTAGTCTCTATCATATCCAGCTCGGGCGCTAACGTTTCTTGCAGGTCCTTGACGACGGCTTCGTACTCCTCGCAGGCGGCGATGCCCTCGGGGTTGCCCTCGACAATGGCCGAGTCGGGGTCAGAGGCACGACCTGAGATGGGCTTGTAGACTTCGGTCATGGCCTTGCTGAACTCGATCTGGTGGGATAGCATGCCATTGATGGCGTCAAAGTACTTTTTGGATTCATCGTGGAGCTTCTTGGTCTCGGTCTCGAGTTCCTGAAAACGGCGTTCGGCGTCGATGTAGACAGCATCCTTGGTGTGTTCGCCAATGTTGAACTTGGCTTTGAATTGTTGGGGCGCCTAGATGATCCAGAGGTGTCAGTATTGCTTCTCTCTGTCGCATGATGATCCAGCTGGCTGTTGATCCTCCCGTGTATCCAGCTTGCGCGGCATCGCGAGGTGTCTCTGCGCGCGTCTGCAGGCTTCCACAATCCAGCCACCAGATGAGGGGCAGGCACGGCTTACCCGGGTGAGGCTCTTTTGAAAGCCTTTGAAGCTCATGGCGAGGGCGCGATGGTGTCAGGCAGATACTTGATGGTTCGGCGGATGGATCAGCAGAGGGAAGAAAAGATCGCGGAAAACCTCGAATCGCGAGGCCGCCAAGTTGAACGAAAGGGCATCAACCTTAATTAAGAAGGCATGTGGATGGATCAATGTGACGACTCGTGGAACGGTGACGACTTTGAAGTGGCTGTGCCCTCAGCACTGAGCGTCCTCGCCCAGCTTTTTTGCTGCCCAGCCTGCCCAGCTGCCAAGCTATTGTTTTGTGGCGCAGGCGGTTATTCGGAATCAGTTTTGGGGGAGTTTGCACTGATTCCACGGGGTTTAGAGGGCTCCCGGGGCCCGTCATAAGCCACAATGTGCCACTGCGTCACAGGAGAGTTGCGTCACTTCTGCTGGGACCCAGGCATCCATGGATCCATCAATCTCACTGTTCAAGGCACAGCACCTCGTCTACAGGCTCGTTCAGGGCATCCAGGCGAACACCTGCTATGCTGTAGGGGAGGGTACGTACCTTTAAGAAAGAAGCTCCGCAACGGGAGCGACCATCCTCGCAGGGAACAAGGCAGGACTGTGCTGGGGTAGTTCTTCTTAAGGGAGCTCTCCTGGAAATGACTGAGGCCCTGCAGCAAAAACCAATCTCTGGCACAACGACAACACCAACCAGTTTCATCGTAGAATTTTGTGCCAAATTGCCTCTTTGGGTCTTTCTACAGCTTCTCGCCACTCGACACAACTCGATGACTTTTCCATCGTCTTCCCCCTCCCACGCCAAATACCCCGTCATGTACCTAAAAAGCCGCCATGTCCGGGTCCCCAGCCGCTTCAGCCAATAGCCGGGCCGGATCTGCCGAAAGCCCAGTCTTAACCCCGATGCCGAGCGGCGAATGACAAATTCTCGACTCGGAGCTCACATCTCCTCCTCCACTCAAAATTCCCTTTTCTTTCCCTTCCCTTCCGCTCTTGCTTGCTCTTGCTCGACGCTTTTCTCGTCCATGCAACTGCCAGCAAATTGACCATCATGGCCAGCAACATTGCATCCTGCGCTCTGCGCTCGGCGGGCCGAGTGTCTCTGACCTCGAGGGCCCGTCTGTCGGCGGCTCCTTTGCGAGGTCTCCGCGCAGCTGCCGTCGTGGCGAACCGGACGTCGCGCCGCGGATACGTCTCCGAGTCCAAGAGGGATAATGCCCAGGTCGAGACCGCCATCAAGCTCGACAAGAAGGACTTTGTCGATATCCCTCCAGCGATGGAGACCCCCTCCAACGCCAAGGTCAGCCCTATGGCCGGTGAGTTTGCCCATCTCCCAGCCTTTGCAAGCTTCGGAAAATTGACAGAGAGATATCAGAGGTGTTGAAGCAAGCAGCAGTCATGGAAGAGGGCCAACGCCCAATCTACCTCGACATGCAAGCTACCACCCCCGTCGATCCTCGAGTCCTTGATGCCATGATGCCTTTCTACGTCGGCGTCTATGGCAACCCCCATTCCCGAACACACGCCTACGGCTGGGAGAGTGAAAAGGCTGTTGAGGAGGCCCGAGAGCACATCGCCGCCCTCATCGGCGCCGATCCCAAGGAGATTATCTTCACAAGTGGCGCTACCGAGAGTAACAACATGAGCATCAAGGGCGTCGCTCGCTTCTTTGGCCGCTCCGGCAAGAAGAAGCACATCATCACCACACAGACTGAGCACAAGTGCGTCCTCGACAGCTGTCGCCATCTTCAGGATGAGGGCTTCGAGGTCACATATCTTCCCGTTCAGAACAACGGCCTCATCAAGATGGAAGACCTCGAGGCCGCCATCCGGCCCGAGACTGCCCTCGTCAGTGTCATGGCCGTCAACAACGAGATCGGTGTCATCCAGCCGATTGAGCAGATCGGCAAGCTCTGCCGACAAAAGAAGATCTTTTTCCACACCGATGCCGCTCAGGCAGTGGGCAAGATCCCTCTCGATGTCAATGCCATGAACATTGACCTCATGTCTATTTCCTCACACAAGATCTACGGACCCAAGGGCATCGGCGCCTGCTATGTCCGAAGACGACCCAGGGTCAGACTGGACCCGCTCATCACCGGTGGTGGTCAGGAACGAGGTCTCCGAAGTGGAACCCTCGCACCGCCCCTCGTCGCCGGCTTCGGCGAGGCGTGCCGAATCGCCAAGCAAGAGATGGAGGTATGTACCACTCATTTCTTTTCTTTCCCCGTGTCTTTTCTACGTGATGAGTTGCTCTACACATGCATGGCTTTCTGAATGGCCCGTGACAAGGCCGGCCCTGTTGATTGAAGCGTTTGTCTGATTCTGTTGCTTTACTGCTATCTTTGTTACTCGTCCGCCTTCTGTTTCACAAGGTACTGACCTGTTCCTAGTACGACACAAAGCGTATTAAGTACCTATCAGACCGTCTGCTCAACGGTCTGCTGGCCATGGAGCACACCACACAAAACGGCGACGCCAACTCATTCTACCCGGGTTGTGTCAACGTGTCCTTTGCCTACGTCGAGGGCGAGTCCCTCCTGATGGCTCTCAAGGACATTGCGCTGTCCTCGGGTAGCGCTTGTACATCGGCCTCGCTGGAGCCTAGCTACGTTCTGCGTGCACTGGGCAACAGTGACGAGAGCGCTCACAGCAGTATCCGATTCGGTATTGGTCGCTTCACCACCGAGGAGGAGATTGACTACGTCCTCAAGGCAGTTCAAGAGCGTGTCACATTCCTACGAGAGCTGAGCCCTCTGTGGGAGCTGGTGCAGGAGGGCATCGACCTGGACACTATCCAGTGGAGCCAGCACTAAGTTTGTGACTGATGATGATGAATGCATATAAGGGGGCGTATGGGGTTGTTTGATGGGGATGGCCGGTTGGAGCGAGGCTCAGCCGTGTCTGTACAGCATACTGTAATATCAGAGATACCTCTTTCTTTTGGACTTGGAGAGGGTGAAAATGGGAGGGGAGTCATGGAAATTCCAACCGGACTGGGGGATGAGATCAAGGATAGGATTCATACAGAATGAGACATGACCATTCATTCGTTAACCTGAGCTCTGGCCGTGAGTCGGGGAATCTGAGTTAAGACTATCCAAAAGATGTTAAAGCAGCCAAAGTTCTCTTGTCTTGTGATTGTTTGTTTCACTCGAGCATCATGCCCGTTGAGCGACTGGTTTCGAGTTGGTTCTACAAAGGAGCAAAAAGCCATGTGTTGTTTCACTTGACAACGCTTTCGATACTAAAATGGTGCCATCCCTGACGCAATTGTCCATGTCCTTGCACATCTTTGCGTCTTCCGTCCCTTCCATCACGTTGCGTCGTTTGTGTGCGGCTCTGCGCGCGCTCTGCAGGCGCTGCACGCATGGGATATCACATGTCAACAACACTTGCGCGAAACATCCCAAATCTCGATCTCAACGCATCAAGTGACAGGGGGGATCAGATGCCATTACGTTTTCTTCACCCCTCTACAGTAAAAGACTGCAGCCTGTAATTACGTACGCACAAAACATTTGCTGTCAGCGTCTGAGGTGCTTGTTTGCAGTCAAGGTCGCTCGCCGAATCTGGAACGCGCTGTGTCTCCCGTTGACGTCATGATGTCCCCGCCTCCTGCCCGCTATCCGCACCCTTTCAACGCCGCAACTGCGTCACCAGCATCCCGATTGTTTGCAATGACATCACCGAAATCCCCTTTCACGGTCGCGATGGCCATGGAACTGGAACCTTCATCGCGCCTGCAGCTGCCTTGTTGCACCTGCCTACCTTCGTGAACAACTTCCTCTGTTCAGCTATAAAGATCCTTCCTCTCCTCGTCTCCCTCCCATCTTCTCTTCTCCATTCCATCTACAAACCAAACCTCAAGACCAAACACACCATCCCAAGCCTTTTCAGCCTCAACAATCCATCAACCCAACAACCAAACCATCTACACCTTCACACCAGTCAAAATGGCCGACAACAACTCTTCCACCCTCAAGTCCTACGTCGACTCCGCCACTGGCGCCGTCCAGAACGCCATTGGCAACCTCACTGGCAGCACTGGCGACCAGGTCCAGGGCGAGGCCAAGAAGCAGAAGGCTGAGGCCGAGCATGAGGCTTCCCACACTACCGCCAAGCTCCCCGGTGCCACCCTCTCCGGCTCGGGTGCCGTCGCTAAGGACAGCTCTGACCGCACCGAGGGTTCTTGGAACCAGACCGCAGGCGCCACTAAGGAGGCTATCGGTGGACTCATCGGCAGCGAGGTTAGTTGATTCCGATGTTGTTCAGACATTCTCTTACTAACACACATGGTACAGTCCCTGAAGAACACCGGCCGTCAACAGAACCTCGAGGGCCAGCAGCAGGAGGCCAAGGGTCAACTCAGCGACCTTGGCTCTGGCATCGGTGACCGCGTCCAGGGCACCATCGGCAGCGCCGTTTCCAACATCACCGGCGACAAGCAGGGCGAGACTCACTACGACCAGCTGCACGCCGAGGGCAAGACCCGACAGCGCGGTGTCGAGCATGACCTTCAGAAGAAGGCTGAGGCTGAGCAGAAGTAGAGCAATGACACGATTGGACGTGGCGATGAGCGGAGGATGTTGCTGAGCACGAGATGAGAACATGATACCCTAAGTTGCGACTTGGCATGACATAGGAGAGTAGCATTGGCACTCTCACCCAAATTCATTCACCTTTCACATCTTTCTTCTCTCCAAGTGATGAATGCTGTAACTCCCTCTTCTTGACAATGTGAACATCACCGCCTTGCATGAGAGCTGACCCAGGGTTGAGACACCACAGACCTTCAGAGATCTTCAGAGACGTGCATGGTCTTGGGAATATCTTCAATTCGTGTGCCCTGATCATACCATCTATCACCCAGGCGAGCGATGTATCAAAGACAACAAGGCGGCCGCTCAACGGCGGCCCAAAACAACATGACGCGCAGTTCCAAGTCCCTTAGACCAGGCTATTTAGCACAGCCAGATTTTGAATCCAAAAAAAAAAAAAAAAAAAACTAGGTATTAGAAGGTACATGAGCTCATGGGCGTATATATCCTCGTCCAAAACATAGCTAAACATTCGCATGCAATAGATCGCATCGTAACGTGGACGCTTCCGTCCCTCAACTACTTCTTCCGACGCCCAAACATTTTTGATAGACTGCTGCCACTGCTCTCTTCCTTAGGAGGGCCCGTGATGACGGGCTCGGGCGGCGGCTCCGAGGTTCGGAGGAATGCAGCGAGGTCAGACGTGCGGGACACGTTGGACACTGCATCTCGAGGCTCGAATTTCTTCATCGGCACGCGCCCTGAAGACGATGATGAGGCCGGCAGCGAAGGTCGAGACGAGCCCGAGTCGATAGGTCCGTACTTGTCGTAGCCCGGCGGGATGTTGACTTGGATAGGGATGTGACCCTTGAATCCGCTGCGACTGTTGAGGGACCGGGTATCGTTGCTGATAGCCGGCGGTGGTACGGCACTAGAGTGGCTGCTATCCCTTCTAGTGAACCGTCCAATGAGGCTCGGTGCGCTGGCCTTCTTCTTGGGCACCTTGCTCGAGATCGGTGGTGTAACGGGCTCCGGTGGAGGCTCGTAGTTCCTCAAGAAGTCTGCCAAGCTTTCCTCCTTCTTAGCGGGAGGCTTGGGGGTCGTGATGAAATCATCCTCGTCCTCCTCATCACTGAAATCGAGGGCATATGGATCCTTGACGCGACGGGTCTTGCGCTTGGGCATCATGTCCTCATCATCATCAAACATCTTGCTAGTCGGTGCTGGAGCTCCCTTGTTCTTCAGGAGGGCCGTATTTGAGTTCACCGAAGAGTGGATTGAAGGCATCGATGTGTCGGTACCGTGAGTCGAAGCCTGGCTGTATCGGATATCGGGGATATTGGCGTCGATAGCCCGTCCACCAACAGCTCCAGACATCTCTTCAGAGTCACGGAAGGGCGCAATGTTATGCGGGATGCGGTTCCTATTCGCACCAGGCGGTCCCTGTCGGATAAAGTCGATTAGATCCGAGTTGCCAGACCGGGCCTCCGTGACAGCATCCCGAGGCATGTAGCGGTTCCGGTTGCTTGCCGACGAAATACGACGCGTATCGAGGCTGGTTTTGGTGGGGGTAGGCGGGTTGCTCACATTTCGAAGGGGCGTCGGTCGGTTATCTCCCGTAGGGCCAGTCGACTTGATAAACTCTGCAAAGTCCGCAGTCGATTCACTAGGAACACGTGCATCTCTGGGAGCAGCAGACATTCGGGACTTGCCAGAGTTGGGGGATGGCAATGGCTTCATCCTGTCATCGCTGAATCCAGCTGATCGCTGGTGCGGGGACGACTTCTTCATGTCTGTTGCAGCAGAGGATGACCGAGATCGGTTGTGAGCACGAGTATCCTCGCTCTTGCGTGCTCCCTTAGCACCAGAGCCGTCGAGGGAGTGCTTAGCCTGCGATTGTTAGCATGTATTTCCTCCCAGGAGTAGTCAGTGACTCACGTCAATATCACGCATGTTTTCAGGCGTCAGCGTGTATGTGATGGTCTGGTTGCTCTGAATCAGCTCCTCAAAGTTGCGCGCCACATTTGTGCGGTTCGAAGCGTTCTCTTCCGAAGTTCGGACAGCCTTGAGACGACTGGTACCAGAGGAGGCCGATGAGCCAGAAGTGTGAATTGGTCGAGGAGGGACAGGAGCATCTTCGTCTGAATCCCTCGTCTTCGATCGCTCGATAGACACCATGCCGATGCTGTGGGTCGGGGAAGTTGGCACCTTGTCGCTTCGAGAAGCATGTCGGCTCGAGTGACCTGGGCCTTTTCGAGAAACATCCGTGGATCTTTCTTCGGGCACGGTTTCCGTCACGCCTGTCGAGCGAAGAACCGTCACCTTGGTTCCGGAGGATGACTGGTGGATAGTAGGCGAATGGTGAGGGGATGCAATGATGGGCTGAGGCCGTCTTCGTTCTGTCGGGGAAACAGCCTCTGGCACAGTAGGTGTCGAGGGTTGGTATGCGGAATATTTGGGGATCCTCTGTTCCCTATGTCGCTCTCGCTCCGGCTCTTCCTCAGACTCCGAGATCGTGGCAGCATTGGAAATCGAACCTCGCTTACCATCAACCGGTGATCGGCTCTTGGGCGCTGTGACGATGGGGCGAGAAATGTTGGCGGCAACCTTGGGAACCTGTGCGTCCTCCACGCTGACCTGGTTGGAAAGCCCACTGCTAGGGGTAGTCGTGAGACTGGCCCGGCGGATTCGATCTGCAGCCTCGGCTGAAGGCGAACGAGATCCGCTAGGGCTCTTGGGACCTGCAACGTCGATGAGGCGAGCCGAGTGCACGCTTGATGATCTCTTGATTGCGAAAGGACCGCCAGTGTCAGAAAGGGCAGGTGAAGAGCTTCCAGCGACAGACACCCGAGCCGAAGTCAAGATTTCGGCCTTCTCGTATGTCAGGTCATCGTCCGCGCCATGTTGCGATCGAGCTGCGTCCGGGGCAGTTGTGATAATCTTGGCCAACCTCTTGTTCTTCGAGTTCACAGGCTCCACAGTAGCCTCTTCCTTGGTCGTCGCCTCGTCCTCCACCTTGATCTGAACATCGTTGGTTTGTTCCTCCTTGGCGTCCTCAAATTCTTGCTTGTCTTCGGGAGTGCTCGTCTCGGTGGGACCGGTCTCCTTTGAGCGCTTGAGCGCAGCTCTATATGGCGATGTACCAGGAGTTGGGAGCGAATTAGATCGCTTTCGGCCGGCAAAGTCAGGCGTATTGGGTTGCGACAGAGTCGGCGTAGGAAGGCCATGGGTAATTCCCAAGGGCGAAATCAACAGACTCTTAGGTCGTCGCCCAGTAGGTTCCTCCGCACTCTCTTCTTCATCTTCATCATCGCTATTGATTGCAAGACCAGGGACTTCGATCTCATCTACATCGTTGCTTCCCATAGGCAGCGCAATCTCAGACGGTGATAGCTCGTGGCTACTGGCCTTGGTTTCGCTCTTCTTGGTCTCGGCTTCTGCGTCGCTGTGGGTTGCAACCCGGCTGAGGGCAGGTGAGTCAGATGCCCTTGAAAAGGGGCGACCGTTCAGGTCAATAACGGGCGATCGTATCCGCTTCTTCCATCCCCTCCAAAGCCGTCCTAGGGTCCGGTCAAGGGCGACTCTCTCCATGTCTTGCTCTTCGACAACAATGCGGTCGGCGATATCAGTGGGGTTTCTGGCACCCTCCTTGATCTCCTTCTGGAATCTTGTCCGCAACCTGTGGTATGCGGCCTGTCCCGCGACAGTCAGGGTGAGCTCACCCATGTACTCCAGAACAGAAGTGAGGAAAATGGCCACGGCGGGGGATATAACGTCGGAAACCTGTTCATCGGCGCCGATTTCGAGGTTCTCCTGTTCCATATAGAGATCTTCATCTTCCTCCTCCATATCACCAAGAGACGAGTAGACCATACATCGCAGTCGTGTGCGCTTCCAGACCAGCTCGAGGTCCCAATCGCGTGACGAATTTGATCCTTGGGGTTGGACATAGTCTTCTTCGTCGCCTTCGCCGAGGTATTCGCGCAGCTCTTCGTCAGCGTTGTTAACAGCATCTTTAGCGAGCTTAGGTTTCAAAACTTCAGAAACGGCGGGTCGTAGGGAAGCGAGCGTAGTAGCGCGAGAGATGGACAGGAAATTGAAGAGGAGCTGATCGAGGAAGCTGTTGACAAGCGAAAGCGCCTCAGCTGACACCAGCGCAGTCTCGCCAGCTGGCTCAATACCATGCTGATCGTACCAGGTATCGGCATGGCTATCGTGATCGTTGGTGACAATCTGTGAGGCGGCCGAGGCAGCGATGAAGGCCGCCGCGGGTGAAACAGAGAGTGGTGGTGACATGAGACTGTGGGCGATGGTGGACGGTCGGTCGCTGGAAATACTCTGTGTCCTAGATCTCACACCACGGGGAGAAACGATGCCCGAGGCTGGCCGTGACATGGCCAGGTCGGGACTTGGGGCTGCCATGATGGCGGTCTATATGGTATCGACGGGTAGACCTACACAGGCCTCCCAAGGATTATTATCGACCGGGCTCCGGTCGCTAACGGTAGGGCTTTCGTTTGTCTTGTGCGAGGCGAGCCCAGAGAGACCCGGACAGACGCAGGCTCAGATGGCAAAGTGTTGAGGGTCGCGATTCACGGTGGCTGGACGGCTGCAGGCTGCGTTTGCGGGTGAATGCTGATTTCTATTAGTGGAATTGTCGCAATCGAGATGGAACACTGGAGCAGCGAGATTGGGGTTGCAGTCGCATCCCTCGTAGGGTCTCAAGCGCGGAAGCAGAGCGGATAGCGGGAGCGGAGAGATGCTCATGTGTAACCACACTTGCAAGACTGTACAACACGGCCACCATCTGGGAGACGACAGCTGATGACGACGGGAGCGCCAAACGTCACAGGCAAGACGGCTGCAGGGCGCCGATCGCACCAATGCGATTGCCGCAGGATGCCAACAGAAGCGCAAGGCCGAGGGGATGTTTGCACATTCAAGGTGGCTCGCCGTGCGTCTCGTCTCGTCTTGAGGCTTGAGGGGGCAAGAGGAGGTAAATGGATGGAATAGGGATGACCAATGGACTCACCTCGAAAGCCAAGATTGGATAGTAAAGAAGCAGCCGAGATGGCGGCCGCAAAAGCAAACAAACGAATACCAGCGAGCGACGGATGGAGTTGGGAGAAAACAAGAGCTGAGAATGGAATAGAATACGACTAGGAAGTAGGTACAGTAGAAGTCGAGGCGGAGGAGGAGGCGTGAGCGTGTCGTCGTTTACCTTTCTCTTTGTCTGCGCGGACTGTGGTGGTGGTCTCGCTCAGGCGGCGGATCGTAGGTTGGTGTGCAGCCCCTGGACCTAGACCCGGACAAGGACCTGGAAAGCTTCTGGCGCCGACACACTCGGGGTTCTTCAGAGCGAGGGAGAGGGGATGGACCCTGCGGCGCGCGGAATCGACAGCAGGTTAATGGGCCACGCAGCTAATTGTATGTACGGCAGCAGGTAGCGTGGTACCAGAGTCGCTGGCCAGGCCGCAAAGTAAAGTCCCGTCGCAGCGCAATGCAACGGAGCGCAAAGCCAGGGACCCGGCTTGGTGAGGAATAGTCGACACAAGATAATGGGATTTGCGACGGATCCCCGACAAAGCCCTGAAGGGGTCTAGTCAGTCTAGTCCCTGACGGGGATGATGGGATGTTTCCACGGCGGCGGCCGGGGTGGACTGGGATGGCAGGCCTGGCTGCGACTGGGTGAGACACAGAGACCTCGCTAGATGCAACTCCACAGAGAGGCCGTTCCTGGACAAGGGCCTAGGAGGATCGCAGGGTTCGAGTCAGGGACTGTGGGCGGCCACGGGCTTCGCTTTTGATTGGG
This sequence comes from Fusarium keratoplasticum, assembly GCF_025433545.1. NCBI lineage: Eukaryota > Fungi > Ascomycota > Sordariomycetes > Hypocreales > Nectriaceae > Fusarium > Fusarium keratoplasticum. The sequence goes on from NC_070533.1 coordinate 2,001,977, forward strand.
ATAGATGGAGATGGAGGGGCCGGGGGGCCACTTGGGATCAGGAGTTTGGTGGTGTTGTGCATTGCTTTAATTGCGGATGGGATGTGTATCAACGGGGGGGAGGGCTCTCGCAGATAGAGTGAGCTATGTCGGTACCCAGAAAGCCATGAGCACTGTACGAGCACTTTGATACTAACAACACATACAGAACAGAGGCTGGGAGAGATAAATGACACGGCTGAGTGGCTACAACCTCGATGCCCATGTGTAATTTAGCATCTCCCTCCTTAGCAGCATTTGCTCCGCGATATTCATTACTATCGCGGCTAGCCTCGTGGGCACTCGGCAAGGCCGTCTTTGCGGCTCCTCGTCATGACTAGGACGGTTAGTGAAAGGGAGCTTGGCGTGTCCTGCCACTGACTGCACCGTCGTGGTAAGTCTATTTAGGCATGGCCTCCTTTAGAGCTGGAGGCTTGTCCAGTGCCCCGGTGGTTGGTGTTGAGGGCACTTCGATACCACAGTACCTTCAGCGCACGATGGGGGAGAAAGGTTTGTATACGGTGCAATTTCTCGTCATCACACACAGTCATTTCGACTTGCGCCTGCCCGGAGAGTCTGAGGTCCCCGTCGCTCGCTCACCAAATCCACATCCACATAGAAGGAAAGAAGGAGCGATCTGTGCGGCTTCGTCTCCTTCCCCGTCCAGTTCCAGTTCGACTGTTCGTGCTCAGCCGGGGTCGCTCTTCTGTGATCTTCTTCCGTGACCATCAGACCACCTGGTGAATGGATGCACAACAGCCCGTGGCCTCCTAATATTGACCGAAGCCGTATGTATTCATTTCTCTCTGTGCGTCGCAAAACTTTTCCTCCCGTGTTTTCCTTTTTCCCGTTGCGTTGAACATTCGATCGCCATAATGGCCTGTGCCAATCCCTGTTTCTCTGTGCTTCACGACTCCATTCTGCTGAGACGATATGCACATCCTAACACCTTCTATGTATGGCACGGTTACATAGTGGATTCTATAGCCGGAGGCATGGCCAAGCAGGGTTCTTGACGACTCCACTGCCTCTTGGGCCGTTCGTCCAAAGGGCGGCAACTTTCATCTCATCTGCGCTCGCTCTCCATCAGCCCGTCTCTGGACGATTTGATATCATCCACTCGCACAGACGGACGCCATAAGGCGCCCAGCTCTGTGCAAGTCTCCGTGGTCAACGAGCCAAGCCCACCCGCGCGGCGTGGCAGCCCCTCTCAGCTTCGCAGATGGCCGGTGACCCCCCGCTAGCTCAGTCCGTGTCTACTCCACAAGCCACGCGGGTCAATGGAATGCTGGGCTGCCACCCACCCAGCTCGACGCGGATGGAACACCTCAGGAGGCCGCGGCGAGCGGGAGGCGGCGAGACGGGATGAGGCCAAGTCACATCGCGCACCAACTTACACAAGCTGCAACGCATGGTCTGCAGCCTAGGCCGGCCAAACAAGTCCAGCCGGTACGCTCTGGAGCTCGAGGAGGATCCCCAGCATGGGTAGGCCATGCCTCTCCTGAATACTGCCGACTGAACCTCAGGCCTGGAATCAACGGCACTTCTCTCCGGCTTGATGCAGGCAGGGGGACGTTGCAGAGGCTCGCAGAGGTTGTCGATACCTACTTGCATCCAGGCATTGGATCGCTGCCCCGGCCGTACGTCCATCCCGCCAACGGTAAATCAGGGGTTAGGCTCGGGTACCACCACCACGTTGTCTTGTTCCCTGACAGAGAAGCGGTGTCTGTCTCGTCATTCTGTTTTGAAACCAGATAGTTTCCACAGCACAGGGCAGGGCAACCACCTGCCCGATTCTTCAAACCGTGCACTGGCTTGTACGATTGCGTGTTTGCTCAGCTAGCCAGATGTGCTGTGCTCGTTCCCTTGGTAGTACGCATCCGTGCAAAGCTGATCAACAACGGGCTCAGGCAGTGGGCGGCATGGGAGATTAGCCCATGGTCATCACCCGCAGAGGCGCCGTTACACAATCATCTCAGAAGAGGCAATGACTCGGCCAGCTCCCGCTCGAGATGAAGATAGAAATGCGGCCACCCGCAGCTTGCCTCATGGAGCACCCCAGCGTCCGCAGGCTCGGTCCCCACTGCAAGAGACAGTCCAGAGCTTCTCGACGAGACATTGCGAAGGCGCCGGTGCAAAGTCAAATTCGTGTTCCAGCCCAACGGGGCTTTCTGGAAACGCCCTGATTATCTCGTCCCAAGAACCATTCCGGCTGGTGATTGGCTCCAAACCGACCGCTTGAGGTTGCTCAATCTACGATCCTGCATACAAGCTGGGCTGGTGGCAGGTCGGATATTTTCCAGTGCCGGCCGAAGGACGACTCGCACATGACGGCACCCAGCCCCATGGGTCGGGGTACGACAAAGAACACTGGGCTGGCTGCTGGGTCTCCGACACGGGTGTGATCGTCACAGAGCAGTGTCTCAGACAGTTGCTGGGTCTCACCTCTAACATGGCTCAGATACCGCCGCGCTTGAGCCCATCGGCTTGTTGGTGATGACTACTGGCTCTCGTTTGTCGCCCACATCGTGTCGTCACCCCGATCGACATCTCAGCTCTCCACTGACTTTCTCCCCTGCGGCTTGTCAATCTGGCCAGCAGCCACATCTGGAACAAGTGGCGGCGCTATATCGGCTGGCACCAGTCGCAGCTCGAGATCTCTGGATCGTTTGGAGCTAGTAGATGATGCCCAGAGCGCTAATTGGCGTCACTCTTGTCAGGCTCTCACCAACCGACCAGGATCCCCAACCACAGCTGCGTTGTCATGGAAGACGATGCCTGACGGCTTGGGCACGGCAAGCGAAGAGCTGATGCGTCTTTCTACATCCTGCCTCGTCTGGTGGCCAGTCTGTTTGCCAACCACCTTGTTTGCCCTGCCCAACGTCTCTGTGCCCCCAAACTGTGATGGACTATTTTGAGACATGTCGCGGATCTCCCGCGCCAGACAGGGCAGGGCTTCTTTGATACCGAGCATTTCACCAGTCCCCAGCATTGTCTTTGAGAGTTGGTCCACTGTTGAAAGGGATATGAGGTCAGAGATCAACTGATGAGCTCGTCTCAGGCCGTCTTCACTATATGGCTAGGCAATTCCCATTCACATCAAGACGGGAAAGGCCGATCTCCCATCAGAGACAAAGCAATTACCCTCGGAGCAGAGCCCGTGGGATTCTTGCCTACTTCGGAATCGTGGTGACTACCTGGCTCGGCCCGAAGTCTAGGCGTCCTCATCGGCGCCTCAACTAATAGCCTACCCTGCCATCGGTACTCGTCTTTACGGCGCTGTTTGCTCGATTGTTTGGTCGATGGCGCTAAAACTAGAAACAACAGAGACGGGTGGGCAGTGCATAACGCCTCTGATGCAGGTTGCCATGCTTTGAAGTACAAGGAAGATCTGCACAATAGCGTTGAGGCCTGGTCGAGACTCGTGGTGAAAGGAATGCAAAGCGGCAAACCAGTCACTGCGTCGAAGACAACTCCCCCCCAGTCTTCCATCTTCTCTGTAAATCGATCTATACAGAGGAGCATACAATTTAGGACGATTTATATAATACAAGGTCTAGTTACTATCTCCTTGCTTGCGCGGGGACTCCCAGAGCATACTCATCCCACTATTAGAGCACTATCTAAGACTCTACGAAAATAATACAATAATAGGCTAATCTCTCATCTCAATTTTGGCGAGTATAGGAAGAGACTAATCATAATTGGTCTAGATCCCTGCTCAGTACGCAAGCAAGGACATACGGGTATCAGGTCAATGCTTGCAAGTACATATTTTGGATAAGCGTAAGGAGTACATGAACACATTCAGAAGACAAGAACGGAGAAAGGATTGGGTGGGTCAATATATTATATTTGCAGCTATATACACCCAGCCACGGTTTCTACAGTCTCGCCCAAGAAGGCTCTATAGCGGAGGAGCCTCTTGTCCCCTCCACTTGTAGACACTCTCTGGTTTCTCTACCAAAGTAAGTCATTGGCCTGTGGCACTTTGTTGAGACTTCTTGCCGAGTTCTGTCGGCTTTCATAGGAGTCCTTGCCACTCCTCCAGGCTCAAGGCTCTGGGTATGTTGCTTCTGTTCGGGCGCCTCGCAACGCCTGCAGACTGACGTCGTTCCGTGGGGAATGGACCTGTCCAGTCATTGGCTTCTACTCTGGCCATTGGTTTCTCAGACATGGCCAGGAGTGACACCTGGACCCGAGGCCGAAGAGTTGTGACATGTGTTGGTCTGGAGTGAGCCTCTGCGGCCCTCTGCCGCGGTTGTTAGTGGTTGTGGTGCGGAAAAGCTCTGCGGTGATCCTACCTCGTCCACGGACATATTGACACGCTCTGCAAATGAGCTCGATGCTGCGTGTGAAGCCTTCAATTTTGGGTACGCACACGGCCAGGCCACAGTATTGCTCGATCCGAGGGACACGGGCTCCGCACACGGGGCAAGGAACCCACACGCCTTGGCACATGGTTTCTGTGTTTTGGGGGTTTTTCAAGAGGATGATGTTTTTTTCTCCTCGCTCTTGACTGATGGCCGGAAGGCGGTTTTGTTGCTGGTGAAAGCTGTCGAGTTGCTCGAGTTGTTGCTTTTGACTGCGAATCCGATGATGGTGAGGATCAGTTCCAAAGCCTAAATCAGCCGACCATTTATATATGGAAGGCTTCGGTGAATGTCCTCTCGTCGATCTTGCGTTTTCCGGTTTGTTCAGTTGTTCTGTGCTTGTTCAGTTCACTCTGTTCAGTTAGTTTCACTCGGGGTGACGCGCCGCACAAAGGTCGAAAGCCATGATTTGAAGGTTATAAAAGGTTTGTTCGCAAGGTCCATTGTCTATAACAAGTGCTCTTAGATTCTGTTCAGGCATGTTCGAGGTTCCAGATAGAAAGTTGCTATTCTCGTCGTGTTTCGATATCAGGCTACGTCGTGTTGTTGAGCCGCAAACCCCCCCTTGTTCTTTGTTCATTGAGACAAGATGAAACTAAACATTGTCGCGCCTTTCGGGTTTGGGTTAGTGTTTTTTCGTTTCTAGAACAACATTAAGACAGGAGGAGAAGAGACAAAGGGTCAGCCGTCAAAACATGGCCAAGGAGTGTCGCCGGGGTATCGGGCCAAGGCAATTGAGGTCGCGGCCAGTTTCGACTATTGTGAACATAGATGAGCCGCAGCCAAAGTCTTTCAGATAGAATGATATAAAGCTGTTATTGATATCGTTCATGTCGTTATGGATGTTTGATGTTTTGTGCTTTCTTTACCGTCTTCAACCTGAGAGGACAGCCATGGCCGTCAACTCCGGTGCGTGTTTCGACTATGGTGAACATAGATGGGCTGATGCCAAAGTCTTTTGGATAGAATAATATAGAGTCAATAGTACGTTCTTGTCGTCATGTATGTTTGATGTTGTGTTCTTTAGTTGTCGTCGTCAACTTGAGACGGGTATAGCCGTCAGCTCTGGTGAGGGTTGCCATATTCAAGGGAGGTCAGCATCCAAGGCAGCAAGTCGGAAGACCAAAATTTTTTCAAGAGAAATGCCTCGCATGGCAGACTCGAGCCCTTTTAATTCACAACTGGCATTACCCCTGCATAATTCCTTTGTCGTCTTAGTTCTTTGATAGCGGCCGTCGGCTCCTGGTTGTGTCACAATTGTTCCAACCATCAACTCTGTCAGAACAAAGGAAGCCGCACGCCAAGTTGAGAAAACATAGGAGTTCTGAAACAGAATGATTGAGTTGAAAGAAGTTTCTGTGGTGTGTGTGTGTGTGATTTCTTTGAGTTCAGCCAGATCGATCGGCTCAGGGTCCTCATGGTGCCCTGCACACAAAACAACTTGGCCATCAGATAATCTACCATGGGCCGGTATTATTAGATTCTTTCGAGGAATATTCTAATTCTACCATGTGCGAGGTTGCAGTTCGTTCTCCTCGAGTTACTTGAGAAGAATGCAGGATCCAAGGGTACGACAACCACTGCGCGCCCTCGTCCACACAAGCATCATGAATACTAGTTAATAAAATAGCCATATTTAATATGCAAATCAAATTTAATCCTATTTTCTGTTTCGGAGAGAAATTACCTCCCTAGAGAGGTATATTGATGGTGCTCTCCAGTTTTGCACTGGCACTGTCAATCAACTGCACATACCCACCCTAGGTAGACAACAGAGCCGATATGTTCTATTGAGAGCATGGCCATCAATTGAACACACTTATGGCGACCAAAAAGGAAAATTCATCATCATGGCGAAGGCCTAGAAACACCAGAAAATTCACCATCCATTGTTTGAAATAATCTTCACCAACTTCATACTTCAGTCACCATGTGGTCTCGCTCATGCAAGGTCCCGCGAAGCTGTTTGCTCCCCTTTCTAGGAGTCTTTCTCTTCGTCATTCAGCTTGGCCTTTCTCTGGGAGACCTGCCTTCGGTCAGGCTGATGCAGGACACTGTTTGCAAGAGCCATTACGGAATCACGAATGATGAGTTACTCCCGGAGGAAGAGTGTCGGGGCGAGGAGGTACAGCAGGAGCTCAACACCATTGTGATGGGGATTCTCATCTCGGTGACTGTGTCCTGTGAGTCGTTCAAATTGAACTTTGAGCAGGATTATAACAGAGGAATAGGCGCTCTTGTGGCTTTTCCTCTTGGAATCCTCGCAGATCGAGTCGGCCGTGTCCCCATCCTCAGCTTAAGCATTCTCAGCATGCTACTCTCTCAAGCATACGGCATGGTCATATGCTGGCAATGGAAGAAGATACCAGTTGAAGCACTCTGGGGTCTTGGTGTTCCATTGCTCCTGGGTGGTGGACGAAGCGTTGCGGAAGCCAAGGTGTTTGCCATCATCGCAGACGTGGTCCCCGACAAGAAACGGTATATCGCATCTCGTTTAGTAAAGGATTGGCTGCTAACAGTCAGCCAGGGCCGTATGGTTTCAGTGGATAGCCGCGGCTGTACTTTCGGGGCAACTCCTTGGGCCTCTATTGGCGGGTGTTCTCGTTCAACCCTCAATATGGCTACCGCTCTGGATATCACTCGGCTTGATCACCCTCGGAGGCGCCATTCTCGCTGTCTTTACGCCAGAGACGCTGAGGAGGGGACAGACTCCGGACATCTTCAACTTGGACTCGAACAACCCTGCTTCACGCAATGCCTTCAACTCAAGGTTGGCAAAAGAGAATTGTTCTGCTTGGGCAACGCTCAAATTCATCTTCAAGAGGCCGATGGTTTGGCTCTTGCCCGGCGCTGTTTTGACAATTCCCCTCGCGACTATACAATCCGATATTTCTATCCGTCTGATGCCTATCCAGTTCGACTGGCGCCTGGACCAGTCTATACTCCTCATCTCTCTACGGAGTCTGGCCACGCTCTTCACGCTCTGTGTGTTACTACCAGCCGCCTCTTATCTCTGGACCAAGCTGTCGACAATAACATTCCCTCACCAGCGAGATCGCATCTTCGCTCGCGCAAGTTCACTCCTCTTCCTCGCTGGGAGTACATGCATGATGATGGTGTCTGATGAAACCTTGGTCATGGCAGGTCTTACCGTCTCAGCGCTGGGTTCGGGCCTGCCGACGCTGTGCCGCGCGATGCTGGTCGGTGCGACAGGAGAGGAGCGGGCCGGGACCATGTTTGGCATGCTGGCGGTCTGGGAGGTGTTGGGGTTCCTGGGATGTGAGATGGGCATGGGAGCGCTGTTTGGAGTTGGGTTGAAGACGTGGATTGGCATGCCGTTTTGCCTAGGGATGCTGGTCGCTTTCGGGATGGCTACGGCGACGTGGATAGCCCCACAGAGGCTGCCAATGGCCAGGAATACGGGACGAGACGTGAATAGTTTGTAGATAGTTAAGTGGCTGTGAATCAGAGAAGAGGTTTTCTCTCAAACGATCAGCTACCTACCCTAGCAGGCAGCCAAGGAATAAGAGACGCCAGAACTACAGAGCACGTCTAAAACTTCTCAGAGATTATGAGGTTTATTATGAGAAAATTTATCTAAATACATTAAAATGAGACAAAGGATACTCTCATAATATTCATATTTTAGATATCTACTATTGGCGCGCTCGCGCGAGGATCTGGATGACGGACATGTTGTGATCCACAACTCAGGTCGTCAATCTCCACGCCAGCCGCATGAACAAGGTCCAAGACAAGGTCCATCCCAGGAGACGAATTCTCAATCCGAGAGAGTGATTTGTCCACGTCTCTGCGGACCAAGAATTGCACGACATGTCACAGACGCGCCTCAGAGGTGTACCTAGCTGGAGATCCAAAACTCAGCTCAAAGCAGGTACCACGGCATCCGAGGTGTCACTGGGTAGTATCAGTCTGGCACTGGTGACTCAACAGTCACGGCTAAACCCCCTTGCAACTATCACATATGTTTCCGCCGAGTGCGGGCTTTTCATCCAGTCCTCTATATGCCCGTGTCTCAGAGCCGCTGAGACACCAGAACGGCAAAGATCTAGACTAACTTTTAGGAAAACTTAGGACTAAATTTATATACATATAGAAAAATAGTACTATAATTTAGTTAAGATATTACATCTTTTTCATTTCATTTTATTTTATCTTTACCCTTTGGGGATCTTAAACTAAGGTACATATGCAGGTCAACCAGTGCCCCATTAACAACTGCAAGTCGCAAATTGCTTCTCTCCATGTCTCAGTCCCTGCCAGGGCATACGCGGCAATGCCCGATGATGCAACTCGCCCTACCATGTCGTGTCATCACTAGCGATCTGCCCGGGTGCTCTTTTTCCTCTTCGTCTCTCTAGCCCTTGATTCCATTGCTGACCTTCAACTTGCCGTTCCTAGGAAGTGAGATTATAGACTCGCGCTACTCCGTACTCCAAACTCGACTATCCACACCAGCGAGCACGTCAGCGCCCAACACATTCTCCCCCATCAGAAGTCTCTCAATTGCAGCTTGGGGAAGGGAAATCTCTTCCCGCACAAGCAAAAGATGGCGGTGGATCAGGTCAACACCGAAGAGGCACTTCGGCGGGTCATCCAGACCACTCCCATCATCGACCATCACGCACACCCGCTGCTCAAGCTCGGCGCGATAAGGAAGCATTCGCTTCTATCTATCGCTACCGAGGCTAACGGTGATGCCCTCGACTCCTCGCGCACAAGTTTGGCTCACATCCGCACCGTGAAGCATCTGTCCGGACTTCTCGGAACTGAGCCAACCTGGGAAGCTGTCGAGGCAGCTATCGTGAAGAAGCAAGGGGGAAACTACCAGGAATGGATCCGGACATGTCTGTCGGGGATCGAGAACATCCTCGTAGACGACGGTCTGGGCAACTCGGCTGATGTCGAGCCTTACAACACTCTTGACGCCTATACGAGAAGCCCTAACAAGCGTATCCTCCGCATTGAAGAGGTCGCGGCTGATTGTATTGAACGGGCATGTGCCCAGTTCTCTCACCCCTCTGAGGCATTCTCGGGGGCCGTCGAGAACTTTATGGATGCCATCTACGACGCCCTCGACGACCCCGAAGTTGTCGGCTTCAAGTCCGTCATCTGCTATCGGACCGGCCTCGACGTGGTCCAGATCACCGACCTGGAACTTCTCATGTCAAAGTTCCAGGTCGTCTTCGACGAGAGGAAGGCTGAAGGTGCTGAGAAGTTCACACGGCTTGAGCATGAGCCCCTCAACGATTACTTCCTCCATATCCTGGCCGGCTTGATACAAAACAGCGAGGACGAGCACAAGAAGCCTCTTCAGTTCCATACGGGTCTTGGCGACAACGACATAACCCTGACCAAGTCATCGCCTGCCCATCTGCAGGAATTCATCAAGACATACCCCGAAGTGCCGATTGTGCTTCTCCACGCCGGCTATCCTTTCACCCGCGAGCTAGGGTATCTGGCCACTGTCTACAGCAATGTGTACGCAGACATCGGCGAGGTGTTCCCCTTCCTGAGCCGTGACGGACAGGAAGGAGTCGTCCGCCAGATTCTGGAACTCTGCCCCGTATCCAAGATCCTCTGGAGCACAGATGGCCACTGGTTCCCCGAGACGTACGTTCTGGCCGTTGACCAGCTCCGAGAAGTCCTGGACACGGTCCTCGTCGACTATGTCTATAAAGGGGACTTGGCCTGGTCGCAAGCAGGCCAGCTGGTCCAGGATATCTTGTTCAACAACGCAAACAAGCTCTATGACCTTAGATTGGAGTTCCGACCTCTGCAGCCGGACTCCAGCTATAGGCTTGAGGGCTCCGAGCACAACAACATAGCAACCCTTGCCCGGTTCCTGAAGAACAAGGAGGAGCCGAGGTTCCTGCGGGTGTACTGGAACGACTTCACAGCGATGCCTCGGATGAGGGCTATCCCGATGCGTAGGGTATGGTCTATGCTTCGCAACGGTGAGGATTTTACTTTTGGCGTGACAAAGGCCGGCCTTGGTCTTCTCCAGGTTGATGTGCCAGCGCCAAATGTCACACCGACGGGAGAGTACAGACTGCATCCGGATCTCAACACTCTGCGCCTTGGTCCTCGGAAGGGGCATATCACTGTCATGGGAGACTTCAAGGAGAAGGACGGTTCAGCTGTTGCTCTTTGCCCTAGGACCCTATTGAAGAAGACTCTTGCCAAGGCAGCTGAACAAGGTCTGGCGTTTACCCTTGGGTTCGAGATTGAGCTCATCCTCTTCCGTCGTGGAGAAGAGACCAAATACGAGGCTCTCAACGGTGATGGACATGCATGGTCAGTAGGACGAGCTATGGAACACGAGGCGATCGAAGTCCTCGAGGACGCCATCGAACAGCTCGACGCCGCTGGTGTATACATCGAAATGGTACACCCCGAGAGCGCCAATGGGCAGTACGAGGTTATTATGCCCAAGGCGCCTGCGCTAGAGGCGGTAGACACTCTTCTCTACGCACGGGACGTCATCAACAGCTGTGCCACAGCTCGAGGATTCCGCATGACGCTGCACCCCAAGGCCTACGCCATGGCTTGTGGAACGGCGGCGCATGTACACATGTCAATCTCATCGGCCAAGGGCTCGGACAAGGAGGTGTATGAACCATTCTACGCCGGTGTCCTAAAGCACCTTCGGGCCATCACCGCCTTTACATACAGCAACATGGTCAGCTACGAACGAGTGCTGGACGGCTGCTGGGCTGGTGGTACTTGGGTGGCCTGGGGCACGCAGAACCGCGAGACGCCGCTGCGCAAGATCGAGGACAGTCACTGGGAGCTCAAGTGCATCGACGGCCTCGCGAACCCTTATCTGGCGCTGTCGGCGGTGCTGCTGGCGGGCACCAAGGGCGTGGCCGACGGGGAGAAGATGGCGTGGGGGGACTGTGTCGAAGACCCGTCGCAGCTGTCGCTTTCGGAGAGGGAGAGGCTTAACGTGAAGGTGAAGCTACCTAAGAGCATCAAGGAGGCCCTCGGGGCGCTGATGCAGGACACGGAGCTGTGCGAGCTACTGGGGTCGGGGCTTGTGCACAGGTATTTCGATGTCAAGAAGGCTGAGACGGACATGCTGGAGAAGATGGATGATGAGGAGCGGTCTCGATGGATCATGGAGCGGTATTAATGGAGCAGCTGTAAGGATAAGAGGCTGATAAAGGTGCGCGGACTAGATAGGAGGAGAAGCTAGAATCAAGCTCGTCACATTTGATTGATAATAGATGAATTGAGACTCGCACGCCAGAGGATTAAAAGAGTTGCCTAACTCCTCACAAGTAGTACAAGTAAGTTTATAAAAATAATATAAATCAACATAAAAACTTGGAGTATATTTATTTATTCTTATTATATCTTGTTAATTATCTTTAGGGCAAAATAATCTAAAAAGTCTATCCTAATATCTTGTTTTGTCCTTGACTCTGGTGACAGGCTTTCGCCGTAAGAATGTGTATGGTTGATGCTGCCTGGCAATTGGTTCCTTTTGGGGGCCGCGGAATGAGGCGTCTCTAAGATGGCCTCGAGCCGGTGCAACGGCCTGCAAGGAGCATTCCGGTATTGATATGTCTATTCTAGGTACTCAATGTTCGTGGTAGACCAAGGACCTGTTGATTTCTTGCAATTTCTGCTCCCAAAACCGTCGTGAGGCTCTACTGCATCGCCATGTCAGGATATCCTCGCACCGCGCATGGAGTTGAAAATCACGGTGGACCCGAGCAGACGTCGATCCCCCGTCCAAAATCAGATCTGCAAGGAAAATGGGAGAAAGCTTGGCCCTGGCAGGACCCGCTATCCCACTCCGGAGCAGGGTCATCTCTTGGGCTCTTTGCTCCGTCGTCGAGATTAACGGAGCAGGTAACAAGCCCGAGCCCGGGGCAGCAAATAGCTTGTTTCTAGATGTTGACTTGACACCGAGGGCGCCATCTTCCTTGGAACTACCCGTGTCTTTTTTTAATGCTCTTATTTATCTTGACTTCAGGACCAGGGCCATCAAGAAAAAAACCCCTGGCGTAGCGTGCCCCCAATCATATGCGGCTAACCTTTCCAAGGACATTCGTCTCCATCCCCCGGACTGCCCGTATAAACATCATGACTTTTGCCGTGGAGCTGAGTGGACCAGCGTAAAAGCATCACGGCAGTCTTTCACAGCTCAAAAGTAAATACCGAACGATCCGTCGTCGTCACATTCGCAGAGCAGAGCTGAAGACGATGGATCCGTCCATTGTGAGGTCCGCCAAGGCTCGGCCTCGTCGCCTCAGCTGGGCTTGGTCGCCCGGAAAGCATCGCCCATGGCTGCGCTAATCCATTCCATCCGAGAAAGAACCTGAACCTACTGTACGGGTACCCATGTGCCTGTCCGCGACCTTTGATCTGGGTCTGTGCTTTTCTTTCCCACTGGTCGAGATGGCCCGGCCGATCATTTCCTCTTGCTGGGTTATGGACGCTCATCACCCGCAGACGAACTGAACCCAGATTTTGAGCTTGTTCGTTGGGCGTAGCATTCGCAGGTAATTACTGGAAATAAGCGATGGACACCCACCATGGCGAGAGTTGCATGCGGAAGCTGCCAGACCGAGAGAACCTAGAAACCTCCCGCCCACGGTCAACCAGCTGCTTTCATAACATGAAACTGCCCTGGCAATGATATGGATCCATCCATGCTTCTTTTCCGCTGGTGGGCCGACGCCGTGTTGTCGCAGTTGTCCACTGAGCAATTACCACCACCTCCACTGTAGGTCACTAAGAGTGCAGCGCTAGACTGCAACTAGCCCAGCACCGCGACTGCACCGTGTTCTAGGTCGACCTCGATGCCCGCCCACGCTGGACGCTTTGCCCATCTATTATTGACCATCCGTGGATGGATGGATCACTTGGATTCCGCATCTTACTCTGTGCAAATTCTTGCTTCTGTTGTTCTCATCTGCCCCTGCCATTCATTCCCTTCTCTCCTTCATCGCCGTTTCTTCCCTTCTTAGACGTCGAGTTCAAGGTACCATCTCCTCATCCACCTTCCACGCGTTCTCCATAGCCCAAGAGAGCCAAGCTTTACTGCCACGCCTCGGTCCCACGCTGCCCCAGCCAGTACCAGAACCTCTGTCGATCGCTACCCTTTCGCTCTGTTCTCTTCCTCCCTTCCTCTCCATCCCCCCAGCTCTCCCCGTCCCCCCGTCTCCGCTCGCTGCAGCTGCTGCCAATTCTCCGGACTCAAACTCTGTTGGGAGACCCCGAATGCTCACGAGGCAAAGATAGGCATCAGAGTCGGCCAATCCGTTCCCCCTTTGCTAGATAGATCCATCATCGTCGTTGTTGAGGACGGCCGACTCGGGACGACCGAGTCAGCACACCACGGGGCAGCCCTCGACTCTTCGCCTCCCTTGGCCGTCTTGCCGATCGTCGATCCACAAACCGCAACGTTCCTCTGCGACCGCAGCTACCGACCAGATCGACGACCTAGACGTAGCCGAGAACCACCACGACCGAAGAGACTCTGGGTGTTGAGACGAGGACGCGAGACGAGCTTCACCGAAGCTCCCACTCCCCAGCAAAAGGTCGCCGTCTGCCTCCTATCTTGAAGCACGAATTCTCGCACCCGCCCTGTCCGCGCCTTCGACCGACCGATCTGAACGACACGACGATGCCGCGCCGTCGTGCTCGGCCCTCGATCTCTTCTCTCTAGCCTGCCTAACATGAGGATCGCCATTCGCGAGCAGCTCGCAGCCCTCGTCGTCTTTGCTGTTCTCGTCGGTCTCGCTGTTGTCTCTATCCCTACCTGGATCTATGTCAACCGTTTCGTCGTCGACGTCGAGCGCGAGGGCTTGACACTTACGGCCTCGCTCAAGGCCTCGCGCATTTCCGCAGAGCTGAACCTCGTCCAGACAAGCTGCATCACCATCGCCTCTCGCATTCTTCTTCAGGATGCCCTTACTGACTTTTACGACACTGGCCGTCGGGACTGGGATGCCGCCCAGGAGGATCTCCAGAGTGCTCTCGCCGTCAGCGCGTCTACGGGGTTGTTGCAGATAAGGTTGTACTCGAGGAATCAGACGGGTGCTTCGCAAGGTGGTCTGCTCAATGTCACGTCTCCTGCGGTCCCCAGGATCGCCTTGCCCTACAGGGACTCGTCTGGCAATGAGGTCCTCCTTGGTGATGATGGTCCGGGCTATCCCCCGAGCCTCTACCCCAACATCACTTACGTCGATCTCGGCCACCCAAATACCATCAGGAACAATACTACAGCTGTGGCTGCAGAGGCCTTCAAGGATGTGCGCATCTACCGCGATGGGGGTTTGCTACTGGGCCCGCTCGTTCTCAATGAGACAGCGTCTCTCCTGTCCGTATCGATACCCATTCGAAGCAACAACGATACCTTCATACTCGGTTACATGACCGTCGTCGCACTGGCCAGGTCCCTCACCCTCATACAAGAGTCTCGTGAAGGGTTAGGGAAAACAGGCTCGGTCCTGCTCATAGGACCTACCGATCGCTCAAATCGCTTCAATTCGTCGTTCCCTGCGAGCAACACGACCTACCTCCCTGACCCAGAAGAGTTTGGCAACCTTATGGTCAAATTCATCCTCCCTCCCAAGACGCCCGAGGGCTATAGCGACCGCCATAGCGTTTACCAGTTTGACAAGGAGTACGACAACAAGGCATTCCCCGTTGAGAAATACCCAGCCGCCTTTGACTCGTTTGCTAAGCGGTACAATTCCGTCAACAACGCCAGCGCCATAATCAACACTCACAACGAACAGGGCGTCCCGGTCGCTGTTGGATTTGCGCGTACCCAGACCCCCCTGGTCAACTGGACTGTCATTGTTGAGAAGGCCAAGTGGGAAGCTTACAAGCCAATCGATACACTGCGAAACATTCTCCTCGGCACTGTGTTCGGAACAGTCGGCTTCATAGTCATTCTAGTTGTCCCATGCGCTCACCTCAGCGTCCTGCCGATCCGGAAGCTCAAGGCCGCCACTGAGAAATCAGTCAACCCCCCTGGGTACGAGGAGTCCTTCATTGACTCGGAATATGAGGATGACGAGGAGCTGCCAAGCTCGGGTGGAATATCTCAGAGATCAAAGAAGAGGGGTTTCTGGTCCAAGATGAAGCGGCGACTCCAAGGGAAGCGTACCAAGCCGAGCTCCAATCGAGACGTTGCCCGTCGGATGTTCAAGATTCCTGGCAAGGTGGACGACCGGAAACACTTCATCACGGATGAGCTCACCGAACTAACGCGGACATTCAACGACATGAGCGACGAGCTGGTGAAGCAGTATCTCTCACTTGAAGTCAAGGTAGCTGAGCGCACGAGGGAGCTCGAAGAGAGCAAAAAGGCGGCCGAAGCTGCCAACGAGAGCAAGACGCTCTTCATCGCCAACATCTCGCACGAGCTCAAGACCCCTCTCAACGGAATTCTTGGCATGTGTGCCGTCTGCATGGAAGAGAACGACATTGTCAGGATTAAGCAATCCCTGAAGACCCTCTATAAGTCAGGCGACCTGCTGCTGCATCTTCTCGAGGATCTCCTGAGCTTCTCCAAGAACCAGATAGGCCAGCAACTTAGCCTCGAGCTGAGAGAGTTCAGTCTGGCCGAGATCCGGTCACAGATCCTCACCATCTTTGACAAGCAGGTGCGAGAAGGAAAGATCAACTTTTCGGTCGAGTTCCTTAGTTCCGATAATGTCGAGATTGGTAGGAGCCCGGATCGAGCCGGCGGGGAGACCAAGTTGCCAGCACTGGGACCTCAAGGCACGGGACGTCTTAAGGATATGTGGCTCTGGGGCGACCAACATCGAATACTTCAAGTCATCATCAACTTGGTGAGCAACAGCTTGAAGTTTACTCCCCACAATGGCAGCGTCTCGGTACGCATCAAGTGTCTCGGAGAAGCTGAAGTCATTGCTGAGAACGAGAGCCGCACATCATCGCTCTCGAGGAACTCACGAAATAACTCGCGAACCGGACGCACTCGTCACCGTGGAGCGACCAGCCCGACGCACTCTAGCAGCTCTGGCCGAAAGGACTCAGGACAGCGTTTCAACGGCACCGGAACGGCACTATCCATTAACCCCATGGACCCCAAGGCGACTCCCCATGTGCAAGTCCGTGAGCGGTCTCCCACGCCTCCACCACCAGGAGCAAAGGCGTACATATTCCAGTTTGAAGTTCAGGATACAGGCCCCGGTATTCCCGAACACATGCAACAAAAGGTCTTTGAGCCGTTTGTTCAAGGAGATCTCGGCCTGAGCAAAAAGTTTGGCGGAACTGGCCTTGGATTGAGTATTTGCCATCAACTAGCTGGCCTCATGGGAGGATCGATAACGTTACGAAGCACCATGGGCGTTGGCACGACATTCACGATGGAGATTCCTCTTAAATACGTCAAGAACAGGTAGGTCCTCTTGGACAGGTCTTGATGGGCGTGACTAACTGTTGAATCTAGGACTCCTAGCACTGCCTCGAGCAGCGTGAAATCTCGGCCAACAAGTGTTGATGCTACTGCCGATATGGAGCCACCGCGCAATCCCAACCCTCCGAAGCCCGCAACCGATACCAAGTCGTCCAGCGTCCTGAACCCTCAGCCCCGACTGGTCGGTCTAAGCCAACCGTACTTTGCTGCTGACCCTCCTGCTCCGAGGAGCACGACGCAAAAGATGGCCGAAATCGATCGAGCACTGGCCAATAAGAATGGTCAAGGGAAGCTGCGTGTCCTGGTCGCCGACGACAACTCGACCAACATTGAGGTCGTCAGCCGGATGCTCAAGCTCGAGGATGTCTACGACGTGACCATTGCCAAGGACGGCCAAGAAGCTTACGAGCTGGTAAAGGCGACCATGGAGAAGAACGAGGCGTTTGATGTCATCTTTATGGACGTCCAGATGCCCAACCTCGACGGTCTACAGAGCACCCGTCTTATCCGCGAGATGGGATACACTTCCCCTATCGTTGCCTTGACGGCCTTCTCCGAGGAGAGCAACGTTAAGGAGTGCATTGACTCTGGCATGGACGAGTTCCTCGCCAAACCGATCCGACGGCCGGCTCTCAAGCAGGTTCTCAAGAAGTTTGCGACAATTCCGGAGGAGCCGGAGAATGAGAAGCGCTCCCCTTCAGTCAAGCCGTCAACACGGACAAACGGGAATGCAATCCAACCACACACTGAGGGACAGAATGGTACTCTCAAGGAAAAGGAGGGTTGAACTCCACCTCACACACATCATATACCAGAGTCTTTATCAAAGAACAGTCGCGAACAGGCCGCGACATGACAAATGAGCAACCTGCCATACTACTACAACACTTACATGTCCCACATTAGAGGACCTCGCACTGCATATACAGTCAACAACCCCTATCTCTGCCACCTACATCTAGAGACCTTACAAGGGGGCGACTGACATGGACTGGGGGATCAGGTCAGCAACACAGCCTTTGCTTCCCCTTCCTACTACCACTACCACTAGTATTACTACTACTACTACTACCAACTTGCATATCCTACCTCCTCATTCCAAGCTACAACAAAAGTTTCAAGCGGGAGGAAACCTCGTCTTTGGCGTTTGGTCGTCTTGTGTTTCTTGATTTGTTATTCTCTTGCAGGAGGGCGCGGGACTGGCGATAAAACAAAAAGCCCCTCGGGTGTCACGGGTTCGGTTCATTCTGGTTATGCCATTTTCTTTCTTCTCCCTTCACATCGCGGGTCTTTTGGTCCTTTTTTCCCACCCTTACAAGTCTTTACTACTACTTTGCTTTTGCTTCTCTTTCGCTTCTCTGGCCATTTGACACTCACACACAACACGAACGATCGGACCCGCGCGTATAGGTACATATGTCTTGTCATTGTTTTTTTCTGCGATTGCGAATACAGAGGCATGGTTGCCCTGAGGGAAAGGGTAGAAGAAGATGAAGAGGGGGATTTGAGAGCGCAGAATTGAAAGAGAGATGAAGGGAAGGGATCAAGAGAAGAGGGTGGAAAGGGAGCGTCTATATATATTCATGCAACTATATGTATGCGCATAATACTGAGATGAAGGATGAACAACTATTCAACGTTTTGCTTTCTTGACTTTTGATACGCACTTGGTGCTATGATGCACTGCACCATTGATAGATGATGCCTTGACCTCCGGATATCAAATATATGACCTCGAACATTTTAGACTAACCTCTTCTATCTTTACTTTAAACCCACAAGGCTTAGGTCAGAGAGCGAAGATTTTAGACTTGGCCTCTTCTGGCCTCTTTACTTGAAAGCTACAAGGCTTAGGTTAGAGATAGACGTTAAGGATACGGGTCGAGTAGCCAATACTCTTCATGTCACGATATTGAGTTGGAAGCGTTGGAACTTGAAATGGAGTGAATTTTTTGAGTCCATCCCCGTGTCAGAGCAAAGCATCAACCAGCCTGACCCCTTACTCGACCCTGCCCATCAAGGGCCCCGTCCCTGCCCGTTTCATTGACTTCGTCACTTTCATTTCATCCGCTCTCCCCTCACCGCGGGGCGCGTTTCCCAGACCAGAGAACTCCATCCTGTAGGAGCCTCCCATGATAACCCACCCACCCACCCACATCCATTCCATGCATAGCCATCCCGGGTCGTGAACCAAAAAGATACAGACAGTCGAATCGAATCGAAACGAGAAGAACCGATAAGAACACAGCTAAGAAGAGAGAGAGAAACAATAGCCACAGACAAGTCAACAACACGGACGAAGGAGAATTAATAAAAGGAAAAAGAAAACACGCCAGAGACCAGAGCAACCAAGAAAAGCACACATGTACCACCGCGCGTTTGAAAGCGAGCCCCCGAAAACGCCTCGTGTCGCGGAATCCCAGCCGCTCTCACCGACCAGAAGCCTGCCCAGGCGCCACGCCTTCATACATAGGAAATCAACATGTCCAAGGAAACAAAAACAGGTTGGGACGCAATCGAGGTCCATGAACAGAGAAGTGGAGCAGGGAAATCGTGTACTGTTTGGCCTTCTCCGTGTCGCGTCGCGTCGGTTCGCAAGCGGATGACCGTTGTTGAGATTAAAACGGCGTTTGGTGTTGAGGTGTTGAAAAGAAAGCAATCCAATGCGAATGTGGCCAGTAAAAGCCGCCCAGCCCAAGAGCTACAGCGCAACAGCCGTGTCGATGGAGCTGGCCTAAATCTCCATCCGGCCGGCGATGTCTTCACTCATGAACCTCTCGTTGCTTCTGTCGAGCATGTCCATATCGTCAATGTCGTCGTCAAACTCGTCATCTGAATAGGCAACAAGATCGCCATCTTCCCCTCTGTTCCAGAACAGTCCGTCGTCCATGTCCTCATCGTCTTCCGTGTACGGCACCAGCTCAGCATCTCGATCACCAAGCCAGTAGTTGGCACGCTTCTGCGCACCAGCTGACTCGAGCTCTTGTCGGTTGCTGTGGTTCCTTGCCAGGTTCGTAGGCCGGAGTGTCGGGCTGTGGGATGAGATGACAGGTACTACACGCACGTAGAGGTATGCCACACGCTTCAGGGATCGGTTGAAGAAGAAGTAGTGCGCGGCCCAGATGGCGCTCTCGTCCTCCTCAAACGGGTCAGTGTCGGGGTGATAACTGAAGATTGTACACTCGTTAAGGTGCATTTCCTTGTCGATCAATGACCAGCATTGGGGTCCCCAGTTGGAACTTGTGTCGCTACCGAGAGAGGAGCCGAGCGACTTGGGCTCAAAGTTTGGCCTCACATTTTGGAGAATCGAATCGAGGTTGACCATGACGCGGCGCAGGTTTCGCTCGCGCTTAAAGTCGTTGGGCCGAAGAACGTGGGAGAAGTCGTAATGGGGATGACTGGCGTTTAGCGTCGCGATCAGGTACGCAAATGTCCGACGGCTTGAAAGTTCTGATAGAGGACCGAAGGCACTCGAGTGTGAAAATAGTTGCATGCTCGGTGAGGTGGCCAGCATCTGCGCACGCTCCGGTGGTGATAGGCTGGCGCCGAGCTTGAGGAGGGCTTCATGTTGCGAGTTGAGATCCTTATCGATATTCTTGTAGAGCTTCTTGTCGGATCCTGTTGACTTTGTCGTGTAAAGATCGCAACCGCCAGTAACGTTGCAGTCGGGGGTGTTGAAGTTGAGGGCGCCCGTCACCGCTTCGAAGTCTTGCACTGGTAGATACTGCAGTTCACATGTCAGCATGGCCATGGCACGGGGAGTCGCGAATGTCGGGATCGCTTACCTTCATATTGATGGAGGAGGAGCTATCTGGCTCCGATGTCGCGATAGAGGTGCCGTGGTGTCGCTTTGCGTTGCTATGCGATGATTGTCGTGATGCGAGAGCGCGGTCGGGAGGGAACCGATTGCGTCAGCGTGGAGTAGCGGGCCACGGGGCGGCAGGAGACAGATGTCGCGATGCGGAAGGTGCGAATGGGGCGCAGAGGTGGAGATGGAACCGGAGTCGAAGTCGGAATCGGAGTCGCAAAGCGTGGGATTGAAGTCGATCGCAAAGGGCGACAAGGGCGACGATGGTAACGGTTGGTGTTTGGGGGAAGAAGGGATGGGAATGGCTTGGCTGGATGGAAGTCGGGGTAGATAGATGATCGCCGGAGCCTGCTGCGGTTCGGAAGTATGAGGGAGGGGCGCGGTCGGCGTGGTAAAGAGACCCCGTGAATCAAGACCGGAGATAAAGAGACCAACGGTTGGGTGGGGGTTAATGCTGTAGGTCAATTCACCGGTAGTTGCGGCGATTGCAATGGTCAGGTAGAGAGATAAGCGACCAAGATGGTGAAGCTGCCGAATGAGTACGTAAGTGTGTAAGCTGCAAGATGAATGGAATGCAACAAGAGGGAAGGAAAAGGAAGAGGGGCGGCAATGGCAATTGAAGTTGCGTGGATGGAAGGGAATGACCGGCTGCGGGACTGATGGATTGGATGCTTTTGTCTGAGGTCAGCGGGTTCACGCAGGCAAGACAGCTTGTGAACCAATATGGACGGCTTTGTGATCTGATGGTCGCGGCCACCCGGCCACGGGATCGCAGCAGCGGATGAGCCACGCTGGCACCCGCACCCGCAGCAGCAACAGCTCTCCTGGAGCTTTGCCGGTCCCGGCCATCGACACCGATGGGAGCTGGAGCCAAAGAGGGAATTCCGGGGACTGCGCCAGCTTGTCCCGTCGGTATTCGGGTCAAGCAAGCTAAGCCGGCGGAGCCCTCCCCCTGTCAGCCCATCTCATGCCTCATCTCGTGGCTCTCATGAGACCAGGGGTCCCGTCCCAAGAGGTCCAAATCCCTGATCTTGACCAATTGCCCAGCTCTGCTTCCAATCCAATCGATTTGCCCATGCGAGCTGCTGGCAATCTGTAAGCTCAACAGAACACTTGTTCCCGCAATCGCTAGGTTTGGGGCACCACAAATAGGGGGGCTCCTTTGGCGCGACATAACAGCGAATCGGGCACTGCTCTGAAACCACGGGCCGCTGTCGAGCGCCATCATGCTTCAGCTCCAGCATTCCAGGCGCACTAGATGAAGCTTTCAGTCATGGTCCAATGTCAGTTTGCAAGTAAAAAAGGCAAAAAATGAGGTCAATCGTTTCTCTTCATTCTGGTTGCGAGGCGTCCCGACGGGGTAATGCGATTGCGCTCGCGCTCGGGTTTGTCGAGCGCCCAAGGGACACCAACGTGTCAAACTGGGACATGCCGAGTGGCATACGGCGTGTGAACTCGGTGCATCCATTGAATGCCGTCACTCTTCGCCATCCGAGGTTCCGCTGTCCTTGATTCGACTCTCTGCATGATCCCTCCGCAATGGGTCGACGTCAAATTGCCGTCCCTTGCGCCGTCAACCGCATCTGCCGCGCGGCGGACGCCTTCGCCCTTGGGCCTCATCTCTTGATATGAAAGAAGGTGGTTTTCCACCGTCAAAGATCTACAAAACAAGACCGTATCGGCCTAGGACTCCCCAAACACCACCAGCGCCGGTTCCCACGATGCAAATAAACATGCGTGTCCTCTCTTCCCATTGAAGAGATGCTCAGCCGCCTGAGACTTGCCCCATTACACAAACCCCGCATCCTTGAGTGATTTCAATATTTCTTCTTCGACCTGTTGATCCAAAGTTAATCCGAGATCAACTAACGCGTTGTAGTTCTTCGTATGAAACCGTATCATGGGGGACATCGCTCGATCGGTCTGGGGATTCGTAACGCAAGTCGAGTCGAGTTGGTGCCAGGCAGCTATTAAACGTCGTCGCCGAGGATGGTCTACATGATCTTTGTAACTTCGTCCTCAACCTTGTTGACATTCCGGCGTTAGCTGTCATCTGGCGATGCTTTTGCTGGGTGCAGGTTGCCGGGCCATCACGAGACTTCACTAGTCGCCAAGCTGGATATCACCCCTGATTACTCACCTCCATGTCCTCAAGAGAGTCTTGCTGGCCGATGCAGCGGAGTACGTTCTTCTTGCTGCTCTCCTGCAGCTCGCCGGCGAGGAGGAGTTCGTCGAGGATGTAGTATGCCTTGGTGAAGGAGAAGATGATATCGAGCTCGCAAACGTTGCCATAGTACTTGTCCATCTGCTCGACGTATCGGTGGATGATTTCGAGGGTGATCAACTCATTGTCCTCCGAGGAGCATCCCGCAATGAAGAAGAGCGAGGCATATCGGCGGTAGACGATCTTGGTGTCTGTTGCTGTCAGCATAGGCCGGCATCAAGATAGGAGCAAAGGGGGCTGACCCTTGTACTCCAGAAAGTTGCACATCCGCGTCCTACGGGCGAGCACGAGCTGCGACACGTCCTTGACGATCTTGGCCTTGTCCTTGGGGGAGAGTGTTGTGAACCACTTGGCGAGGCGCTGGAGGCACTAGTCAGTGACGACATGTCTTGATGGGAGCTGGCAGACGGACCACTTTGCCCTGACGGGACAGGAGAATGAGGTATCTGGGGGGTTAACTCTAGGTCAGCGGCCGGGAACGGGCGAGCAGCTGTGGAGGAGCATACTGGATCGCCATCGTGATGTTGGTTTCACGCTGCCGAGCCTGCTTTGAATCGTGCAGGAGGGAGCGAAGGAGATGTTTGGGGAGATGCGAGTTGATGGAGATAATTCTGGCTTCAAGGTGGACACGGAAGCAATTTGGCGGGTTGGTGACGAGTCGGGCCTCAGGCGGGCAGCCCAGTCAGAGTGCCCGGTCCAGGCTCCAGCCAATGCGCCCGGGCCAGACTGATCCCCGCTGCGAGTCAGTGGACAGCCAGGTGGCTTCAGTGGTTACAGCAAGTGACGGGCGATCAATTAGCGGCCGCTTACAGCGAGTCCACAGGAGGCTCACCTGGGTCAAGGAAAAAACGAGACACCAGTACAAGTATGTTAGCTTATTACTCTCTAAAGATGATCAATAGAGTATACTAAGGGTAGATAAAAAGCACTCTAAAATATTCCTTTCTTTATGATATCTTTATTAGTTTTATTATATTTTATTATATTTTGTTATATTTTATGTAAATTTATTTATTATGATTGAGAGGACTCAAGTGATCCTTTGAGGAACTCTGGCGTCTCATTTATTTCTTGACCGGCGTGCCTGTCTATCCAGCTTCCATCGATCCATCTGGTGTGGACGATCTCAGACAAGAACAGCCATGATTCAACGGCTCAAGACATGGATCAGTCTTGCCTGGGCAAAGCACTCCAAACCCCGCGTCAGTGATGGAGCCATATCCGGATCGCGAGATCATCATCGTATTGCCCATCCCCGTCCTCAAGCACGCGACTATGCGCTCCCTCTGATGTCAGTCGCGATGGAGGTCCTTGGCCATTCAGGAATCAACCTTCTCCCACCACCTCCCACCTCTTCATCACATCTCATCCTCGACCATCATTCGACTCCCCTGCAACCGTGACAAACGCAAAACCTCCACGCTTATCATACTGCGCACCACTGTGATTCCAAAGCTCCCGTCTGCGTCTGCGGCCAGGCAATATTACTAATCCCACCTCCGCTCTCCCCCACGTTTCCCTGGGGACTCAATGGTCTCGAAAAGCCCGCTTCCGAGCAATCGGAGTGTGGGCAGCTGGGAGGAGCTAGCAAGTTTCGTTGTCTAGCCCAGGGCGCGCAGAGTTGATAAAGACGGGACTATCTGGGCTTGCCGCTGGCGTCTCCGAGTTTAAGCCTTGAAGACGCCGACGCCGAAATTTTTCCTCCCATTCTTCAAACCTTGGCTCAGCCTTTCTCTACTTTAGCTGTTGATATTTCTTTCTTCTTTGATCATTTGATACCTGTCTATTCTCTATTTTACTCTCATATACCCATCATGACGAAACTCATTCTCTCTACGGCGTTTGTACTCCCAGATTCCTGTGAGGCGCTTTCGTGCTGACAAACCCCTCTTTAGCAATGTCATGTCGGCAGGCCCTTCGGTGATTCGCAAGCCCGGAAACAACAGATCCAACCTCGAACTCGTCAATTCCCTTCGCGACAACTTCGCTGAGGCTCAGCGCGACTATGCGACCCATGCTCCTGGCACCAACGGCTTCACGAACGGTGATGCGCCCAACGGCAAGGCGACGGCCGTCGAGCTCTGGACGGAGCGACAGGGCAGTGCGCTATACGTTCCCCGCATCAATTGGCAAGCCGCCGGGTTGCGGGAGGAGTCGAGTCAGTATGAGATCACCGTGAAACTGTTCCTCTTGCCCGGGACGCCTGTCGCCGAGCGGGAGCAATACGCCAAGGAGGCCCTGGACTTGGTCCGGAGGGAGCTCGGTATTCAGACCATCGATCTGCTAATAGTTTCCTTCCCCGGCATGTCGTTCGAGGGCAATTGCGAGTGGGAGGCGGACAAGGCCAACGCTAATCAGGGCAATCTGGAGGAGGAGCTTGCGACTTGGAAGGTATTCGAGGGTTTGCACAAGCAGGGACTTGTCAAGCGACTGGCTGTGTCCGAGTTCGGCAGCGAAAAGCTAGGCGCCTTCATCAAGCGCGCCACCATTCGGCCCGTCATTGACCAGATCAACCTGCGCAACTGCTGTGATGTCCCCCCGCCGCTCAAGAAGCTGGCCGAGGAGGAGGGAGTCGAATTGCACGTCCATACCGACTGCACTGATATTCTCCCCCCCGGAACTCTGCGCGAGCTTCTCGGCCACGGCCCCAGAGGCGCTGGCCTGCTCGCCGATCCCGCCCACAACGGAACCGGGCTGGCTGGGGAGATTGTTCCTGAATGGGTTGTGCGTTACACAGCATTTGTCCAGGATCGAGGCGTCATCGAGAACAAGGGCTATTTTGCCGGAGCGGAACTGGTGGAGCCCTAGTTCCGCAACTCCGCAACGGTTGAGGAGTGGGATGGTGATGATAGGGAAGAGGTGTTTCCGAGCATATCTGACAGCACGATATCGGGCTGTGGATGGATTTCGTCCTTTGGTTTTTGCAAAACAGCGAGCATCAGACACACGGAGTTTAGACACTATGACAGGGAAATTGGCCGAGACGGCTTTTCTGTTTTTCTTTGGTTATCCCAGCATGCTTCTTTTGCGACCTCTCATCCGTACATCTTCAAGCTTCTTGAGTACGATTTTGGCCTGCTTGAAAGTTTGGCCATACGCATCGAGCAGCTCTGAGAAGATACACTCAGCACGGGGGTGCGTACTACCAAATGCCCTCTCTAGCACGTAGAGATCTACCGCCCGGTCTTCATCTGATACACTCCCACTTGCAAGACCGAGGTCGATGATGACTAGCTCACCATCGAGGGGACTCTGGTTTTTTGGATCGGTAGGGGGCGCCAACATCATGTTACTGGTGGTCAAGTCCCCGTGGACAATTCCAACCTTGTGCATATTGCCAATAGCAGTGCCGATGCGTCGCATCAGGCTCTTCAACTCGGCGTCATCCTCGATGCCCTCTGTGCGGCTTCCGAGGCGCTCGTTGATGCTCTTGCGAACGGGCCCTCCATGTATCCATTCCAACATCAACCATCCAGCAGCCTCGTCGACAGCGTAGACGGCTGGCACGCGGACGCCATCGCGACGGCACTTTGCGAGGATGCGGGCCTCTGACAGGATCCGGTGTCGCGTGAGGCGCTGATCGAGAGTCGGGTGCCGCCAGGGCTTGGGAGGGCGGTACTTGAGGGCGCAGGGGATGTCGGGTAGCAGGTAGGTGCTCTTGTAGAGGCGGCCCTCGGCGCCTTGTGTGATGAGGGTTGGCGGGGTCGACGCGGGGTATTCGAGGATCTTGGGGAGGGGAAATTGATTCGCCTGCTGCGCCGCGGGGTCGGTGGCCGGCGCCGTCACTGTGGCCGTCATAGCTGCTGAGCTGAGCTGAGTGTTGATGATAGAATAAAAGTCAAGGATTAGATCAGTCAGTGGGGAAAGATCTAGCAATTATGACGAGCTGCAAGACGAGCGCAGGTACGGGGCGGTCATGAAGTCAGTTGAAGACACAGACAAAAAGGCTGATTGGCACCATGCATCGAACGGAGACGCGCAGTCAGCAGCGGGCCGATGAAGGGAGTGGACGGCAACGGCTAGGAACATTTTTTGGCGGGCACGAGAGAGAAACCTGACTGGCGGGTTCTTTGCACTAACAACCAGCCTGTGGTCAAATCACGTTTATTTCTACCAAGCTTGACGCCATCGACGTCTTGCTGCCCCTCAAAGTTTTGACAACACATGGGATTTTTCATGTCCAGAGATGCCTTCACTCACTCATGTAATAACACCCCCGAATTCACTCAGCGCACATCGAAACCCTAGGATTGATCCACTGCGCCTCCCCAAACCCTAAGCCCAGGCCGAGGCGCATTTATAAGTCCCCTGGATAGCCGAGACACTACTGGAATAGGCCTGGTAATAGTGCCGCTGGAAGAATCCCTCACGACCAACCGATGCCGGAATCAACTGCACAAGTCCACCCGGGACGCTGCCAATGCAATCGAGAACCCGCTAGACGGTTCGGCATCGCAGCATTAGCGCTGTGGGAGGGGGCGACTCCAGGGGCAAACAGCTTACGGCGCATCCTCTTTAACCACCACCTCTTGAGTAATACGGTCTTTGTCAGGGTACGTACAAGAAACACCAACAGTCAGCATCACCATATCCTGACCGTTTCTTCTCGGATCTCGTATGCCCGGCACTCCCGCTCGCCACAACGGCCCTCTGCCGCGTCCGAGGCGAATGGCTGAGGGGCCGCCGTCAAACTAAATCAGTCACACACAACGCCATCCGCGCATCCCACATCCACCTGCCATGTGATGGGTTTCCCTGCCCTGGGTCGTAATGGATCTTTTAGCTGCAGCTACAGGGGCCCTTCTCCATTCCCAGCCATCCGCGCCAAGTGGCCGAACACGGCCGCTCCAGAACAAATCTGGCAGTTCGGCCTGTCCTGGCTACTGGACGGTACGGCGCTGCTTGAAGCCCCGGAGGCTAGAGCAGCGCACACACAAACTGCTTTCGCGCTTGTGCTGCCCCCCGTCGTCATTCACTCACTCACCCCTCTGTGCCCAGTTATCTTGTGCGCCGTCGATCCAGCCTCTCTCCTCTCCCTTTTCCCTCCCCTCAAAGAGAGAGACACCCCAAGGACCATGCGCGATAGCCTCACCCAACGCCCTGACTTGCCATCCAGACGCTTCGCGCTCAACCATGGCAGAGTCCGACCTGCTCCAGTGGACCACCGTCCTCATTCTGACCGCTCTTTTACTTGCCGCCATCGTCCTCGCCCAGATCGTCTCCGTTTATACAGCCTACCAAGTGGCGCCGCAGGAGATCGCAACTTTCGTTGACACGGCCGACTTTTCCTCCCAGGAGAATGAGTCGTATGACCGCGACGTCTCCAAGGTGCAGCGTCTAGATGAGAAGCTACGCTTGACCCAACTCCTAAGGGAGATACAGAGGACGTGCGACGATTTGCGCGAGGACCTCAATGGCATGTTGCTCGAGGAGGACGCCACCCAGATGAGGACCGTCGCCAGGTTGCTCTGGGCGTCGAAGCGATCGAGGCTGGAGGGTCGTGTCCGGAGGCTTGATATGTTGCGCATGCGCTTTCTTGTCGTGTACATGGGTGTCGTCGCATTCAACACCAACACTACCAGCCATACTGAGAAACCACAACCCCCATCTGTGCCCAGGGACCTCGAGAAGTCGCCCGTCTTCAAGACACCACCTCGTCCAGCTCTTCCCAAAGGCCTGATGGAGGGAATCATCAACCGTCCCCCCCTCCGCAGTCTGACCACGCAGGCACTCGTCGGCCACCAGGAGCACACTTCCAAACCCCATCGCAAAGGATGGGCTGGCGTTGTCGAGGAGCTTCAGACGTCTCCCAGGATGCAGCAGCGCCACGCTTCTATCGAGCGCGCAATGTCAAGGTCCTACTCAAAGTCGCCATGATCTGCTAGCATCGGTTTGGTCATCAAAGACTTCCCCTGGTTTTCCTTGCGTATTGGCACACGGTTACAGCGACACGACATAAACTTTCTCACAGGTTGCCCATTGTATGCGACGGACAGAGCGCGGGCATGGCACGGCGTTTTCTGGTGCGGCCATCTTGGCCACCAAACATTTTCACGATACCGCATGATCCGATAAAGTACAGCACAGCATCGGCATTCTAGATCTTCTACAGGCATGGAGGGGCGCGGGTTATGAGCGATGATTAATGATGCGTTGGTCCGGCAAAGGTTGGAGGGCATTGAGGAGTTTGGTTCGTTTTCACTTCACTTCGCATAGATGGGATGATACCCCTTTTTTTTTCTTTTCCGAGGCCTTAAGCCTTGGTGCATCTTGTTTTGTGCCTGTTTTTGCTATTGACGTTGATAGCATACTCCTATCATGTTTCGTTGCCGTTCTTGGGAGATATGGAGGATACAGCAGCCCCCCATCAATGACCAGAGACAGCTTCGGGGCCGGTACCGTTTCTTTCTCCGACTATAACGTTGTTAGTCTTAGCTTTAGACGGATCTGATTTTTGAGTTTTGACTTGCCATCGAGAGCCACCAAGAAACGGCTCACACAGTTGTAGCAAGCCACCTAGGTTTCGGGTTAGCTCAGACTCAATTTACTACGCTGGGCTTTATCTTACCGTTGCTGTGATCTCGACAATCTCCTGCTCGTTGAAGAACTTCTTTAAGTGGTCAAACGTCTCGTCCTTGACCTGCACGTTCCTCGTCATCTCATCCGTGTACAGTAACACGGCCCACTGCTTCTCCGACAACTCGGCTGGACGCTCGCCCAGCGTGTCCTGCTTGACAGCCTCGAGTCCCGCCTCAGATACGCCGCCCTTCACGGCCAGCGGGGCGTGGTGCTTCCACTCATACCAGGCCTTGTTGCAGACGGCAACGCGTGAGATGGCGAGCTCACGTAGGTCGTCGCTCAGCGAGGTCTTTGTACGGACAGCGCCGAGGAACGAGTTCCATCCGTCTGCCACGGGAGGAGAATGAAGGAGCGCAAGGTCAAGAGACTGAAGAGGGCGAGGGTTCCTTCGCTCCTCGATGCGCTTCACAATGGCAGCTTCTTCATCGTTCTTGGTCGGGGGAGGGGTGGGTACGTAAGGGATTCTCATGATGCCGGTTTGGTGTAAGTTGACTGTGTGTGTCAATTGAGAGGATAGTGTGTGCTCAAGAGGTGCTGGATATATGAGGATTGAAACAAGGGGATACTGTAAATAATGTATAAGATGAGAGATAAACCCGACAGATGTCGAGACCCGAAAGCCGCTCCTTGGTTATATGTTCTCCCGGATGCGCGGGGTCGGTTTAGAATCGCAACTCCCGTCTCCACTTCCCGAAAAGCGGCGCCGAGAGGCGGAGGTTTATCACGGCATCTGGACGGTTACCAAGATGGGCTTGGAAGATGCATTTAAAGATGGGTTGAATGAAGTGTTGCGGGTAGAGTTAGACCAGGTCTAGTCGCAACTAGTTTATAGCGAATTGGCATTCAGGAATATCGAGTAGAAGATGGGCATTCACTCCCGAGCCCAACATCCCCCAGGTGTTCATTGAAATGCCCATCTCCATGGACAACCTAGCATTTTATCACTATATGAATTTTCCATTGAATTTAGGACACAATGAAAGTTTCCCTTCAAATATGACGAGCGTTTTGAAGCCACGTGCCGTTTATTGCTAGGACCGCTGAGGCAGCAATATTTACACTGCTATAATCCGAGTCTCGAGATTCTTTGTTGCTCCGTCAACTCTCCCCTCAACATCCACACCCAATTTCACCAACCGCTCAGTATTGAAGCGTCAAGATCCAACCAAGCAATCGTATTTTGCAAAACTCGAGAAGCGACGCATCAAGCCACATCGAATCATTTGACTTGAGATATCCCAGTCTCACAGCGACATTTGCGCGGGTGCGCTCCAATCCCTCCTGTCAGATCAATCCAGTTCATCCGAGCTTGGATCGCAGGGACGCGTTGCGCACCGTCACGTGACAGGGAGCTCCCAACCTGGATCATTAACGCGACCTCACTTTTTTCGCGTCGTCACGACTTCCTTCAAGCTCTTCCTCCTCCCCGTTCGCTCTTCCGTCACTCTCGCTCGCGCGTCCATCAGCAACGATGGCCGAGATCAAGATTGACAGCAAGGTCTTCCAGGAGCGCATCTCGCACTTTGTGACTGCCTGGAAGAATGACCTCCGAAGCAAGGATGGCCTGTTCGGCGGCGCCCAGTCCATGATCGTGATGATGGGCAAGGTCGAGGAGATTCCCGAGTTCCACAAGAACAATGCGATTCACGTATGCGACCCCGATAATTCTCGATTCGAAGCGAAAGATGGAAATGCTGACGACTTTTACAGTTCTGGCTCCTAGGCTACGAATTCCCGACTACACTGATGCTGTTCACCCTGGACACGCTGTACATTCTCACGACAGCCAAGAAAGGTACTGTTGCTTATGCGCTCGTTGCGCGATTTATCAGGAGCTGACTGTTGCCTAGCGAAGCATCTCGAACAGCTCAAGGGCGGCCGATTCCCCATCGAAGTACTCGTGCGAGGCAAGGACGCTGCCGAGAACGAGAAGCTCTTCATCAAGGTTACCAACAAGATCAAGGAAGCAGGAGTAAGCGAATCAATCCCCATCGTCTCGAGCCCATCTTAACATGTTGCGATTTCAGAACAAGGTCGGCACCATCTCCAGGGACACCTCCCGAGGCCCCTTTGTCGAAGAGTGGAAGAAGCTCTTTGCGGAGCAATGCAAGGACGTCACCCAAGTCGATGTGTCAGCGGCGCTCTCGACTCACGCCTTTGCTGTCAAGGACGAGAGCGAGCTCCGAGCGATGCGAACCGCTTCCAAGGCCTGCGTGGCCCTGATGACCCCCTACTTCCTCGATGAAATGTCCAACATCCTCGACGCCGAGAAGAAGGTCAAGCATTCGGCGCTTGCCGAGAAGGTCGACAAGAAGCTCGACGACAACAAGTTCTGGCAGACAGTGCAACTTCCGAGCAAGGCGAAGCTCCCCTCCGACCTTGACCCGACCCAGCTGGACTGGATCCTGGGACCTTCGATCCAGAGCGGCGGCAAGTACGATCTCCGATTTGCGGGCGAGCCCAACGACGACAACCTCCATGCCGGCATCATTATCGCCGCCATGGGTCTCCGATACAAGTCGTACTGCTCGACGATCGCACGAACCTACCTGGTCGATCCCAACAAGTCCCAGGAGAGCAGCTACAAGCTCCTCACCCTCATTCACAACACCATCATCAAGGAGATCCGAGATGGTATGACGGCAAAGGATGTGTACGCCAAGGCTCTGAGCATCATCCGAAGCAAGAAGCCTGACATGGAGAAGCATTTCCTTAAGAACGTCGGCTGGGGTATTGGATTGGAGAACAAGGACCCAACCTTGGTGCTCAACGCCAAGAACCAGAGGACCCTGAAGGACGGCATGACTTTGATCATCAACACTGGATTCCAAGACATCGAGAACCCCCAGCCTCAGGACAAGCACAGCAAGGTGTATGCCCTTGTTCTTACCGACACCATCCGAGTCACATCCGCAGAGCCTGTTGTGTTCACAGCCGAGGCGCCCACTAGCGCTGACGCAAACTCGTTCTTCTTCAAGGACGATGAGGAGGCCGAGCCTGCCCCAAAGAAGGAGAAGAAGGACTCTCGTGTCGGTGCCGTTGCTACTAAGAACATCACAAACACAAGACTCCGCTCCGAGCGTACAACTCAAGTCGCCAATGACGATCTTGAAAAGAAGCGACGCGAGCACCAAAAGGAGCTCGCGGCCAAGAAGCAAAAGGAAGGTCTGGCGAGATTCTCAGAATCCACCAGCGGCCAGAACGGTGGCGAGGTCAAGAAGTTCAAGCGATTCGAATCATACAAGAGAGACAACCAGTTTCCCCCCAAGATCAAGAATCAGGAGATCATTGTTGACGTCAAGAACAACACCGTCGTCCTCCCCATCATGGGACGCCCTGTTCCGTTCCACATCAACACTATCAAGAACGCTAGCAAGAGCGATGAGAATGACTTCTCTTTCCTGCGTATCAACTTCCTGTCTCCTGGTCAGGGCGTGGGAAGAAAAGATGACCAGCCATTCGAAGATGCCACAGCACACTTTGTGCGAAGTTTGACCTTCCGATCGTCTGATGGAGAGAGATACAATGAGATAGCGAATCAGATTTCCAACATGAAGCGTGACGCGGTCAAGAAGGAGCAGGAGAAGAAGGATATGGAGGATGTCGTTGAGCAGGACAAGCTAGTGGAGATCCGAAGTAAGTTCATGTCTTTACTGTGGGTGACCTGATACTAACAGAGACCAGATCGGCGACCGGCTGTATTGGACAATGTCTACATTCGACCTGCCATGGAGGGCAAGCGAGTGCCCGGAAAGGTTGAGATTCACCAGAACGGTATTCGATATATCTCACCCCTGAACGCACAGCATAGAGTGGATGTGTTGTTCTCCAACGTCAAGCATCTTTTCTTCCAGCCTTGCCAACACGAGCTGATTGTCATCATCCACATTCACCTCAAGGACCCCATCATTGTGGGCAACAAGAAGAAGACCAAGGATGTGCAGTTCTACCGAGAAGCGACGGACATCCAGTTCGATGAGACGGGTAACCGCAAGCGCAAGTACCGGTACGGTGATGAGGATGAGTTTGAGGCAGAGCAGGAAGAGCGACGCCGGAGAGCAGACCTCGACCGACTCTTCCAGGGTTTCGCCCAGAAGATTGCCGAGGCTGGTCGCAACGAGGGTATCGAAGTTGATATGCCCATCCGCGACCTTGGATTCCATGGTGTGCCGTTCCGCAGCAATGTCTTCGTCCAGCCTACCACAGACTGCCTTATCCAGGTTGTTGAGCCTCCTTTCATGGTCATCACTATCGAGGAGGTTGAAATCGCGCACTTGGAACGTGTTCAGTTCGGCTTGAAGAACTTTGATATGGTCTTTGTCTTCAAGGACTTTACACGAGCACCTTACCACGTCAACACCATCCCTGTTGAGTTCCTCGACCAGGTCAAGGACTACCTGGACTCTTCCGACATTGCCTATACGGAAGGACCTCTCAACCTGAACTGGCCTACCATCATGAAGACAGTCACAGCAGACACTCACCAGTTCTTCGTCGACGGAGGTTGGTCCTTCCTCCAGGCCGACTCGGACGAGT
This sequence comes from Fusarium keratoplasticum, assembly GCF_025433545.1. Lineage (NCBI taxonomy): Eukaryota > Fungi > Ascomycota > Sordariomycetes > Hypocreales > Nectriaceae > Fusarium > Fusarium keratoplasticum. Next base: position 2,035,945 of record NC_070533.1, read on the forward strand.
CTGGCGGTGAGGACATGTCGGAAGAGGAGTCAGCGTTTGAGATCGATGACGATGAGCTTGACGAGGCGTCCGAATCTAGTGAGGAGGACTCCGACTTTGGCAGCAACGCCAGCGATGATGATGACGACGAGGATGCTGAACTCGACAGCGACGAGGAGGGTGAGGACTGGGATGAGTTGGAGCGCAAGGCGAAGAAGCGAGATCGTGAGAGCGCCATGGAGGACGAGGACCGTGGCAGCAAGAAGAAGCGCAAGCGCTAAAGGGGGTGACTTGACTGACGCCTTGCTTCCCCCGAGGCGGAGGGTGATTTTGGCGTGAACGGGAAGACGATGGGACTGGTTTATTTGGTTTTTTGGCTTGGTTTCTTCGATTGTACTAAAAAAATACTTGCCTCCTTTTGGTTTCTTTGTATGGCCGTCAGGCACTATGCTCCCAAAGGGGGAGAAAGGGGGTATTCAGCAGAGAAGGGGCAAGTGTCTGTCGAGCTCGGACGTACTTGGACGCTTCTCCCGCGAGGCTTTTCATATCATATCGAGTTGGAATGATCAGGATCAGAGTAGGACAGTTGTACCAGATAAGATAATTCACGATTTCAGCATAATGAATGAGCGGCTCTTGCACCGATGGAAGTGGGTGTTGTTAAAACATGTATAGTTTGTTCTTGAGCATAGCATAGCATCAACTTCACATGGACAGGCAAGCGACAATGATATAAACCAGTTCATTCTATCCTTGAACCAAATTGCATCGCGCCCAAACTCCCTTACCCAATAACGATACCAAGGTCAAGATCCTTGCTCTTCCGTCTCATCCGTCTCTTTGATCCGTGAAGAATAAGCTCAGGGGAGGAGGAAGAGACATCAACCCCTGAATTTCCCAGAATCGCATCCTTCAAACGCAAGAGAGCAGCAGTGCAGAAAATAGCTGACACACAGTCGGGCGCTGCGGCGAATAATGGTACAGAAAACAAGTAACCATGTGAGAAACGACGAAAAAACACACCGAAGCAAGTTTGCACTTTTCCTCCCACAACCCTCGACCCAATCTCGCGCTTCAAGGTCAGAAGCCCGAGTTCTCACGTCTCCCAATCAGAGGCGACATGGCAGTGCGGACAATGCTGTCCGTGGTGCTGGGAGGAGACCGGATGGACGCAAAGGAAGGTCTCGCGGGAGCTCGGAGGAGAGTGCGGGAGTCCTCGCGAGCCGCCTAAGCCTCGCCAGGACGAAGTTCACGGCCGGAAGCGACGGCTGTGCTAGGGCCGGACTTGGCGCCGGGGGCGTTGTTCCAGGAAAGATAGGTGTGGTCACCAAGTTTCCTGACAAGATGTTAGCATAAGAAATGCAGACTAGAGAATTAAGGGCATACCTAGGGCGGATCAGATGGGTCACTGTAAAGACAGCACCGAGCAAGATGCAAACACCGCCGACGACCACGTAGGCGATTCCAAGGAAGGGGTTGCGGCCTCCCATGACGGTCTTGGTAGTGATAATGATGGACTTGGTACCTTCATACTTGCTGGCGGGGAAGTCTAGCACACGTCAGTCAAGCGTTCCGCAGAAGCGTACATCTTGGTAACTCACGATCATCAACCTGAAGCTCGTAGGTACCGGACCACATGGCAAGGGTATCGTTGCGCTGGTACAGCTTGCTAAAAGTGGGAAGGCCGGCGGTTCGCATCCACACGTGGAAAGCCTCCCACTCCTTCAGGTTCGGCGGGGGGTTCTTGGTGGTGTAGTTGTCCGGGTAGCGCTTATGCCAGTTGGGAGGGGGGATCACGTCGTCAGGCTTGTAGCTGGTATTGCCGTACAGGTCCCTGTCGCTTCCCCAGGCAATGTTGCTCGTCTTCATGTCGTAGGTCCAGGTATCGTTCTCATTCTTGGGCTTGCTCGAGGCCGGAACAGTCACAAGCTCGGGGCTGTAGAAGGTATCGTTGAACATGGAGTTGGCGATGAGTCCGCAGGGGTAATAGGGCTTCGAAGTCTTGGAGTCTCCGTACAGGGGGCCGCAGTCACCGTTCTTGATGTCGCCGTACGAGCGAGCCTTTCCCTTGAGCTGCTCGCTGTCAAACGAGAGCACGTAGCGACGATGGTTCTGGTAAAAGTTGGTGAGGTGGTAGTAGAAGAGGACGGGAGGGCCCATTTCCTCGGGCAGCGTAAACTTGAGATGGCACCGGTTTGTCTCGTTGACCCTGACGCCGTTGTCGAGGGTGACGGTGATGTTGGTCTCGCGCGCCCACATCGCATTCACGGATCTATTAGAGCTCTTGAAGGCAGTCTGGACATTGTCGCCGGGCATGGACTTGTAGCCGCCGCCATCCCTGGAGAGATCGGGGGCTTTTTCTGTGCAGTCGGTGTAATCGAGTCGAAGTTCTTGGACCTAACCAGGCTGTCAGATGCGTCTTGTTGAAGCGGCAACGTCGGAGCTCACCTGGGCGCTGGCATAGAGCAGCAATCCTCCGATAGGAGCGAATATGATGCCAATGGTGAAGAACAGGGGCAGGACGGTCTTGGGTGTGAGGATGGGCCTGTCGCAATGAGCATCGAGAACGGGGAAGAGCAGGGAACGAGGGCAACGTACTGCCAGGCCTTCAAGCGCTGCTGTCGGAACGCGGTGTCTATCGCGAATCAGTCAGCACGAATTTGTCGCGGTGCACGGCGGCTCGGCTCGAGGGATGCTCACTCGCTGGTCGACGACTCTTCTTCTTGTCCGGCTGCTTCGGGCCATCGTTGGAGTCGATGGAATCAGTGTGGTCGATGCCACGGGGATCGTCGGCCATTGTAGGCAAGTTCGGCGGTGGAATCTGCGCGGGCGCGCGATGAAAGATCCGTCGAGATCGATGTTGGCGCGAGGCGGTGGGTGGGAGATGCTTGATTGTTTGTTCTGTTCGTATCCCAGGGGAGAGAGAGCTGATGGGATGGATTCAGTGCAGGTGTGGCTTGGCTCGTGAAGCGTTACGTGTTGGACATTGCGGCGTGAGTGGGACGTGCTTGGCTGTCAGGGTGAGTGGCTGTGCAGTGACAGATTGCGGGCTATGCTGCTCGGGGTTTCGGGTCTTTGTTTTATCCGGGCGCGTACTCAGCTCGTTGAAGGTGTGAACCTGAAAAGGAATGTGATAAACAGACATATTTAGGGGTATCTCTCTCTTTCTTTTCCAGTTGTATTGTATGTTAGTTGCTCTGCATGTAGGTTGTGGTTGCATATGCCTCAAAACACCTTATTTTAGCCTATCCACCAGGCGGCATTGGCAGCTACCGGACCGTTTCTCAACTCAATGGGACTGTCAACTCAATTCATGAGATTTCCAGTCTCGGGTCTCGAATAACCCTCTCGTGGTACGGATTGATATTGTTTTCTATTGTTACTTGGGAAGGAACAAAGTCCCATCATGTGTAACTGAACCATTTATTAACCCAAACTGATCGGGGGCACAAAGTCAGCACTGTCATCGCATGAACTGTCGAGTGAACAGAAAACAATATTCATCGAGAACTCGTTTTATATTTGATGCATCGTACAGTTATTGCTTTCCTCTCCTTTTCTTCCCCATTCTTTACCAGCAATCAGCCCCATTTTCATCGACCCATTGTCCCATTCACCACCAGCCGTGAATCTAGGACTCACTCATCCAGCCTCACCAACTCATATTCACCTGCAACAACTAGGACTCGTTCATTCAGATCCACCAGTCCTACTTTTCAACATCCCAGCATCTGTAAAGTCCAGCGCCATCATTCGCTGCCCCTTCTTCTCCATCCACCCCCAAAGCCTTTGTCCCTTATGCACACCGTCACTTAACATCAGGTCCTCCATCTGCAAGTCCTTAGCATCAGCAGAGCCCGCTAAAAAGCTACTGGACCGTAAGCCACCAAAGCTCGACCTACACATACAAGTCAGCAGCCCAAGGCTGTTTGCGGTCAGGCACGAATCCAAGGAAACTGACTGATATAAACTGGGCTGTGTGCCTCACTTCACTGTCCCCCTGTCTTGCGCCGCGTAATCCTTCTCTTTCTTGTTCTTGTTCGGCGCTTCAGAATCGATATACACGACGTCCGTCTAAAAAAGGGACAATTAGAGCCCATATCGGTCGGCACCCCCCGATAATACTTTTGCCAAGCCGACTATCAACGCTCTGAAGCTCTCGCTACATCTTCCCCTCCCCCACCACCCTTGGCGTCAACCTCTCCGAACGTCAGGTCGCACCACCCAAAACAAAACAACCCCCCATCACCACCACAGCATTCCCCCATCGCCCGCCAAAACCCACCGTCGCGATGGCCTCACCCTCCGCAAAGGACCCCATCACCTGCCACGTCCTCGACACCCAGGCCGGTCGCCCCGCCCGTGGCGTCCGCGTCCGCCTCGAGGGCCCCGTCCCCGCCCCAGCGCCCGGAGCCAACCCGCACACCCAGCCCCAGCCCAAGACGTTCGAGTCCATCACCGACGACGACGGCCGCGTCCTGGTCTGGCTGCCCTACAGCTCCGCCGACTCGGCCGGCGAGGTCCCTGTCTACACCCTCCTCGACGTGCTCGACGAGCGCAAGGGCCAGGGACCCTCGCGCTGGACACTGCGCTTCGACACGGCCGCCTACTTTGGCGAGGAAAAGACCTTTTTCCCAGAGGTGACCATCACCTTTCGTGTCGAGGAGGGGCAGCACTACCATGTGCCACTGTTGTTGAGCCCATATAGCTATACTTCTTACCGCGGAAGCTAGAGGTAGACCTACACTACCATTATGTGTGGAATATCTATAGAGGACTAAGTTGTCGTCTTTCCCCTCACAATTCGCTACCAGCATGATGAATGCGCATAGCCAGTTGCGAACGATATGGAGGATATACGAAAAGGGTCACCATCATGGACACACCAGCATAAATAATGATAAAGATCATGAGAATAGCGATGATGCTAGTTATTAATTCTTTAACGAATGTCCTAATCGTTGATTGCTCCCTCGCTGACTGGCCGGACAAGTGACATTCCCGTCTCTCCCTACCAGAGGGGACCGTAATCTCAAACTTTTGGCCCCTTGTCCTCGGCAACACCGATAAATCCTGAATCCAATCCATGCCCATGCCAATGCCCTTGTGCCCATCAAACGCCACGCTATCCACAAAGAGAAGTAATTGAAGCAGTCCGTCTGAGTGATGTTGCCATCCTCGATCATCAGGTTCGGCCGTATACGTCGTAACAGCAGTCGTCATCGTGTCCAGATTTGCCTTGAACACCTAAGGCTTCACCAAGCCGCTTCTAGTTCTTTCGCCACTTCCTCATGAAGCCCTTCTTAGATCGATATGAGGGCACATCAGGAGATGTTGGTGGCGTTTCTTCGTCCCTCCTCGTGTTCCTTGATGCGAGGCTCTCGGTTTCGTCCTTTGAAAGCCGGATGCTCGACATAGATGGGCGAATGCTAGACATGGATGGCCGGATGCTAGTCATGGATGGGTTGGCTTGCTTAATGCTGGCGTTGTCTCCAGTGTCGGTGCTAACAAGGGATAGCACGCTGTAGAGGGCTTCGGACGTGGGTGTGATACGTCCGTGGTTAAGAGTCCGTCGCTTCTTCCTCAAAAAGGACCGGCGAGTTCGAGTGAGTGCCCGGTTAGGATCGATGTCTTCTTGACTGATACAGGCGTTTGGTGAGAGGTCTGCATCGGGATGAGGTAGAGTAGTGTTGCGGACTGGACAATGGTTAGCAAGGCCACGGTTCACTGCATCTCGGAGCTCTAGACTCACCATCGTTGAAGGGCTCTGGGAACCCTGTGTCTCGGGGCTCCCGTCGAGGCTTGGTGGTTGTTGTAGTAGTAGTAGTAGGAGAGGCGGCCATGATTTCGATCTGAGGGACAGATTTAGACTCTGCAATCATCGAATTGCTCCGAGCAAATGTTTGTTTTGAAGAATCCAGGGCAGAAGAGGAGTCGAGAAGCCGCTCAGCTTGACGAGGCACTCTCGACCCTGCCGAATCGGGCAAGTACAGAATGGAAGTGAGTTGTGTAAGCGCGATGCCGTTTTCGTATCAGTCAGTGAGCGGCAAGGCTCAATGAACAGTCGCGGAATCGATCGGGAGAGTCGAGATGACAATAGGGAAGACAAGAGAGAAAAAAGAAAGATCGGTCACTCGACGAAGAAAGAAGAAAAGGGGATTTGATTTGATTTCACTAGGAAGAGGCGTCAAGATTTGTGTGAAATTAAAATCCGACGCCAGGGGATAGGGAGGATACAGCTGAGTTGAACTGAACTTGCTGGGGGAGGAGATTTGACGAGACGATGGGATGGACGACGGGGCCCAGGGCCGCAAAGGGCCAGAACGACAGGGTTATATTGGGACGATGAGTTGCATCCGATCAGCAGGCCACGGAGCCGCTTGGCGAGGCGCTTGATCGGATCTTCGGAACTCGACAAGTCTGTGTCGCGGCGACGAGGAATGGCGAGTCGAGGTGACGAGCAGATGAGCCAGTCAGTGAGGCTTGGCTCTCGCTGTTCGGCACAGCAGCCAAGAGAGAGTCTCTCGACGACGCCGTTGCGTGGCTCCGCGCCCCAGAAAAGTCGAGAAAGCACTGGGACCGAGCAAGGGTGTAGGGGTGCAGCGTGGCGGACGACAGGGGGTGGAGTGGTTCCAGAACAAGACAAAGTCCAAAACCCCAAGAACGAGAAACTTGAACTCACTTTGCGCCAAGCTGGTGCCCACGTAGTTGACCGTGATAAACGCCCTGATCCCTACCAGAAGTGTCCTTGACTGCAGACGGCCGTGTCAAGTCCGGATCCTGACTGAGCTGAGGATCGACGAGGCGTCCGCCAGGCAAGATGGGAATCTACAGTAGAGTAGTCCAGTCCGTCGACTCCTGCAATTTACACCAACAAGCCGGCGTTGGAGGATTCCACGCTTCCTCTTCCGGATCCAAAGCGCGAGCTCTCGCTGCTTGCTGTAAGGCTACGGCGGCGTCTGGGGTAGCACCTGGTGTAAGTGGCTGATTGAGGCTCGGTCGGCCCTGAATGGAGCCGCTCTCGGATGGAACTCGCCGTGGAGCCTGGGCGACAAGACGGTGTCGTCAGCCCGGAGGGGCGTCTGTCTGCTTGGCGACTGATTTGTTGGGCCAGAAACGGTGCACGATTCTCTGCGCCTCTCGAAAGAAGCTGAGGATCCAATGTGTGTCGTAACGGTCAGCAAACAAACGGCGGCGACAACAGTTGTCCAACGTCATCCATCCCACGCCCGAGGCAGCAGATGTTTGAAGTGCCGCCTTGTCCGAGTGGGTTGCTGTGCGATATTTATACCGTTATGGTCGTCAGCATCACAAGGCCCCGGCGGCACACATCTTTGAGTTTGACTCCTCTTTGCTGCTCTGTATCTGCTGGTGCTGCTGCGGGCTCAGACATGCAGATATTCAGTCAGCCATGGTCGACAGTGAGGACCGGCCAAGTGGTTCCCCAACAGTCTGGGAAAACCCCCGAACGGACCAACCCCATTTTTCTTCAGGTCGTCCCTCCCGGACCAGATGATGATCATTTCCCGCCGGACCCCTGGACACATGACGACAAGGCCGGACCGTGCAGTAGGTGTCTCGCAGGCGAACGCGTTAGTGGCCGGCAAAGGAGCCCGCGTCCTGCCAGCGGGCGAAACCCTCCATGGCTAGGGTCCCAAGGTCTTGGATGTGATGTATCGGCGATACTGGCCTGTTCAGACGGCAAATCGGCCATGGCGTTTTCAGAATCTGGTCAGGAAATCAGTTCCAGTGGATGGCGGTGTCGCCGATGGAAGCGAGTGGGTGCAGCTGAGTAGCCCACTCTACTTCTTGGCCCGGCATCACGTGAGTCACATCAACCTGTTCTCCCTCCCGTCTGCCCAAGGTACGACTATCGAAATAATCGGGCATGAATTCATCCATATTACATCAGTCTTCCCCTAATATTCTGGAGAATATTGCAAACTCTTAAAGTTTTCCCGCCGCTAGGGCCATGATTCCACTTATCTCCGGCAGTTTGGGCGTGGGCTACCTCCCAATTTCGTCTCTCAGCTCCTTCATTCCGACCCCTGATCAGCCTTGATCTTCAGAGCCCACAAAAACAGATCTACAAGAAGCACGCAAAGCTCGACGACGAGTTTATCCAGAGCTACAGTACAGAGCGCAATACCTACGTATTCGGCTTTTTGGCAATTATCCGCTGTTGACCTCGGCTGGCTGAACATGTCTGAAACCCACTCTTGGCTGCATGAGCGGTCAAGACCTTGGTCACCGAATCGACGTGCCTATTCAAGAAGGTCGAGTAGACATGTCGAACCTGTACCATACCGTGATTGGCTGTTCAGGTGATGCATTGTCGTGACCAATGTTTCTCAAACTCTGCCAATGGCTTGGTTGAGGGGTAGGCTAGGCAGCGTGTTGCTGACCAAATGGGCGGTTGGAAGAATACGATAGCTTGCCATCCAAGGTCTCCCATGCTCCGTCAACTTCAAGATTTCTCGCCATGGAAGCTGCTTCTTGATAGGCCAGTCCGTACCGGCTATTGTGGCGGAGGCCACCTGAAGCATGCAACTCGTACAGCAGGCGGAACACACGGAATCATCCAGCCATCGAGCGCTTATGCGGCACGTCTGCCGTCTTGCTGAGTTCAAGGGCGGTTCAGAACGACCCGTTGAGCAAATCTTTACCTTTGGGCTGAAGAGTAAAAGCCGTCATTGTACAGCTTGACATCGGCATTCCCGCCTCTAGTAGATCTCTGTGGAGAAGGATCCAGCAGACCACGCAGCTCGCCCGTCTGCCGTCGAGACGATCATGCCCTATCGGCACTCGCTAGCTCTTTAGCTCAAGTTTCACGTTGGCTTTGATCAGCGAAACCAAACACTTTGTGCTGTACTTGTTTGGATGGTAAAGTTTGCATCGTTGCCTTTTACAGGTTGTCTTGGATGATCTTTATATCACGTGTGTTATCCCAGCCATTGAACTGGCTTCCTGCATGTGAGTCTGAGAAGTGTCGATGTAATCGAATGCGCCCAAACTCTTGACTTGAGCAAATCTTGAGGGATTCCTCTAGCATGCAGAGATCTCACGCGAATAACTTCGGTGGGCAGAGCGACATGGCGTCCGGGGAGGCGCCTGTTCGTGATGCTTCCACATATGAGAAAAGCATTAAGGGTACCTATGTAATCAGATACCATAGTGGGCGGCCAACCACCTTCTTTCACGGGTATCCCAAGTCACACGCCGTTCTGGACAAGATATCTATTTCCCTGAACTCACGGTACTTATCTAGCGAGATGTTGATCCAGACCCCCAGAGACACAAACGAGTACACTCCCCGTGAACCCATGTCATTTGAATCCAAAGGATCGAATGCAGCATGGCCTCATAGATGATAATCCATATAGAAAAGTGCATTACTTAACGTCTATGTCCCGTACTATTCTACCCGTCACCGCGAAAACAGTGTAAGACTGGTGAATATCCATCCCAAAGATACTTCATCCATCGGAAAGAAGAACGAGGAATGACATGCGAACATTTCCGGAAGCAGAAGTAATGACTGCAAAGGAAGACAGAAAACGCAACAGGGGTTATCTTGAAGACTCCTCTGCCACTTACCCTAGACCTGGGCTCAAGAGTAAGTCGGTGACAGCCCAGGAGAATTAACCAGGAGAATTACCCAGGAGAATTCAGAAGTTATGAATATGAAACAAAACAAAACAAATATCTATACAGTACCTCATATGTACTCAGCCCTCTGAATCCTGTGTGCCCGTGATGGTTGTCGTCCCTGAGGTTGCGTCCAGCCATCAGGTCTCGGCCCTTGTGGACCCAAATCTCAAGTCGCCCATCACCAACAAAAGGCGCGGTGGCAGAGTGGTCTAATGCGATAGACTAGAAATCTATTCTCTTCGGAGGCGTCTGTTCGAATCAGGCCCGCGTCGATTGGTTCTTTTTTTGCTTCTTTTTGCGGTTGTTGATGAGTTGGCTTCTTTTTTGGTGTGTGTTCAAGATAGTTGACACATCTAGAGACGAAGTCAAACGGTGTTTATGCGGTTCAGATGAATGAGGAAATGGCAGTCACAAACATGATAAACTCTATATCAAAGAAGTCATGATTTTTGTTCTGGGTGACAGTATCATGTGGCAACAGACTGGTCTTGACGTCCTTGCCTGACAAAATGAAACAGTCATGAGGCTACCCATACGTGGCCTTCCTATTCTGTCTAGATCTACCCCTCCAAACCGCCAACTCCACCATGAAGACGGGAGCTTCTAGAAGATGCCCAAATCTTGAACTCGACAACCTCTCAACAAAGCCACCTCTCAAACCTGACCCGATCCCCATTATCGCAAACCCTCTACCGACCGTCTGAATCGCCATCTCATAATGGCCGCCGTAATCTCTGCTGACGACGCCCTCGAGCCGTCCCTCCAGTCCCTCCTCGACCAGCGCAGCCTCCGCTGGATCTTCGTGGGCGGCAAGGGCGGCGTCGGAAAGACCACCACCTCGTGCTCCCTCGCCATCCAGCTGGCTCGCGTCCGTCGCTCCGTCCTCCTCATCTCTACCGATCCCGCACACAACCTCTCCGATGCCTTTTCTCAGAAGTTTGGCAAGGAGGCTCGCCTCGTCAACGGCTTCGACAACCTCAGCGCCATGGAGATTGACCCCAACGGAAGCATACAGGACATGCTGGCTGGTCAGGGCGATGCTGATGATGTCAATGCCGCCGCTGGTGGCCTGGGAGGCATGATGCAGGACCTTGCCTTTGCGGTGAGTTTGGAAACTTCACAGCTCTCTACCTACTGCTGACATGACAGATCCCTGGTATCGACGAGGCCATGTCCTTCGCAGAGGTCCTCAAGCAGGTCAAGTCCCTCTCCTACGAAACCATCATCTTCGACACGGCCCCCACCGGCCACACCCTCCGCTTCCTCCAGTTCCCCACCGTCCTCGAAAAGGCCCTCGCAAAGGTGTCGCAGCTCTCGTCGCAGTACGGCCCTCTCGTCAACAGCTTCCTCGGCTCGGGCGGCCAGCTCCCCAACGGCCAGAACCTCAACGACATGGTCGAGAAGCTCGAGTCGCTGCGCGAGACCATCTCCGAGGTCAACACGCAGTTCCAGGACGCCGAGCTCACCACCTTTGTCTGCGTCTGCATCGCAGAGTTCCTGAGCCTGTACGAGACGGAGCGCATGATCCAGGAGCTCGCCGGCTACGGCATCGACACCCACTCTATCGTTGTCAACCAGCTCCTGTTCCCCAAGAAGGCGAGCGACTGCGACCAGTGCAACGCCCGTCGCAAGATGCAGCGCAAGTACCTGGACCAGTACGAGGAGCTCTACGCCGAGGACTTCAACGTTGTCAAGATGCCCCTGCTGGTCGAGGAGGTTCGGGGCAAGGAGAAGCTCGAGAAGTTTAGCGAGATGCTCGTCACCCCTTACGTTCCCCCGGAGTAAGCAGGTCTATAGAACCAGGCAAAAGACATGGACACTTTGAATGTTACCGCGCAAGATGGAATGGGCAAGACAAAAAGAAAGGTCATGTAGCACATACAGGAGCAAAGAGGGCGTGGAGTTGTCGTTAGGGGTTGATGGTTTATGACAATACACAATGCTATTTATTGGTTATACGCACACAGTCATGAGAGAAAATACCCAACAATTTCAGCAAGTTTGTTTATTATTTTATTTGTTTTCTGCTTCATGTTTGCCTCGTAGACTAGCGACGCCTCTCGCTGTCAAGTCATGCCCCCTGCCAAGGCCAAAGTCTGATGAAGTAATTCCTGAACCCCCAACCGGTGGCATAAACTGCCGTGAAACCCTTCCAAGATCCATATCTACACCCCGAACGCCGTTCCGCTTGCTTGACGGAATCATGCAACATGCGAAAGCAACCCCAAACCCCTTAAACAATCCAGAATAATGACAGCTCTGTAAAGCTCGCGTTGATGGCCTCATTGTATGTAGGGCGTGATACCCTTGCTGTCGAGATGGTGAGAAAACAAGAAACAGCCGCTGGCGGAAATCATAGTCGTGCGGGAGCTGAGCATCTGGCTCACAGCTCTCGATAGTCGCTGGGTCGAACTCTTCGCTGCTTGTTCTGGTGTCGATGGGGGTTGACGGGCTTGCGGAAGTAGGCGTCTTCGTCGCCAGCGTTACCGCCCTGGGAAAAGTTGCCGTTCTGGAAGCCGTTCATGCCTCCATTCATGCCTCCGTTCATACCCATGTTTCCGTTCATGCCATTCATGCCATTCATGCCGTTCATACCATTCATTCCCATATCCCAACCGTTCATGCCTCCAAAGCCACCATTCATACCGGGGAACCCTGGCATGCCCATCATGTTGGGCATACCCATCATGCCCATGTTCATGTTCATGTTGCCCATGTTTGGCATTGGCATCATATTTGGCATCATGGGCATGCCATTGAACATCATGTTATTCATTCCCATGTTCATACCCATGCCATTCATCATGTTGGGCATCATGTTTTGCTGGTTCTGCATCGCCTTGGGACCCTTGGGAATCCGGGGATTGTCGAGAATATCGTCTGCAGGTCGCTTCTTGGAGTTGACATCCGTGGGCTTGGCGCCGTCGACCTGCTTGTCCGCGTCTTGTGAAGCGGGGACGAGGCTCTTGGGACCAGTTGGTGGAGACTTGACAGTTGCCTTTTGAGAGGCGGGTGAATTTGACTTCTCCTTTGGTGAATCCTTGGACTTGTCGGCAGCATCGCTCTCGGGCTTTTGCTCCGGCTTGTCAGCCTCCACAGCAGGCTTGTCCTCCTTCTCTCCATCGGCCTTGGCTTCACCTGACGCCTTGGGTGATGGAGGGGGTGGGCTTTTGGCTGCCTCCTTCTCCTTCAGATAATCCTGAATCTTCTTCGATGTCTCCTCATCTGGTAGGAGGTCATCAATCAGCACGCCTTCTGACTGGCAGGCAGGGCAGACGAAGTCGCTTTCGATGAGAGCATTGGTTATGCAATCATTGCAAAAGGTCTTCTGGCAGCACGGAGTCTTCATTGGCTCTATGAACATCTTCTTGTCGATCGAACACTCCAAGCCCCGTTCTTGAATCTCCTTGTCCTCGGCCAGGGGTGCCTTGGCAGCGGAGGAAGACTTGGCCTTGGCCTGGAACTGTTCCCAAGATGCCTTGTCTGGTTCGGCAATGACAAAATCTCCTTCAGCGTTCACCATGATGCCCGAGGGGCGCTTGGATTCGTCGCCGTCAGTCTGAGCTAGCACAACAGACTTGTCGACCTTTTGCAGGAACGAACGGGGAATTCCAGTAGTTCGCTTGACTCTCGGGCGATTGTCAAACTCAGGATCGTCGTTAGTAGGGCACAGTTGAATCCAGTGGCCCTTGTTGCCACATCGGTAGCAAATGTAGCCATTCGGGGGGTCATGGTCTGGGACATTTGCTGGCCTCTTCGCACCGGGCTTGAAGACGGGTGTTTGGCTATGGCATGTTAATGATTGATCTACTTGCTACGGGTGGGCGATACTTACTGTGACATCTCTTCCTGCTGGGCTGACCACTGCTCGGTCTGCGCTGCAAACATGGCTGCCATCTTCTCCTCTTCGGTCATGGCATTGTTCATTTGGTTGATTGCGTTAGAACTAGGTTTTGATGCCGAGGCCTTTGCTGCTTGCTCTTTGCGACCAGCATTCTTGGCCGTTGAAGGCATCTTGCCAGATACGTAACGGGCAGCCCGCCCCGCGCCTTGCTTGACGGCTGGCTGACGTCGAGCGATCACCGTTGTTGATCTGGGAATAATGGTGGTGTCGTCATCATATTCTGAGCAGTGATTAGCAGCGCTCATGTATTACGCTTGGGACGTAGACTTACCCTCGCTGTTATCATCGGTGTATATATGAAGGTCGAAATCAGAGCCATCGCCAAGTCCGCTCTTGATGATGATTTCACGCTTGAGCTCAAAGACTGAGATGCCGGTGCCGTCGAATTCGACTCTAGTGGGTTCCCTTTGGGACTTGAACTTGAAGAAGACGGAAGACGTCATGGTGATTGATGTGTGCTGTGTGTTTTCCTACAAGGAATCAAGACACCACAGCACAGAGGGACAAGAGGCGGTGTTATAGCGGAGGTCGAGTAGTTTTCCAAGTCGAAGTGGCCGGGCGCACAGAGCACTATGTGAGTATTGATTGCCTCTTTTGTGTTTGCAGAGGGAACTCTGATTGTTCTCTTTGTTTGTTCGTTTCTTTCTTGCACTGCCGTGCCTCTTTCAACTCTCGAGATGAACGGAAATAATCAATTTTGATTGTACTTGGAGGGAACAATAGTGGCAAAAGGGTCAAAAAAAGGTGCAATGAATAAAGGAGTACAGCTGGCCAAAGAAAACAGCCAGAAGAGAGACAGCCCTGAAACTCCACCTCAATTTCCAGTCACCACGTTTGTTAAACCACTCAACCAGAGACCTTGAGAGTTAGCAAGTCGTCCTAGGATCTACGCCCTTTCGAGAGAAGGCTAGCGACAGAGCACGATGGCGTCTCGAGCAACGAGGATGCGAACGGTCGGGCTCGCGCGAGGTCGGCGAGATCGCGTCAGGTAGCCGCGCGTTGCCAGGTGGATCAAACGGCGCTCGATAATCGTTGAGCAAGAGTGAAGAGAAGAAAAGGTCGCGCGCAGGCGAAAAAAGAGTGCAGCCAAGCGACTGCTCTGGTGTCGCGAACTGAATACTCGATGGGCGGAATGAACAGCGACGATGGATGAGTGTCGAGACGGGTGGGGAGAGGAAGAGTCTGCGAGGGAGGAAAAGCACTGCCCCTGGGGTTAGTAAGCATCTGGACGTGAGGAGGCCGGATGCCTAGGAACCTAGGGAGGGGGAATGCGCTCGAGAATTCCGGAGTCGGGTGACCGCAAAAAAGATTTTCCTCCCGATGACTCAGCTACTTGCTGGCTGGCATGTGACGTAAAGGCTGGTTGCATCTTGTGCTCTTTTGCCCAACGCAAACGTTGCCCATTTTCCCTTACTAATCACTACTCGGCCTAATCATTATTGGTTGCCGTTACTAGCCGGTCTCCTTCATTGCTTGCGTTCAAGCTGCCCCGCCATAAGGTGAGCACGGCGCTGTCTTGCATCACTATCAGCCCGATAGAGCAGGTCCGGCGTAATGCCCCGCACCTTCCTCCTCAATAGGGCAGCTCTGTGTTGTTTTCGAGTAACAGCACTCCCCAAAAGGCCCTTTATATCATCTCGTGTCTCCCGGATCTCCTCACAATCCCCCAAATTTCTTTCCCGACCATACCTCACCGACTCTATACGCGCCCACCAAGCAAAGAAGATGGCCCCTCAGCTTGACAGTTTCTTCCAGCAGGTCGACAGCTCTGCTGACGACTTCATTGAGCGCCTGCGCAAGGCTGTGGCTATTCCTTCCATCTCCGCTGAGGATGCTCGCCGCCCCGATGTCGTCCGCATGGGAGAGTTTCTCGCCGAGGAGCTCAAGAACCTGGGAGCTTCGGTAGAGCTTCGACCGCTGGGAAAGCAGCCCCACAAGGAGCATCTCGAGCTCCCTCCCGTCGTCCTCGCTCGATACGGAAACGACAGCAACAAGCGAACTATTCTCGTCTATGGCCACTACGACGTTCAGCCTGCCGAGAAGAGCGACGGCTGGGCCACCGAGCCCTTCGATCTCACCGTTGACGAGAAGGGTCGTATGTTTGGACGTGGATCTACGGACGATAAGGGCCCTGTCCTGGGTTGGTTGAATGCCATCGAGGCCCACCAGAAGGCGGGTGTCGATTTCCCCGTCAACCTGCTCATGTGCTTCGAGGGCATGGAGGAATATGGTTCTGAGGGCTTGGACGACCTCATCAAGGAGGAGGCCAAGAAGTACTTTGCTGATGCCGAGGCTGTCTGCATTTCTGACAACTACTGGCTCGGTACCGAGAAGCCTTGCCTGACCTATGGTCTTCGTGGCTGCAACTACTACTCGGTTGAGATCTCCGGCCCTGGTGCTGATCTTCACAGTGGTGTCTTTGGTGGCACAGCCCAGGAGCCCATGACTGATCTCGTCAGGGTTCTGGGATCGCTGGTCAACACTGATGGTCAGATCCAGATTCCTGGTATCATGGAGCAGGTGGCCCCTGTCACCGCCGACGAGGAGGGTCTCTACGATGGCATCTCCTTCACTATGGACAACATCTACGAGTCGCTCGGTAGCACGACGACTATTTTTGAGGACAAGAAGAGCACTCTTATGGGCCGCTGGCGATACCCCTCTCTGTCTCTCCACGGCATCGAGGGTGCCTTTTCCGCTCCTGGAGCCAAGACGGTCATCCCTGCCAAGGTCATTGGAAAGTTTTCGATCCGAACAGTCCCCGATATGGACATTGACACAACCAACGAGTGTGTGTACAAGTACGTGAAGGAGCAGTTCGCCAAGCTCAAGAGCAAGAACACCCTGAATGTGTACGCACAGCACACTGGCAAGTGGTGGGTGGCGTCGCCCAAGCACTGGAACTTTTCGGCCGCTGCCAAGGCTGTTGAGCGTGTGTGGGGTGTTCAGCCCGACTTTACTCGCGAGGGTGGAAGGTAAGAGTCCCTGATGTAAAAGAATATGTGTTGAGTGCTAACGATCCTTGTCAGTATCCCCGTTACTCTGACCTTTGAGGAGGCCACTGGCAAGAACGTTCTGTTGCTTCCCATGGGTAGCTCGACCGATGGTGCGCATTCCATCAACGAGAAGCTGGACAAGCGCAACTACATTGAGGGCATCAAGCTGCTAGGAGCCTACCTGCACTACGTTGCCGAGGAGCCCAAGGCCTAAGCTAAGATTACATCCTAATAATGTAGATGATTGAACGTGATATGATATCCTAGCTTGGGATTCTGTGACATGTTTGGTGTGTTTGTAAACAGGACTCCAATGAGTGAGGGTTGGAAGGTGATTTCAACTCCCTTGATGCTCCTTGTGAGCACGAGTATGATGTCGGGTCCCTTGTCACCAACGTGCTCTTGGCATTGTTACGCCATCCATAGCACAACGGCCCCCACTTCATTGGGAAAGTTAATGATGGCCATGAAACCATTGTGGTTGTAAGCTGAGTAACAAGAACTCACTCCCATCCGATAGCATTATACACTATTCTCTGACTGGCAAAAGATCCAACTGATAAGGGATTGTTGATTAATACCAGTTGGTGATAGTCTTGATGATGGGCTTCGGAACGAGGGTTTCCCATCTGCACGTTCCCGCGAGCGGCCCCACATTGTACGTACCTTGAACCCCTCCCTTCGAGTTCTGGCACCAGTCCGCTCCAACCGCCATCCTTTCTTGCCCCTCCACCGCCCTTCCATCCACCCATCCAATCCGTCCATCCGTGTTAGTTGACTGATGAGACAGGTCCGGTGATCGCTGCCCGGCTGAGCCGTCGCCGACATGGCCAAGTGACCGCTGCATTGCTTTTATCGCCGGAGGTCGCGGGCGATACTCGTCTTTTCCTCACCTGCAGCCTCACATACTCGACTGTAACACCTCTTGTCTCGCCTGCGCATCCCTTGTTGAGCTCCTCAACGTTCAAGACTCATCAGGCCTTACAAGGACCTGACTGTACGCCACTGGTGGAGTGCCTGACTCTGGCAGTGGAACTCAACGCCGCTCTAACCACACCTTATCGGACCCTTGAATCTACCACTGGAAAAGTTCCAAGAAACGGTCACACTTGAAGATATTTATTTCACTGCGAAATATCAGATCTGGGATCGTACAAAGACGTCAGCTTCGACCGCCGAGATGGTTCGCGAGAGTGGCATCTCGGCTACCAAGCCCATCTTTCCCACCTACCTGCTGTCCAGCATCAGACTACCTTTCTCTCGTCGCCACTCTGCGTCGTCGAGTTCTGCCACCGACTCGACCGCTTCTTCTGCTGTCACGACACCGGCAAGCTCACCTCCGAACCATGGACCCTTGACAAATGCCGAAAAGGGTTCTCGGCTAACCAAAACCGCGCCGAATACTCTACGCTGCGCTGGGTGCTCGACCGATCTTGCCTTTGCCTCCCAGATTATATCCAAGGGCTTTACTGGCCGATACGGTCGCGCGTTCCTTGTTGCTCCGCCTGCGCTACCGGCGCCTCAAACACTGAACAATATTCGAGTTGGCAAAAGCGAGAACCGGCAACTTGTGACGGGCTGGCATATAGTGGCAGATATCACTTGTGGGATCTGCTCAACCAAGCTAGGTTGGAAATACGTCGACGCCAAGGAAGAAGGACAAAAATATAAAGTTGGCAAGTTCATCCTGGAGGTAGAGCGAGTCGTCACATATCGAAGCTGGGAGGACACTGCCGACGACGATGTCACCTACATGTCCGAATTGGACAAGCACGACGAAGATGAGATTGTGTTTGATTCGGACGATGAGGATGAATGCGAGGACATATTCGCGGGGACCTGGGATCCTGAAGTAGTGGGAAGGAGGCGGAGCCGAATGGTTGCACGAACAAGTCGTGCCGGGAACGAATAAGTCGTCGTTGCTGTGGTGCTTCGAGGTGAATGCCCCTTGATCTGGGGTCAGTTGAGACATTGGAATGGCGTCAAGGGATGGATGAATACTGAGACCGGGATGGCTCACGAACAGGACAAATACCCAAGAGGAGGAAACATGACGGAATGAAATTGCTAGTAATTATCAACCACTCAAGTCATTGAGCTGTCTACCCCATACTCGGGGGAGTCAAAATATGTTTCGCGTGTTGGTGGAAATGATAGAGCCAATGTGACCGTGGCGTTTGTGGCTAGGTATGGTTAACTCAACGTCTAGACTATCCGGGCCGTGGAGTTGCTCGTGTCGATACTGGGGTAACGGGCAAGAATGGTTCTGGAATTATTTCCACCTCGTGTCATTCATCAACCTGGCATGCCTGCACGTTGTCTGGCGGAGCAACATGTCTTGGGACGTCCCCCCTTCAATCTTGACCGCTGCCGAGCCGGTGCCGGTTGGGCGTTGAGGAATCTGAACATACTGACGTCGACCTGTTGTCATGTAGACTATTTAATGTGAAAAGAACGGGTCTTGATATGATGATCTTGAGCCTTGTGAACAAGAGTTTCCACATATCGCTTGAGGTGACTCTACTCGGAGCTGCCTCTGCTGGACAACACGCAACATGTCGTTCAGACTGTTGGAGCGGAGTTGCCTGTTGGGGTATCCCATATGCTTCAAAATCATGCCCAAACGTCCATGCCAACCTGACCGTTTGGTCATGTCAGGTCATCTAAGATCCCCAGTTTACATCTCTTGTCAAAGCACAAGCACAAGCGTAAGCGTAAGCACAGGGGCCTGGTATGCGAGACACCGCGGTTCAGGGGGGGATTGCATCCAAGTGTCCGGCAGTCGAGTGACCTTGAAATGGTCTGATGGTATCGGCCGGATATCCCAGGCCTGAATATGCGTGTCCAGTATCCTGGGATTGGTAAAGGGCTGAGGTGGATGGGTGGATGGATGGGCGGGATGGGTGTGCTGGGCACGCGGGATGTCATGGTGGGGGGAGCCGTTTGCATGGGGGGCCAGCTCGGCTGGGCGAGGTGCGTCCTGGGGGTAACACAGCAGTGGGTTACAGCGGGCAACGCGCAGCAACAGCGCTGCCGGGGAGGCCAGGTATGGGGCGGTTCTTGACGTTTGTGCCCCTGTAGTGGAGCACCCCTGCTGCTGCTGCTGCGTGATATCGTCACATCAAACACCAAAAAAAGCAGAGGCGGATCTGGGAGAGAGGTGAAACAGAAGAAGCCCGCGAACCAAAGGCTGCGTAACTGCTTCTTCGCCCTGCTCTTTGCGCCCTCACCGAACGACTCTGCATCAATTGACCCCCGCCGCGGCCCCTGTTTCCTCTTCACCGCTTCCCCGGTTAGGAAGTTCGGTCAACGAGACCGAGGCCGTTTGCTAACAATCTACCTGGATCTCTCTCTTGCTCCAGCTGGCTTCGTCACCGGGGGACAGGCCTGGCTCCATTCCATCCTCCCTCCATCCCACCTCATCCAAAAGAAAAAGGCCCAAGCTCTCCGCCACTTTCTTTGCTCCTCCCGCCCTCTCCTCCTCTCAAAAAGCCCCCTCCATACCCTGCCGTCATCCCCTACAATTCCTTCACGACCAGACCTCCACAGCTACTTGTTTTGTTTTCCTGCATCCTCTCCTCGTGACTTGTCCCTATTTACGTCTGACTGACTGGTGCCCCTTTCTTCTGACCTCGCAACCTTGTCAGCTCAATTCGCCTGTGCCATATCATCTGCGAAGCTTCACACTTGCCTCCCGTCCCTCCATCCATCCACCATCCGCCCATCTGGCCAACCCCGCTCTGTCCCATTGACAACGACAGCTTCAATCCTGCTATCGCCATGGCCGCGCCCAGCCACCGCTCGCGCGGTTCTGATGATGGCGTCTTTGACGATGCCAGAACATATTATACCGAGGAGCGCCACACTAATCGTGCTGGCCCTCGCACCCGAACATACTCGCAGGTGAGCAGTGAGGTGTCCTTGGTGCAGATGCAGCAACCTTATCTGACACGGTGCATGTAGAACAGTTTGATGCGCCAATTCGAAAGAGTTGGCCTTCGTGAGCCCTTCCGACGAGGTAGTCATGGTAAGCAGCTAAAGACGTCATTGGATAGTGAGGCTTTGAAGCTGACGTTTCGTCCCCAGATGAGAGCTCCCAGCAGAGCCGCCGCTTCCTCATCCAGGTGGACTCGACCCTGGAGAGCCTGCAGCTGCAGGAAGATACCGATGGAAATATGCAAATCACAATTGAGGACAACGGTCCCAAGGTCATTTCGCTGCGGACCGCTGCCTCTGCTGGCCACAACCGGTTCGACGTTCGAGGAACATACATGCTGTCCAACCTTCTCCAGGAGTTGACACTGGCCAAAGAGTACGGACGTAAGCAGATCGTGCTCGATGAGGGACGACTCAACGAGAACCCTGTTGATCGCTTGTCTCGTATGATTCGCGATCACTTTTGGGAGGGCTTGACTAGACGCATCGATGCATCCACCATTGACATCGCCGCTCGAGACCCCAAGGACTGGACCGATGATCCCCGCCCGCGTATCTATATCCCACATGGATGCCCCAAGCAGTACGAGTTTTACAAGAGAGTGGCTGAGGAGAGACCCGACATGCGGCTGGATGTTCAGCTCCTGCCCGAGAAGATTACCCCGGAGCTTGTCCGTGATATGAACGATGCGCCTGGTCTGCTGGCTGTAGATGTTGAGGAGGTGGAAGATCCAAACCACAGCAGTGGATGGTCTCTCAAGGGCTTGCCGTTTGTTGTCCCTGGTGGTCGCTTCAACGAGCTCTACGGATGGGACAGCTACATGGCGTCTCTGGGTCTTCTTATCAACGACCGAGTTGATCTGGCCAAGTCTATGGTCACCAACTTCTGCTTCTGCATCGAGCACTACGGCAAGATCCTCAATGCCACTCGATCATACTACCTCTGCCGATCGCAGCCTCCATTCCTGACCGACATGGCTCTCCGAGTCTACGAAAAGATCAAACATGAGCCAGACGCCAAGGAATTCCTCCGACGCTCAATCTTGGCGGCCATCAAGGAGTACCACAGCGTGTGGATGTCAGAGCCTCGACTTGACCCTACCACTGGACTCTCGAGATACCGACCAGAGGGTATGGGTGTGCCTCCTGAGACTGAGGCTACTCACTTTGTGCATATTCTTGACCCATACGTCAAGAAGCACAACATGACCTTCGAGCAGTTTGTGCACGCTTACAATCATGGCGAGGTCAAGGAGCCTGAACTTGATGAGTATTTCATGCACGATCGCGCTGTGCGAGAGTCTGGCCACGACACCTCGTACCGCCTCGAGGGAGTGTGCGCCAACTTAGCCACCATCGACCTCAACTCTCTACTTTTCAAATATGAGACTGATATTGCCCGTACTATTCGCAGTGTCTTCAACGACAAGCTTGCCATGCCCGAAGAGTTCTGCGCTGGAACGCCATACCAGCCCGGAGAGATCCTTTCATCGGCAGCCTGGGACCGACGAGCTAAGCGACGCAAGCTGACAGTTGACAAGCTGATGTGGAACGAGGAGGAGGGCATGTTCTTTGACTACGACACGGTGAAGCGCGAGCGTTGCACATATGAGACTTGTACCACCTTCTGGGCCCTCTGGGCTGGTATTGCGACACCAAAGCAGGCCGCCGAGATGGTGCGCAAGGGTCTCCCCAAGTTTGAGGTATACGGCGGTCTCGTTTCAGGAACAGAGGAGTCGCGTGGAGCGGTCGGCCTCAACCGGCCTAACCGACAGTGGGACTTCCCGTACGGCTGGCCGCCACAGCAGATGCTGGCGTGGACTGGATTGATCCGCTACAGCTTCACCGAGGAGGCGGAGCGGATTGCTTACAAGTGGCTCTTTATGGTGACCAAGGCGTTTGTCGACTTCCACGGCGTGGTTGTCGAGAAGTATGATGTAACGCAGCCAGTTGATCCCCACCGAGTGGACGCCGAATATGGCAACCAAGGTCTGGGCTTCAAGGGCGTCAACAAAGAAGGGTATGCTTGCTCATGTCAAGACGAGGCATGGACGGTTTGCTAACTATCAACGCAGATTCGCATGGGTTAACGCGAGTTACGTCTACGGATTGCAGATTGTCAACGCGCACATGAGGAGAGCTCTGGGAGCGCTCACACCTTACCCAACACTGATCAAGGCTATTGAGCAGAACAACGAAAAGGCGCTTGCTGGCCTGCTGGCGCCTTGAATAATGCGCTGAGAGTTGGAATGCTCGAGTGGGCTGAAGGCAACACTAGGTGACGCCGTGAGGAAGTGACATTTTGCCATGATATGCCATCTTGGTTTTTGTCTTTTGTTCTGTCGCATCAAGGTCTTTGTTCGGAGTTGAACTTGAGGTACGAATTGTATGTCGGCAGTACGGGGTGATATTGGGTCGGTTTGGCAGGTTGAGGGCATCCCGACGGGTTGAAAAGCGTGTAATGGGGGAGATCGATACTAGAGGCAGCAGCACCATCGAACGGGAGAAGGGGTGAGAGGCTGTGGTGGTAGTTGATGGGACAGGATGGAATCAGCACGGGTCAGGGCACAGGTTGCTCACAAGACTGAGTCCACCTGCCTATCCCGAGGACAGTTTGTGTCGGTGTCAAGCTGACGAGATCTGAATGAGCTGAGTTGAGCTTGATAGAATGCAGTACTGTATTGAGTCAGGAATTGAATAGCCGGTGCAAGTGAGTGACAGTGGATAGATTTCCATGTGATGCATGCAATGCATGACTTGTGTAAGTATAACGATGTGGTCGATATGACGAGGGTCGTCGGTTGGTAGTGTCAAGCTCGGGAAGTGACCGAAGAGAAATGACGGCTGATAGGGCACGTGAGATCCATGAAACAAAGGAATCTGCCGTCAGAGGGCAAGCTCGAAGTGTATCAGTGGTTTGGGGTTCTCGGTAGAAAGAAAGCGGAAGGCCGAGGTAGTTTTGTGCCTCGAGACGCAAGGCGTGGGGCTGATGAGTGCCATTGGCCTCTCATAGGTATCTGGAAACGCAAGGATAGGGGACAGCTTCTAAAAGCAGGGGAAAAGAGATGCAGGAAATAGATGCTGTAGGTGGTAGAAGGGGGTGGGAGTGGTGGACTTCAATTCCCGGACAAGTCAGCTCCGAGGGGGGATCAAGGCCGTGAGATTCGGAGAAGTATGCTCGGAGAACCGATGAAACTGTCAAAAAAAAGACGGTTGCTGTTCTCGGTGACTGAGCGAGAGTGCGGCGGGTTGCTTCACATGCCAGAGACCTCCGCTGCTCCGGTGAGGGCGGGACTCGGCCTCGGCCAAGTTCCGGGGACGGAGAGAGGCAAGGCAGGGACGGAGGAAGGCCGAGAAGGGCAGATTGCGTGCGTGCAAGAGCAATTGTACCTGTGTAGAGAAGGAAAAAGATTGAAGCCTGGCTATTTTACTGATATGCTGATTGGAATTGCATCGCTATGCAGCGTGGACTGCATCGTCGTGATGTTGGTGGTGATGGTTGATCCTCTGAGCCGTGATCTAGTTCAACTAGAAGAACCTAGATCCGGCCTAGAGGGATGAGGTCACAGCCGGTGAAGAGGGAGAGTCGAGGTGAGTCAAGGTGAGAGGGAGAGACGTGTGTACCCCAGGTTTCGAGGAGGATTACTTCATCTAGCATGGATCAGGTTAGATGTGGTACGGTAGATGGCCAAGTACCGTATCTGAGATTTTGGGGTATGGGATCTCGGTTTGGCGTTCGTCGGGGAAAAGGCACATGGCGGACCCGAAGTCTACACAGGGTTTTGTACATTATCTTTTAGAGCCGTTGTTGGCCGAAGTTTACTGTCTCGTCGGCGACTCGGAAAGGGTCATGAGACTGGTTTATTGTGAAGCAGCTGAAGAATTGGCTTTGGCATTCAGTCAGATCAGGTCTGAAATGGGGTATCATAGCCGGTATACTGCAGTATCTGGTCAAGAGGCCTCAGATCGAGGACACCTACCTAGGTATTGAAAGGACGGCGTTCGGCATCTCGGTCAATGGGCGGCAAAAAAGAAGCCCTGGCCAGCGGATCCCCGGATCCGCCATGTGCGGCAAGGTGCGAGGTGTCAGGCTGTGCCAGCCTTTGAGCCGAAGATACGCAAGACTTGACTCTTGTGTCGAGAAGAAACAGAGAAGAAGGAAAGACGTCATGCAGGTTCATTCTCCCCAGGGGCGCACATTCTGACGGCTCTGCAAGGCCAGGGGATGGACATGTACCGAGCTCCGTTTTTTCTTTTTAATTCTGCTCTGCAGGCGGTATGTACAAGCTGCGTAATAAATGCACAATACGGAGTGTGTACATACGTCTCTGCAAGCCCAATTGCCCGTCGCGATCACGCTGCGGCCGTTGATTCGACAGAGGCTCCATCACCGTCAACGGAGGATTACCGTCCAGTTTCTCTGCTCGCCCGTGATGGCCTCGACGTTTCTCCCTCGGTGACTGTCCGGAGGTACGTACCCGCACCGTCCGGCTCGTCTACCCCAGTTTGTTGGCCACGGATCATGCCCGCGCGCCGGCCGGTTGGACGGGGTTAGACGCCCCCCCCCCTGCTTTTGCGGCTGCTCGTGACGACAGGATGGCGGTTCTGACATCCCATCCATTGAGTCCTTCTCTAGGGCCGAGGTGCAAAAAATTGTTGTTCGAAGGCTGGCGGGTTTAGATTTGGTTCCTGCTCGGTGGGATTCCGAGCGAGGGCCACTATTCTTGAGCCGCAGTTGAAGCGCCGGTACCTGGCTACGTACCTGGGTTACGTAGGTGATGCTATACAGAGCATCTAGATGCTCTTGAGTGTCGAGTTGCAATGAATGAACCACTGTAAACTACCCGTTCGTCCGGCTCGTCAAGACACATGCAAAAGTCAATGGCAAAAAATACACAGAAAAAAAAAAGAGACAATCTGGCTAGGCTGACGGATCTGTCCTGGCCTTGTGATTCTGGACCAGGCCCTGTTTGCCGCTCTCGTGGCTGGCTCTTTCCTCGTGGAGGGCGGGTCCACTATTTCGTTACAGTACCTCCATCTCCACCTCCACCCTCCACTTACAACTTCCACTCCCCCAGCTCTTGTTCGCCTTTCAACCACGGCTAACCAAAGGCCAGGCCAGACCAGACCCAAAACCGACTCTCGACCCCAATCATTGCCTCTCTCCAATCACTGTGGATACCCTGGGCGTGCATCCTGCCCGTCCTGACTCGGTGGGGCACCCGCTGAACGCCGGGTGCGGAGAACAATGACCACCATGGGGAATGGGACCGACGGGGGGACGGGGCACAGGAGAAAGAGATCCAAGGTCGAGTGACTCAAGCTGTTGGAATTCCCGGCCGTGATTCTACTTAATATAGCCTCCTCCCTCGTCCTTCGGCTCGAAAAAAGTCTCCAATTCCTTCTCCATTCTCATTCATCTTCACTCCTGTCTTGTGATACCCTCCTCCGCTCCGACTCTTCAACTTACACACGCGACCACCTCAACTCAACCCAATTCACCTCCAACCCTCATCACAAACAGTCACAATGGCGGCCAACAACATGGCGAACCCCTCCGTGAACCCGGATCACGAGGACGAGCTCTTCCAGAAGGAGGTTGAGGCTGTCAAGGCCTGGTGGTCCGACTCGCGATGGCGACACACCAAGCGACCTTTCACCGCCGAGCAGATCGTCTCCAAGCGAGGATACCTGCCCATCAACTACGCCAGCAACGCCCAGGCCAAGAAGCTGTGGAAGATTCTTGAGCAGCGCTTCGAGGTGAGCAACTGCGCGACGCCGGATGCTTGATCAACACTAGACCACTAACACGCATTGTCTAGTCCCGAGATGCCAGCTATACCTATGGCTGCTTGGAGCCTACCATGGTCACTCAGATGGCCAAGTATCTCGATACCGTCTACGTCTCTGGATGGCAATCATCTTCTACCGCCTCTGCTTCTGACGAGCCCGGTCCCGATCTGGCTGACTACCCCTATGTGAGTCTTGCGCGCAACGCCATTGCCACCTGAGCATGGCTTTCACTCAATTGCACTCGCGACTCAGTTTGCTGACTCGGAATTCAGACTACCGTCCCTAACAAGGTCGGCCACCTCTTCATGGCTCAGCTCTTCCACGACCGCAAGCAGCGCCAGGAGCGCCTGAGCGTCCCCAAGGCTCAGCGTGCCAACCTCCTCAACATTGACTACCTCCGCCCCATCGTCGCCGATGCTGACACCGGTCACGGTGGTCTCACTGCCGTCATGAAGCTCACCAAGCTCTTCATCGAGAAGGGTGCTGCCGGTATCCACATTGAGGATCAGGCCCCCGGAACCAAGAAGTGCGGCCACATGGCTGGCAAGGTCCTTGTCCCCATCCAGGAGCACATCAACCGCCTGGTTGCCATTCGCGCGCAGGCTGACATCATGGGTGAGTTTATTTACCCCAGATTCTCCAAATCTCACATGTGAACGTTGGACGCTGACATGTGATATCAACAGGCTCCGATCTCCTCGCTATCGCCCGTACCGACGCCGAGGCCGCCACCCTCATCACCACCACCATCGACCCCCGCGACCATGCTTTCATCCTCGGCTCCACCAACCCCTCCCTCAAGCCCCTCAACGATCTTATGATCGCCGCTGAGCAGGCTGGCAAGAGCGGCGCCGACCTTCAGCGCATCGAGGACGACTGGCTGACCCAGGCCAAGCTCAGCCGCTTCGACGACGCCGTCGCTGCCGCCATTGACGCCGGCTCCTACTCTGACAAGGCCGGCCTCAAGCGCGACTACGCCGCCAAGGCCAAGGGCAAGAGCAACACTGAGGCTCGCGCCATCGCCAGCCAGATTCTCGGCCGAGACATCTTCTTTGACTGGGACGCCCCCCGAACCCGTGAGGGTTACTACCGCCTCAAGGGTGGCTGCGACTGCGCCGTTAACCGCGCCATCGCCTACGCCCCCTACTGCGACGCCATCTGGATGGAGTCCAAGCTGCCCGATTACGCCCAGGCCAAGGAGTTCGCCGACGGTGTCCACGCTGTCTGGCCCGAGAAGAAGCTCGCCTACAACCTGTCCCCCTCTTTCAACTGGAAGACCGCCATGCCCCGCGACGAGCAGGAGACCTACATCCGCCGCCTCGCCAAGCTCGGCTACTGCTGGCAGTTCATCACCCTCGCCGGTCTGCACACCACTGCCCTCATCAGCGACCAGTTCGCCAAGGCCTACAGCACCGTCGGCATGCGCGCCTACGGAGAGCTCGTTCAGGAGCCCGAGATGGACACCAAGGTTGACGTTGTCAAGCACCAGAAGTGGAGTGGTGCTACCTACGTTGACGAGCTCCAGAAGATGGTCACCGGTGGTATCAGCTCTACCGCTGCCATGGGTGCTGGTGTGACTGAGGACCAGTTCAAATAAACTGGGAGACGCCTAATGAAAACAACGAAAAGGAAAGAGTACGACTTTCAAGGACGCATTGGCGAGGAAGAGTACAGTACAGTAGACTAAAAAGGACCCAAGGGTTGTTGGTCCACAGAAGGGAAGCGGCGACAATGTGCTTTTAGCCATCATGTTTTGGACGTTTGATATCATACCGCGGAAATGGTGTTTGTTTCTGTTTTCATTAACGTCGCCTGTTTTCTTATTACCATACAAGTCATATACAAACTAGGACGTCCGGTCACTAGAATTAAAAGATTTCATCTTCAATCTCGACGTTTCATCTGTTGAATATGTGTGAAATCATGTGAGCTCGCTGGCACCTCCCGTCCAAGTCTATCTAGGTGGTGTAATCCGTGCCATTACCTTTCCTGCGCCCTATTCCCTTACACCTTGAACCCATCATACTGCATATAGGCATTGCAACTTCGTATCAACATCATCTCTCGAGTGATTGGACCCAGCCCGTGGTAATAAAAAAAAGACGTCGCTAACACAATCTGTGCAAGATGGCTATAAATCCCACCCCCTCTTGCGGTTCCGGTTCCGATCCCACTCCGAGGTTCGGCATTTCCGAGTCCGTCCGCCCGGTCACGGCGCCGGCTGCCAAGACCTATCGATCCCAAGAGCATCCGCTCCGTAATCGCCTCCTCGAAACGATCCTTTGGAATTGGAACGTCTTCCTCCAAACGCTCATGAGTAGCGCGCGATTCCGGGTGGTGAGTGCGTCTCAGCAAGGTGCTGTGTACGCAACATGGTGCGATTCGGTACGTCCGAGGAACGTGAATGATCGTGGTACCAATATCAAACGATTTCCTCCTCTAGTCCGCTTCCGCCAGCTGCATAATCAACTTGGCAGCCATGTCCAAGAAAGGGAAGGGACTGGTGACGTCCTTTTCCTCGAGCAGCCGGCCTTGGGCTGTCTCGTAACCAGAGCACTTGAAATCGACTAGGTAGACACCGTGCTCCATTTCGTAGATCTGGATATCCAGGTGCAGGGCGACGAACGGCTCATGGGCGTGTCGTCCATCAGTGGTGCCGGCTTTTTCCTCCAGCTTTTTCTTGAGGGCTGATGCTGTTAGTGACAAAGAAGCCGAGAGGAACGCGCCGGACTTACTTGACGTATCCCAACGGACATTAATGTGCCATGGGTCGGCTGGTAGCCTGTATCGCTTCATAGGATCAATGCTTGAGCTGGAGCCTCGGCTGCCATCATAGGAATCGGCAAAGCTGCCGTCACCCGATGCTTCAGCACGCTCCTCTGCGTGTCGTGACTCGTATTCCTCGTCAGGGATGTAGGTCGCCCCCAACTTGTGCAGAGCCTTGTGGATGCACAGAAGGGCCTCCCATGGCGAGTTGCGTGATCGAATACCAAACTGCCACCGCACCGGCTTCGTCTTCTTAGGAGGGTTGATGGGTGTCATGCCTTGGGGTCTTGTGTTGGCTTCGTCAAGGCGCAGCTGGCTTCGCGAATGCGGCCTGAGGCGGCGTGATGTCTCTTCCTTCTCAGCATCTGTCCTGGCAACTGGTAGCTCGTCGTTGATCAAGACCTGAGGAGGCGAGTTGTTGATGGCGCCGGCCTTTTCTCGCTCGACGTAATCCTTGTGATAGGCTGGAAGACTTGAAGGCAGAATGCCAACCTTGCTAACATAAGGACGAGGGGTGGTCGTGGTGGTGGTCGAAGTCGCCGACCGGGCTGAAGACATGCTGAGCATGGGGCTTGACCCTTCAGGCTCTAGCAGTGCTTCAGGGTGTTCTGCATCAGTTTCAATACGCCATGGGGCCAGGCCAACTGGAAGGGGACTCACGATTCACTTGCATCATCTTGTTCTCTCTCACGATCATGTAAGCATCCTTGATGGCCGAAGGCTCGGATGCCTGCAGTGCCTCCTCGACATCGTTCTTGCCGTAACCCATGGTCTTGCTGATCTTTTCCGTGACTTCATTGTGAAGTCTCTCTTGGACCTTTTCGGGAGCATTAGGCGCGATGTCGTTCTTTTGGATGGCCTTGTTTGGATCCACTCCCGTATTGAAAAACTCTTCGACGGGAAGCTGGAGATAGGCGGGGAGATCAGTGGTGAACCAAGGATCTGCCCGGATGTCCTCGATCGTGGCTCGGTGCACGGGGTTGACCACCAACATCTTCTTAATCAAGTTGGCGGCGCCAAGAGGCATCCACTGGGGGATGCTGTAGGTACCCTTTGCGATCTTGGCAAACAGGCTGGGGATGTGCTCGTCGTCAAAGGGAAGACGGCCGACCAGGAGGACGTAGAGAATGACGCCGCAACTCCACACATCTACTTCAGGGCCAGCATACAGCTTTCCACCGATAACCTCGGGGGCGGCATAGTTGGGACTACCGCAACTCGTCTTGAGAAAGTTGCCGTCCGTCATGATATTGCTGAGACCGAAATCGGCAATCTTGACGTTGAGGTTCTCGTCAAGGAGCAAGTTCTCGGGCTTTAAGTCACGGTGGACAATCTTGTGGCGATGGCAGTATTCCACTGCGCAAAGCATCTGCTGGAAGAAGCGACGGGCCTCAGCCTCCTTCATACGGCCGTGCTGGACGATGTAGTCGAAGAGCTCTCCACCAGCGTATTCGAGGACCATGATGATCTCATTGGGGGTCTTGATGACGGTGTAACTAGAGAACCGCGGTCAGCCATGGGTCTGGAGGTTGCATGCTCGCAAGTGTAACGTACAGCTTAATGATATGGGGATGACGCAGCAGCTGGAGGTATTCGATCTCGCGCTCCACGCGTCCAGCCATGTCACGGCTGATGAGCTTCTTCCTGGCGATGATCTTGAGGGCGACCTGCTGGCCGGTGCCGTTGTGAATAGCAAGCTTCACCTTGCCAAAGGAGCCCTCTCCCAGGGTGCGGAGGACCTTGTAGGCGCCGATGCGCTGCTCCGTCTTGATCCTCTCCTTGAGCGGCGCATCGGCGGGGCGGGAGCCAGGTTGAGGAGCATGTTGCTGTGGCTGCAGTTGCTGCTGCTGCTGAGGTCGACGAACGTGGGATGAGGACAAGGAGATGGTCAGCTCCTCGTCCTCGAAGCCTCGGGGAGCCATGGTGATGTCGAAGGAGGGGTGTCGAGAGCCTTGACCAAGGCCAGGAACGAGAGAAAGCGACGGCGGGGTTGGAGGGATCTCGATGGGTACCTAGCGGCGGTGGATGTTGGTGCCCGCTGGGTATCGGGTGCTAACAGCGAATATCAGGACAATGGGCGAGGACGACACAATCCTGATATGTGCGATATGGTCGGTCTGAAGATGGAGGAGGGGAGGGGGCGTTCACAAGGATGAGACGACAAGATGTGAGAGTTGGTGGTGGTGGGCGCCCAAATTATTAGTGCTGTAGCACATGGGAAGTGGTGCGCTCTAAAAGCTCCAGTCTCTCTCGCTGTAGGAGTCACTGACGATGGATGGATGGGTACCCCGGCAGCCCGGGGAGGGGCCCCTCTGACCAGGTGAGGTCGGGTTTTAGTGGAACCCCAGCCAAGGTCGTTCATGGATCCATGGATTGGATTGGATATGGATGGCTGGGAGCAAACGAGACGTGAAATGTGGACCATTGATACTGTATCTATTGATTCCAAGCTCAAAAACACAATGCTTGTTATCATTACAATCTCGACCGACAAGAATCCATCCGAATACGCAACCGAAAGCGTCCTCTTTCAGCTCGGATTTGTTGGGCTTCCTCGTCTCAAGCCATCTCCCTGGAAAATTCTTGGTGAAGCCATTCGTTCGTTCGTGCCTTGTTGGTCGTCGTGTTAATCAGCCCATGATTCATATGCACCTCTGGCCTCATACAATCCATCAGTTGAGACTGCTCGTGGCTGGCTTCCCACCAACTTTTTTTTTTGCTTACCGTCTGATTCAATAGTAACCCGAATACCTTCCCAACAACTCAGAATGAAAGTTGCGGAATAAACCTGGCCGGGAAATCCGGTTTCACTGGTTATGTAACCGTTAAAGAGTTTCGAAACATACGCTCCTAGGTATCCATCCCACAAACGCTCATTACTTGACTCATCCCGGCCAACAAATGCAATGATATTCGTACAATAGTCGTTACAGCTATGATACATTGTCTTCAAGGGCGGTTCCAACCCCAAGCCACTCGCTTTTCCCTTTTTCGTACTCCATCTGTTAATACGTAGACAGACACGTCACTCCCTCAACCAGCTCAGCCGCTACGTTGCTTGGCCTCCTCTTGCTTCAGCCTCTCAATCAACTTGCCCTGCAAAAACGGACTGAGTCCCAAGCTGTTCCCCTGATTAGCAACACTCCCGTAGATCAGTTGTAAAGCTCACTCACATTCCAGCATTGGTGAGGATACGGTATGTCCCACTGGGCTGCACCTTGCCGATGATGGTTCCAGCGCCGTCCACCTCGACGCTCCCCAGGATATCCTCGGGCCAGGCTATCCGTCCAAAGTCTGGGGGATTCCGTCGGTCGCTGAGGTGCACCCATCCTCCCCGTCCTGCCCCGCCGGCGCCTCCTTGAGCGCTTGCGCCGCCAGCACCGGAACCTCCGGCGCCACCTCCGGCACCTTGCTTCCGTGACCTGCCTCGATTAGGCCGCTTTGCGGAGAAGAAGGAGCCTCCAGATCCGAGGTTGAATCCTCCGGGGCTGGCGAATGCCCGCGCCTGGCTGATTAGGTCTTCATCCTCATGGCCGTACTCGGACACCACCTCGTTGAGGATCTTGACAAAGTCGTGGTTCTCGTTGAAGGACTGGGGCGTGGGAGGCACTTCGGTGGTGG
The DNA here is from genome assembly GCF_025433545.1 of Fusarium keratoplasticum. Lineage (NCBI taxonomy): Eukaryota > Fungi > Ascomycota > Sordariomycetes > Hypocreales > Nectriaceae > Fusarium > Fusarium keratoplasticum. The sequence continues at coordinate 2,068,591 of NC_070533.1, forward strand.
TTCCAATCGCTAGGCGCTCAGACGGAGGTTCGGTCTCGAGATAGCTGAGGATGTGTGTGAAGGGGGAACTGGGATTGTTCAGGACTTTCTTGATTCCAGTCAGTGTCTGGTACATTCAGGCTGTGGCTGAGGGTGGTGGTGTATACTGACGATTTTGGGGTTGCTCGAGAGGCTTGAGATTGCCCGGAATGGCACTGCCCGTTGGCGAGCCACAAAACGAAACGTTGTCCCCAGCATTGCGTTGCCAATTGGAGATTCAAAACTTGATGTTCTCTCTCAACTCGTCGCATTCGAGCTCCGAGCTCTGGGAACCAGCCCCACGTTGGATGAGGTCACTGGTTCAACGCGGGACATGTCTTTAGGCGTGTTATGCACTAATGCGGATTCAATTAAACGCGTCGACGCGGTCTTGGACGCGACCCCTCGACGGCCCCAGACAATTTCATGGGGGGCACATGTAAAATCGTCGACATTGATGAATTGATCAATATCAACCTTGACGATTATAATGCTGAACTCATAACCTGAAAATGGACAAAACACCAGCTCCCATATTTCGCAAACAGCGACCAGGCGCTCCACCGTCTTCTGCGATACCCTCATCCTCTCCCGCCTTTGGCACTCCTGTCCACCCTCTCAAGCCCTTCGCCGTCAACGCCCCCAAGGCCGCCATCCTACCGATCATCCTTCCCCCGCCTACGCTACGACCTCTTGCCTTTCGCACATTCACAAAGAAGCACTCTCTTACCCTTACATCATCCGCTCTTCAAGAACTTGCGTCCTTCATCGGAAGGCATTGCGGTTCAGGATGGCGAGAAGAAGGTCTGGCTGAGAGGGTGCTCGAGGAGGTGGCGCGCAGCTGGAAGAACCGAAATGGAGGTGTCATCGTTGAAGGGACTAGCAAGGAGCTGCAGGAGATCCTCAAGGCGCTCGAGGGAAACATGAGCGGTGGCAGAATCACAGGCCCAGCTAGGGGACTCCCACGGGGTGACAGCATGCTCGATATTAAGGATAATGAGGCGCTGAACACGAGACTGGGACTACGGCCGGCGGAGCTCACGACGGACGATGCCAACAAGAGCTTTGGAATGTCGGGATTGGGTGTGGAGGAAGAACCTGAGGAAGAGAATACCAAGGATCCCAGGGCATGGCTCAAGATCATCAACGCCTATGAGCAGCCAAGGCTGATATACAACGTCAGCAAGAAACACTTTGAAAGGTCGGTACACCAGTATATTGGAACCATGCTTGTTGCTAATTCTTCTTCAGAGACACTTCGTCGCCTTCATTATTACCAGCAGCATCACACAAAACGACAGTCTTCCGCAACCGCTACAATGTCATCCACCAGCGTCTCCTCCGAAACGAATCCTTCCAGACCTCGGCCGTCTCCTCCTCTCGCAAGCGCACTCTTCAGCGTTCTCTATCCAACCAACAGTCCCTCAAGCTCACGCCGATTGCCAACCTGCTGGGTCGTCATGGTAGCAGTCACATGTTGCTAGGCCTGCTGGTCATCCTCCCTACTGGTGATCTTGCTATCAGCGACTTGACGGGTACTATTGCCCTGGATCTTTCTCAAGCTGTGGCAATCCCCGAGGACTCTGCCTGGTTCTGCCCTGGTATGATTGTCCTAGTGGATGGTGTTTATGAAGAGGAAGATGAGTCTGTTGGCAAAGGTCTCAGCGGCAGCAGCGGCGTTGGAGGTACACTAGGCGGCCGATTCCAAGGTTTCTTCATCGGCCAGCCTCCGTGTGAAAGACGCAAGGCGACCCTTGGAATCAGCGGTCCTGATGGTGGCCAGGAGCAGACCATAGGAGGCGGCTTCGGCTGGATCGACTTCCTCGGCGTGGGCAGCGAGCGCGCTTGCGGTACTAAGATGAGGAGGCTTGAGCAGCGTCTTCTTCGCTCCCGGGATGAAGAGGATGATGCGCCACCTCGTGGCCGCGTGGTCATCATCGGTGAGCTCAATCTCGACCAGCCTCGGACTCTCCAAGCTCTGCGGAAGATCCTCTCCACGTACGCATCTGAGCCTGAGGGCTCGGCACCCCTTACCTTTGTCCTGATGGGCAACTTCACACAGCATTCTGTTCTAGCGCGTGGTGGCAGTGGCGGAAGTATCGAATACAAGGAATACTTTGACGCCCTCGCCTCTGCCCTCTCCGACTATCCCACCCTCCTCCAGTCATCCACCTTTGTCTTTGTCCCCGGCGACAACGACGGCTGGGTCTCTGCTTTCACCGCCGGTGCCTCGGTGCCCATACCCCGGAAGCCCGTCCCGGACATGTTCACATCCCGCATCCGCCGCGCCTTTGCAACGGCCAACGCCGAGGCAGGGGGCAAGTCTGACGGTTCTGCCATCTGGACGTCCAATCCCAGTAGGATCAGCTTGTTTGGTCCTAACCACGAGCTCGTCCTCTTCAGAGACGACGTGTCTGCTCGCCTGCGTCGAACATCCGTGCGGCTCAAGCCCAAGGCTCACGATGCCAATGCCAACGACTCGCAGCAACCCCCTGAAGCATCTCGAGATGAGAGACAACCCTCCGAACCTATGGATCTTGATGCAGCCCACCATGATGACCCAACTACCACTGACACTGCATCTCCGGCTACTCCCCTAATTCCCCATGATGTCCACGCCGCACAGAAACTCGTCAAGACCCTCCTCGATCAAGGCTACCTTGCGCCCTTCCGCCAAACCATCCGTCCTGTCCACTGGGACTACGCCTCAGCGCTGCACCTGTATCCGCTACCTACGGCCATGGTCCTCCTTGACACGACGGCACCACCCTTCTGTGTCACATATGAAGGGTGCCATGTCATGAATCCTGGTAGTGTACTCGTACCAGGACGCAAGGGTGTTGGACGGTGGGTGGAATATGAAGTTGGTCGGTTGGGCCGACTAAGGGAATGCGCTTTCTAAGCCACATACAGTTCATGGATATTTGCAAAGGAGTTGGCGTCAAGGATAGGGCTGCGATCTGGGTCATGACTATAGGGACGAGATAGATAGATAATCCATGCGACTTGAGAATCACCAACAAGAACAAGTTGAAAACACAAAGACTTATAATCGTATATACCTTACCTGTATCTTTCCTGTATACGTATCGTGATAATATCCTTGAACACGCCGAATGCCTCTCCTAACAAGATATAACCAGTTGTCGTCCAGAGATAGCTATGCAAAACGACCGATAGACACGCCATGAATCTCTTCTCCCATCACTGCAACAGCAAAGACTCCTCGTGTAAAACACCATACAGACCCTCAATCTCAGCCCTCACCTTGTTCAGCTCGGCCGCCACCTGCAGCGTCACCAAGGTGTACGCATACAGCAGGGCGTAGTCACTCTCCTCGAGTGCGACCGGTGACTCGTTGCCCAAGAGATCCACCCCCATGTGCTCCTTTCGGAACTGGTAGATCTTCCCCAAGAGCCGATCCTTGTTATTTTCGACAGTTGGGATGGCGTCGGTCAGCGGATACTCCAGCATCAGGCACGAGGCGATGACCTGGAAGACGTGGCAGATGCGTTCGCAGAGCAGCATTCTCTCCGAGGCTGTGAACTCGAGCAGAGCTCTTTCACCGTCGGAAAGACTACTCCGCTTTGACGTGATAAGACGCATCGCGTAGAAACCATTGAGCATGTTTCTCGTGGATCGCATAATGCGGCCATAAGCTGCATCCGGGAATGGTCCCCGGAGTTCAAATTCAGACTTGGCAGAGGAACGCAGACTTTCCAGCTTGAAAGCTACCACAGAGTCAGCGCCAATTTCAAGGGGTGGGAGGGAAAATGTACTTACCATATCGCTGAAGAGCGGCCTGCTCGCCCTCGCGCATGTAGTCGAGTGTATTGTTACTGTGAAGGGACACGGTGAGAGGGCCACGCTTCCAGATGAGACCCATCTGTAGATACAGAACAGAAAGACCTTCTCGGAACTTCTTTCGCCCAGAAATGGGCCAAAAGAGACGACAGAAGATGATACCCCAGAGGATGCCCAGAGTAACCGAGATGACTCGATGGAAGGCAATGTCCCAGATCAAGGGGTCGGCGCCTCCTTCGTCGTCATCGTCATCATCGACACTCTGGGATATGCTGTACGCATACAGAGTGCTCACATTGTATGCCAGCAGGGCGATTCTGCCCAGGGGAGCCTTCTTGACCACCAAAATCACATAGAAATTGAATAAAGCCACAAGGCCACCCAGGAACACCAGAGCAATGGCATTTCCTCGGCTGACAGTCCAAGCAGTTATAGCGAAGGCAGCACCGATGAGAGTTCCCTTGAATCTGGCAGTTCCTGTCGTGTTTGCCGCGCCAGTCGTCATGGCCGCGACAATCATGAAGGACAGGAGACCCCATTCACCTCGCCATCGCTGATAAATGGGCCGTGTCGAGGGGATAAAAGCGAGCATGGCCCAGAGCAGTGCTCCAATGCCAACCTTGAGACCGAACAGAATATCCTCTCTCACGAGGAACCGTGAAATTGTGAGTATTCTCTGAGCGAACCTCCTCATAATCTTACTAGATTGAGGAGCAGCATCCCAGTTGAAAGTGTCACGTCGCTTCACCATTGTGTCGGGAATACCTTTTGGTAGCTGAGATTTGCGAAGTCTCCTGACTGGTGGTTTGGGAATCAGAGTCTCTCGCTCAGGGTCGTCGACAGGGGCTTTATCCGAGGCTCTAGCCCACTTGAAGTACCTCCAGACCTTGAGCCAATTCCAAGACCGTGAGCCGGTCTCAGTAGAGTACTTCAAGTCTTCAAGGACATCCAGGTAGGCGTCAGTCTCTTCAGCAACAGCCTGCAGGTTGAATGAGAAATGCCCGCAAGCCGCAGCTACCTCCTCGATATCGGCTTGGATCTTTTCCGATCGAGCTCGCCCCATCTCAATGGCGCGGTAGAGTTCCTGCAGGGACTCTGCTCTGGCATTATTGTAGAGGTTGAGGGCATCTCGCAGACTCTCTCTCAACTGCTCGTTGACAGCAATATCCGTGTTAGGGTCCTTGCCAAAGGCAGGTTCGCGGAGGATCTCGGACAGAGTATGAGCCAGAGACTTGATCGACGGGCCAAGCATGTCGATGAAGAGGGCAAAAATGTCCGAGGGCACTTGGAAGGTAGTTGTAGTAGCAAGGGCGCTGTCTGACTTGTTTCTGTTGTTGGTCTGACGTTCCTCTTCGCTCTCGCCAGACTCATCGATGACAGCCAATCGCTCCCTGGCTTCATCCATGAAGTCGGATATCGCACGGGTCAAGGCAGGCGAGAAGCCAGCCTGTGTTGGGGACGCAAGAGGCTGGTTTTCCAGAATCGGAGCCTCTCTAAGCAAGGCGAACTGGGTTTCCAGTGCACTCCGCAATCCTCCAATTGCCTGCGACAAGGTGTCAATGGATCTAGTCAAACGCCTGTCAAGTGGATAAACAGATTCGCGACCCAAGAAGTAGTGCTCAAACTTGGCTTCGCGGAGTGTCGAGTTCATCTTTGCGTAAGCAGTGTTATACCTGGCTGAGACACGACCGTACTCTGCTGACCAGAGCTCATCTTCGGTGCCACTAAGGAAGCCCTTTGTGATGGTCGAAAGCTTGTCGCCCAGAGCCGTAGTGGCGGACATGATGGACTTTCGAAGCACCCGTCTCGCCGAGACCTTCCAGACTAATACATTGACTGCCAAGGTGCAGGATATGCCAATGACAAGCATCTTCAGGACTTGAACAATCTTGTCATCGTCAAAATAACCGCCGTGAACACCCTCTTCTTTGGTAATGACAGAGATGATGGCAATCGAGGTCAAGGTGCAGCCGACGTTGACCAAGGGATTGTTAAGCCTTTGCTTGACCCAACCGACAAAGCCCAGACCTCCTCCAATGCAAATAATCAGGATGAGGGCGTGGGCAGTAGCAGTCAAACCGAACTGTGTCTTCATGGCAATGGCTATGCCCATCGACAGCAACGATATCACTTCTGCGTAGAAGACGGCGACAAAGGCTATCACGGTAGCCTCGAGCATGGACCCAAAGGTTCGAGCAGGGTGAAAGTAGACGGTGATGGTAGCTGTAACATGCTTGCCGTCTCTGTTTCCCAAAAAGTTGGAGAGAGGCGACAGAAAGGTGCCCATGCTACCGAGCACATAGGCGAGTACACACTTGAGGACTCCGTGGCCCTCGTCCGTGTTTAGCCATGCCCATAGTAGGACAAAGGCGACCTTGATGTTGTGAAATACGATGCGCAGACGGTCTTTGTTCGATTCGGCCGTGTCGAATGAGCGATAACCAGAAGCATCGTTGGAGTTGTCGCTGTTGGATGTCGCGTTGGTCGAGGTGCGCAACGAGAATTCTTGTCGCGAACGTTCACCGGTTCGAGGGATGATGAAGGTGCCATTTCTCAGTTTCTGCTCAATGCATTAGACAAGAACAATGGTGTTGATATGATGTGCAGCCGTATACGTACCATTCGCTGAGAAGGGCGCTTGGGTGGCCATGCGGCGGTGGAAGAGCTCGTGGCGGAGCTCATGGTCGGTTCGCGTCGACGTCGTCGTCTTTGGAGTCGTGGACAGTTATTCCGAGGCGCTTCATTCTCTCAAATCTTTAAAACTCGATGGACAAAGCGGCGGCCATCACGAAGTACAATCTAGAAATGGTGTCGAAGCTCGAAGAGGATGGCAAGCTGACGTTGCCGTGGTTGTATTGGATGGATTGGAGCAAACAATGGATGGATGGAATCGGATTGGATAAAAGCCAAGGATGACGATGATGAAAAACCCTGGACCTGAGCTCGAGTGGGGATTGGGCTGCCAAGTGGACCCCCTAGCGCTGTCTAGTGCGAAGCCACCTTGATGGGACGGGCGGGAGCCTGTTGCTCGCTGTTGATAGGTGCTAAAGCATTTACATACTTCTTGGCTAAAAATGCTATTAGGCTATCTATCTATGAATATGTAAGTAATTCATAGTCATTATCCTAGCAAGTCGCGAACATTGCTAGTTAGTCCCTTGCAGCATGGGACCCCAGCTGAGATAGGCGCCAGCCCAGATGTTATTAGTTTCATGTGATTCGACCGCCCTATGGTTGAACTAATAAATAGGCCTCGACCCTACGAACTTCCTTGTCCTTCGTATTTCTGTTACCCTACCTTCAGCGGCAGCATATCTTGTTTCAATACGAAAACCATTCAAGGCTTCAGTGTAACATAGTTCATTCATCTTTTGCGGGATAGCAGAGCACAAATTGACACTTTACCCCATGTTTAATTTTTATAACGCCTTTTTACCATCCTCCTCTTTTACGTAGGGCTTGTGCCCATCACTTCTTTGTCTGAGTGATCCCAAACGACGTCAGGTGTGGCCAATCTATCATCCAGCGTTAGAAAATCTGCCAACGACTTGAGACGAGACGAGGAAACATACCAAACGTTGTCCGGTCTTTGTTGATGTACGTCACCTTTGCCTTTTGTCCAACACGAATCTTCTTACCCAGCGAAGAGCCAAAACAGTACCCGTAGCGTCCAAACACGGGGCTATACTTTGCTCCCTTGTCTACCCTCCGGTCCTTGTTGAGCTTCTTCCACGCCATGCCCCTATCATCAGTCGCTGTCTTGCCCGTGTCGTAGTCGACAGTGATGCTCTGACACCGGTAGCAATTGGCCGTCAAGGGCATCTGGATATCCCCGTCAAAGGTCAGCTCGCCCCAGTAGTCCTCGACAAAGGCGCCCGATGCGCCTCGTACGACGATGTTGGGCCGGAACTTGGTTACGTCCATGGTATACCCCTCATCGAGTCTCGATGTGACTTGGTCATTTGACTCTTCTGTTACGACGAGGTAGTGGGCGATGTCGTTGAACACGAGAGATTCTGGCGGATGGGCCAATCCTGGGAGCAGCGATTGTATACGGCGTGTGAGACGGCTTCTCGTGAGACCCGATTTACTGTTGGGTGCCATGGAACCAAGAACAGGCCTAGACCCGTCTCCAATATAGACGAGGAGAACTTCGAAACCGAGACGGTCCGAGAACCAAGTTGACAGTTTGCCATCCATCTCAAAGGCTATCGCCTTGCTTGCATGCAGGCTCGTCTCAAACTCTTTGCGTCCTTTTGTTGAAGGATGGAGCGGAAATCGAATCTCGTCGGCCGTCTTTACGTCCTTAGCCTTGTCAAACTCAGTGCCTCGGCCACGCCAAGTCACTACCACTTCCGGGCCCTGGTCTTGGTAATAGTCGATTGAGGCTTGGAACAGCATCAATTGCAAGTAGTAGCCCGCCAGCATAGTTTCGTATTTTATCTCGCCCGTTTCTTCATCACGGTGGACCTTTTGAAGGCTAAAGGTGCGGTCTCCGACAACTCCGTACTTGCCAATACGGACTTCTTTCATCGGCGAGCCTCGAAGCGCCTTGACTGGGTAGACATAGAGCTGCAATCAAGAGTCAGTTGTGGATTTGGCTGAGATGTATGGTTCTTGGATTACCTGTGTGACCTCCAACTTGTCCCCATCATGTGGCCGGGAGGACAGGACCAGAGCAAGTGTGGTGAGCGCCACGAGAAGCAGTGTGATGACGATGATACCATCGCCAGCTACCCCCAGGCTGCCCATGGCTATCTCTCAGAAGTTTTGGGTTGCGTAGCAAGATGGGGTTGTTTTAAGAATTAGAAAAAGCTATGACAGAAAACGTTCGGCCCCGAATCGATCAAGACCAGGGCATGGGTTTATGTAGGTGTCCGCCATAGTTAAGCTTCGGCTCTTATCACTGCAAGTGGGTTGAGTTACTTAGACTATCGCTGGCGTAATGCAAGCGCCAAGAACCGCCCCAAGGATTCCTTTGCCTATTCCAGTAATTTCATCGACCACATCCTTAGCGTTCAAAGACGCACCGCTGATCCTGGCGCAACAGGCGGGGTGACATATGACGCCCTGAATCGAGTGCCCGGTCAAGTGTTTCACTGACTCGAGGGCTTCCTATCCACGAACCGGATATTCTTTACTATTTCCCGGTTGGCTTGGATTTGACTGGCGGTTTTGAGAATCGTTCACATCGGATGTCTCGGTTGGTAAGCGATCCGTAGCTGGGTATGTAACCTCCACCGCGGGGCGATTAGCATCCATCGTGGAGATACCGTTGATACTCGGTGGTAACGACTGAGATAATACACAACAGGGCAATTACTGGAACGATATCTTGATATTCACGAGCGATATTTAGCAATCTGACGAGATACGCTCACTCTATCGCCAATAGACGGTCAGGACTTTATTGTACCGAAGCAATGTTCACATAAAAGAAAGCCAGGATGGACAGCAATCCAACTCCAAAGACTGACACCACCCACATGTACAGACCAGAAAGCCGCTTCACCGTAGCTGTATTCTCCTTCTTGGAAACATGCAGCTCGCCAGCAAGCAGTTGTTTCAGCTGCTCCATCGCCTCCTCGCTATGTCCCACCTCGTGGAAAGCCTGTGTAGCGTCCGTCCCGAGCACTTCAGCTAGGATATCATCGCCGCCTCTGACAATGCTTGGTCAGTCGGACTCAGCAGGCAGAGAGAGTGAGTTACTGACGGATGTTTTGACATGTAATCAGTGATTTCGTACACCTTGTTGTCAATGGCGATGTACCCGGACGATTGTGTCGACTTGCTAGCGACATCTTGCAATGTGAATGTTGTCATGGTGGGATTTGTGTATGACGGCAAACTGCTTGGGAGTAGTTGTTCCTCTGAAGCACATTGCGAGGGCTTCTTTCATATATGCCACAAAAGGGGCTAGAAGAGAAGCCATACGGGGAAGCGTGATTGTCCAGACAACCCATCAACAGGCCTTGATTTGGAATCAATAATTCCACAACTAGCTATTTGGCTAGTCAATTGACCGATAGATCCTTCGCTGCTGCGACCATCTTGCTGTTCGTGCCTGGTTGCCAAATCTGTTACCAGATATGGCAACTTGTGCGGCCAACTGCCAAGATAACGATGGATACTCCAGCCACTCATAGCCAGGACGAGGACCGCAGTGAAACGAATCCCATATTCTCGTCCTTTTGTGTCGTGTGGATCTGCTATGGACTTTTCTCGGTCGAAATAGAGTGAAGCCCCTGTCTTCTTCATATGGACTTCCCCAAGTCAACACCCCTTATCTTCAGACGAAATCTCAGAACATCCCTACTCAACCAATTCCTCGAATCGTCCATTGGTCTTTTTTTTTTCATATTTCCCAGCGGCCTCTCTCTAAGCAATGTTCAGCAACATGCCCGTATCTTGGCAGCTTGACCACGGCCTACCTAAGGGTTTGGCGCTCTGCTTCATCTTGCCAGGGGTTGTCGCCGTCGGCCTTTCGTTCTCGACGCAAGTTGACAAGTCTCTCACCTTGTTGTCCGCAATTGTTCTCCTTGGAGGTGCATTCTACCTCGGTCTTGGTGAGAATCTTTGATTTCGACCCCTATCTACATCGAGCTGCTGCTGACATCTATCGTTGTCAGGCCCAAGACACAGAACTGTTCTCAAACCCGACGTTTTCCAAGAGTTCAAACTCGCTGAAAAGACCATAGTCAGCCACAATGTAGCCATGTACGACATAATTCCTCCATCATGGGACTCTTTCCTTACTCACCATCAAATTTAGCTATCGCTTCAAGCTACCATATCTCGAGTCGATCCTTGGCCTCCCTATCGGCCAGCACATATCCATCGGAGCAGCCATCAAGCAGCCTGACGGCAGCGTCAAGGAAATCATACGGTCCTATACCCCTATCTCGGGTGATCACCAGCCTGGCTACTTTGATCTCCTCATCAAGGCGTACCCAAAAGGGAACATCTCCCAGTTCGTGGCTTCACTTTCCATCGGTCAACCCATCCGGGTACGGGGTCCTAAGGGAGCCTTCACATATACCCAAAACATGGTGCGCCGGTTTGGAATGATCGCCGGGGGTACGGGCATCACGCCAATGCTTCAGATCATGACAGCCATCGTCCGAGGCCGGTCCAGCGGGGATAGGACCAAGGTAGACCTCATCTTTGCCAATGTTACGGGGCAAGACATCCTCCTAAAGGATGAGCTTGACAGCCTGGCACAGGACGCGGGCATTCGCATCCGATACGTACTTGACAAACCTCCCCAGGGCTGGAAAGGGGGAGTTGGCTACATCACGGCCGACATGATCACTGTAAGAAACCGAGCAAGGTCTCACTTTCTTAGGGGTTTCCGCTAATAGTGAACAGAAATGGCTTCCTGCCCCTGCTCCAGATGTAAAGATATTACTTTGCGGCCCGCCTCCAATGGTTGGTTCTCTGAAGAAGGTGACTGAGAGCTTGGGATACCAGAAAGCTCGAGCTGTGAGCAAGTTGGAGGACCAGGTTTTCTCGTTTTAGAAAGGGGGGGCTACTGAACGATTTCATGTTTACTCTGAATCATCACGTAGCTCAAGTCGGATGGCATTTCTATCTCGTCTTTGTAAGCAGTAGTACTAGGACATGCAGATGAGGAGAGAATTAGGCCGCCATAACGGATGACCCAAAGGACCCAAATTTACGACTTGGCAGTGACTTAGACAGGCATCGTGATCCCTCTCGATTATCGGTAGGTAGTGCAAATGAGGCCATGCATGTTCCACGCGTCATGGTCGCAATCGCAATACCAAACTAGGTAGTCAGATCCAGAGTCTAGATCCCTGCGATAACGTTAACCAAGATCGATCAGCCCAAGTAGTTTAATCCTTCGAACCCATCATCCATGGCCTCCCGCGCCACAAGACATGTGTCATGTCCCAACGCCTAGTCAGGCCCATTTGGCCCCGGATAGACAAGAGGCCCATCTTGTTGCCTGGAACGGTATAGCCCTGGTTGGCCCCCTAGTCCTCGTGTCGGCAACTAGTCTATCGACTTTCTCGATCGCCTCTATCTTGGCCTTTCTCAAGGCTTAGTCGCTTCGGCCGCTAGAGATGGCATGTCCATAAGAACCAGCTCAACCTGCGACAACTCGTCGATCTATTCGACATCAACCATCCATCGCAAAGGATCATCTTCAACTTAACTTTATCTTATCTCAATCTTCTTGTTTCTAGAACAAGATGAGTTCCACTCCCATTCCGGGCACCGTCCAGCTCGTCGACATACAGGGCGTGGTCCATGCCAAACACGGCGAGGGCCACAAGGACATCGTCCTCATCCCCCAACCCAGCGATCACCCGGATGACCCCCTTGCTTGGACTCCCAGACGAAAGTTGTTCAACATCTTCTGGGCAATGACCTGGTGTTTTCTGGCTGCCGCAATTATCTCGGGCCTGTCCCCTGCATACCTCATGATCGAGGCCGACACGGGTATATCCGTAGCCGACCTCAGTACCGGCAACGGCCTGCTATATCTCTTCCTAGGTTGGGGGACTCTCATCACTCAAAACGTCGCCCTCACTTATGGCCGCCGCATTACCCTGGTCGCCTCGATTCTGCTCACTACCTTTGTCACTCTATGGTCCGCCTACGTCGAGTCACGAGCCGAGCTGTTTGTCAACCGTATAATTCTCGGCATTGTTTCGTCTCCCATGGAAACTCTCATCGAAGTCATCATCGGCGATGTCTTCTTTATCCACGAGCGAGGTCTTTACATGGGCATATACTCCTGGAATCTCTGGTGCAGCGCCTTTCTCTGCCCTGTTGCCTCTGGCTTTGTGGCGGAAGCCCATGGTTGGCGTTGGATTCAGTACATTCTTTCCATTATCGGCGGAGTTCTTACTGTCCTCACATTTCTCTTCTTTGAGGAGACCATGTTCAGTCGCCCCGAAACAGTGCCTGCTGAAGCTCTCGAGATAAGCGCCAAGGGCGAAGATACCCCTGGGTTGATGGAAGCGGCGCCGGAGCAACCCTCAGAAAAGTCAGAGTCCAAGGATGCTGAGCAGAGACCTGCTTCGATCTCTGCTGGGCGCCAAGTTGACTACCTGGCTCAGCCAAAGACGTTTGTGCAAAGGCTAGCTCTATGGGGATTTCAGTCGCCGCGACCAGCGACCAAGCGCGCCATCCTCCTCCCCTTTCAGCTCTTGCGATATCCGGCCATTGTCTTCAGCGGTTTCCTCGTCGGCGGTATCCTCTCGTGGTATAACGTGGTCGGAGGTTCCTTGGCTCTCATCCTCGGCAACGAGCCATACAACTTTGGAACCAACACTATTGGTCTTTTCTATCTGGCCGCAGTTGTCGGTGTCTCCATCGGCTGTGTCCTCTGCAGCACAACGAGCGACAGGATGGCCGTGTGGTTTGCCAGGAGAAACGGGGGCATCATGGAGCCAGAACAACGCCTGTGGCTCTGCCTCGTGTGCATTGTCGCGCATCCAGCCGGTTGTCTGCTCTATGGAATTGGCGCCGCATACCACCTCCACTGGGTAGGAATCGCTTTTGGGCTTGGCCTCATCAGCGTGACTCTGCCGATCGGGTCGGCTTTGGCTTTCAACTACATCTTGGACAGTTACAAGGAGGTGGCAGGTGAGGGCCTCGTCACGTCTATTTTGATTCGTAACCTCATGGGTAAGTACAAAGATTCACCTCCTATTTCAGGGTTTTCTTCTCACATTATCCAGGTTTTGCTTTCTCCTACTCAGTCGTTCCAATGATTGAGAACCTGGGACTCAAGAATGCCTTCATCTTGATTGCAGTCCTTGGTCTTGTGCTCTGGTGCATGTGTCTGGTCATGATCCTCATTGGCAAGTCTGTGAGGCAAGGTTCGGCAGAGAGTTACTGGAGGCTCGTTGATAAGTTGGGCGCTAAATCGCACTGATAGCATCCATGTTATGGATATCGGTCTATTGTGACTATGTGGTGGTTATACAGTAATTGCAGGCTTTATTTGCTTCAAGTCTCTTTGAATCCGTTATATAATCGATCTAGGAAGCAGATCCACTTCAAAACCCACCTCGCACTAACTCGATCCTCTACAATCTTCTCTTCTGTTACATCCATCACAATCATGAATCCTACACTGGAGCTTCCAAGCCTGCAAGATGCCCCCGTCCGCCACCCAAACTGCTGTCTCAGCTTTTCATCCAAACTCGTTCAAATCTTGACCCGGATATTCTCCAGCGCGGCCAATCCAAACGGAACATCGACTGTACTCTCTATTGGGAGCGGCTCAGGGCTACTCGAGGCCCTTTTGCTCGCCCATGCCGAGACCAAAGACGACTCAGGGGCTCCCAGCTTCAACGTGGAAGGCGTCGAAGTCCAGCAGTTGAGTGGGAAACCCCCGGTCAACAGATATCTCCCAGAGCAGGCCATATACACAGTTCGCGGTACTTGGGACGTCGTTTCAAGACTGCAAGATCCCGATGTAACAGCCTTGATGTTTGTCTACCCACGACAGCCCGCTCTAGTCACCGAGTACATGAAAGCCATTGCTGAGCAGGATCTACGCATACAGACCATTGTCTGGCTGGGGCCTATGGCCGACTGGGATGTCTTTGAGCCTTGCTTTTTGGCCAACGAGCACCAAACGGAGTTAGAGAAGAGACAGGGGGAGGAGGCTGGGCTCGACGAATATGAGATGATGGCTGTGTTGAGAAAATGAGAAACCGAGAATTCAGCCAAAATTGACGCATTAATGTCAACGTGCCAGGAAACCACTAAGGACTGCCCTAGATGATACCACTCCAGCTTCAACGTTTTTATCGCTCCGATTCTCCCAGTTGAGTAAACACCATCAACACTGCCGCGTACCTATAAACCGTCAGAACAACTCTTGTGAAACGCTATGAAAGTCTTACGCTGCCGTCGCTCCAAGAGCCTCAAAGGGCTTCGAAGCCATTGCAAATGACAGTACCAGAAGAAATACGAGCACAAACGTGGTGATAACCGCCAGTTTGGCCCGCAACCCGTCCATGGCCTGGAGCACCCAGATGGGCGTGATGAGCATCACGATGCCAACAGCAACAATCACGACAGAGGCAGTCTTGTCCATGCGAGAATCCGAGTAGTAAGAGACATGCTCAGCGTCATATTCTGCTGCTGCCTTGCCCTTGTGTTTCCATATTGGCAACGTTCGGATAGTCAGAGAGGTGTCTATGAGGCGTCGCAGAGGTGTCTTGTCTTTCTGCACCAGGCAGATGAGATCTTTTTCATGCTCCAGGTACTCTTGCTCTTCGGCTGCTATTGCCACATAGTCGTGATTATGGTGCCAGTTTCTGATGCTTCTTATGTCGCGATGGGGTGCTTCGGGAAACCTTCGGAGCTTGGACTGCTGAAGCACAAAGGCATCTAGTTCGTGGAGTCCCATGAGTTTCATGTCAATTAAGTTTGTTCTGGTGTACTCACTATACCTGTAGAGCTTGTCCGATATCAGCTCGGTCAAGGCCCTTCGGTCTTCTGCGTCTCCTCGAAACCTCCCATTGTGTCGGTCTGGCGATTCGCGTCGGCTATAGCTTTCATCCAGCTCCTTAAGTTGCTCCTCCAAAACTGATATCTCGTCTTGCAATGCAAGGGCAACTCGAACGTTGAGTGTACCAAAGCGTCGGAGAACAAACCAGTCATCCTCAGATGATATAAACTCAGTGTATCCCTTGTAACCAATGAACTTCCACGGTTTGCGCTGGATTTCCTCTTCTAACGGGGGTGCATTCTCTGTGTTGCTGGACGATATCTGTGTTGTCGAGCCCTGTTGTGTTTCTGAAGAAACACGGGTATGTATTGATGCTCTTTGCGACATTTCGAAGACTCTGGAACATTTAGCATCGGATGCATTGCAGAACAGTCTTCAAACCAGGTAGTCAGACGCACTTTGATGTACTGTCTAACGACTAGGCTGTGTCATACTACCGACACAGCCAAGAGGTCCTTGCAGGTGTATCGCCCAACAAGGCGAAATGAAGTGGCGGATGCCTACAAGTATCGAAGTCACAGAATAATCAGTTGCAATCTCAGAATTCTTGTTCCATCAAAGGCTCTTGTTGATCATTTGTGTTGGCTACAGAGCCCCCGTTTCCGAATATCAGATCAGGCTGCCTCCCTTGTATCTGGTTCACACAAAGTCCAGCTTGTCCGTAGTGTGTTCGCAGTTCTAAAATAAAGCCTGGTGAAGGGGTTCATTCGAAGGGCTTTTGCACAGCCTATCGCCGTTCTGCTTTCAACCTCTTGTGTGGCACTTTTGAACGCAGTCGTCAGTTTGGGCTTCCAGCCATTGGGCCCCAATCCTCTCGCAGCCAGCCTGCTTGACATGGGACCGAGGCAGAATCGGGCGGGCAGTTTGGTGAGGCAGACCGCCTGCAACGCGAATTTTCTGTCTATATAACTCAGTAGTGATGCACACAGAGTGTTATCCCCTATCAAGATATCTTCGAAGAATACTACGGCCAAACACCAGCTGCTCATCTTGAATACCTCTCGCCCCCTACAAAATTGCTTCAACATGACTCCAGAAAACCACGAGGCGACCGAACTAGCGGAAATAGAGCCCAATCAGATAAATGATCACATGAATCAGAGCTTGGGGCCGGTCAAGTCCAAGACGTCGGCCTCCCAAGACAGCAATGACCATCCCCTGAAGGGAATCAAGGCCCGCCTCCCAGAACCTCAGTATCGCACCGTCGCCGGTCACGTCTCCCGCAGAGCCAACACATCCGTGGCAGCAGATCCTCCTCCTCCTCCGCCAGCCCCTAGTCGAGCGACATCCTCTGATCAGCGAAGGAGACAGCGCAAGACGGACAGTGGTGGTTTCGATGATGATTCCGACGACTCGGACTCAGGTGATCAAAGGCCAGGCCAGCGCAACGGCAGTCCCAGTGCTACAGGTCGTCGAAGCCGACCACGGGCCCAGGACGATCACGAACCTTCATCCGCTGGCGCATCCTCCCGACCTTTCGAATCGTTCCAGTTCAAACCTATGCAGTTCAATAAGGAAGAACAGGAGCGCCTTGATCGTCGACGCGAATTGAGTATCATATCATCCATTTGGAAGGATACAATGCCACTCCGAAGACGAAACTGGAAGCAAGCAGCCAAAAGAAGAGCCCAGTTGATGGATTACATATGGCGGAATGATTTCCCCGGGCCCAGCGTTGGTTGCTTTGTGGTTCCTAGCTTTCCGGCTCCTGGAACCATTGATCACCAGCACCACGACGAACGATTTGGCGTATACCTGGAACGCCCCCTTCATCAGGCGGCTATCGAGGCCATCACTCATAATGTTCACCCAGTGATGCAGTTGACTTATCGGTTCATACGTGAACTTGAAAAGGAGGTAATCCTACGGTGCGAGGAGGTGAACCATGCACAACACGCCGAATCCCCCTCACACCTCCAGAGAGAAACCAGAAATGCGACCCTCCTCCACATGGCAGCACACTTGATACCAGAAGCGGCAATAGTGGAAACTACTGATCTTAGCATCGAGACTTGGTCTGGCGCTGTCAATATTTTTGCGGAAGCGTTAATCAACAAGATGATGAGATGTGCCGAGAGTGGACGAGGCTGTCTAGATTCTCCCTTTGCGCAGCCACCACTGGCATTCGCAAATAGTGAAGACCGAACTCGGATCTTTCTCTTCAATCGGAAACGACGCGGGATAACGAACGCTTACATGGAATGGCTGTGTGAGGACGTGGATATAGATTCCATCCAAAAGTGCCCCATGGAGTTACTCGACGGTCTCCGGGGAATACAGAGGTTGAAGTCATCAAGGGAAGGGACTCGGCAAGAATTCATATCCCACACCGAAGTTTCCAATGGCACACCCTGCCTCTGCGTCTCACTCGTTATGTTCAAAGGAAACCAGCCGCTACGAACCCAAAGGGTCAAGCTTGATGAGCTGTCTCGTATGGGTTGGATTCGCGACACACATGCCCTTTTTTTGGCGATCTTCTTTACTCGAGGAGGCTATCCCCGGGGAACAAGGGACCAGGACGGCGGTGTTCAAGGTTGATATGAACTGCGCTGTCCTGGCAATTCAACATCCAGACGGTCAATGGATTGATTGGAAAGATATTGAGGGTGGAGAATGAATCAACTGAGCATAACGAGCAAGGCCGAAGACATTCGAAGTCTGTTTGACGTGGCAGTATCCAAGTTTCATCAATCAAGGCATGTATGAGCTCTCTCACATGAGCCTTCTGGCTGATCTACAATCATGATACTTTTTAGTGTAGGGGGAAACTGGGGCCTCGACGATTGATAAGAGGATGAAACTATTCAATTCTGTAAAATAACCACAGAGCGTGACTTCTAAGCAAGGATGCATCTAATTCATCGATATTAATCGACTTTATACTCACTCGTGATATGTTCATATAGTTGTTGTCCTATGAGGAGGCATAAACCTCCAGCCTAGTCACGACGGGGATTGGAGCCAACCACATCGTAGTGCAGATCAAGTTTTGAGCCGAGCAGGAAAGCGTCAGGATTATCTTCTTGCTCGAACCCAGGTCTCTCCACCAAATGTACGTTTCAGAAATCATGTTGTGCCTCTCTACTCAGTAGCCAAGGCGACCTTGCAGTTGTAGAGCCCGACAAGGCGGATGGGTCGCCCAGGGGGCTTGCCAGGGTAACTAAGCTACAGGAGAAGTAATTGTAATTTCATAACTGCGCAAGATCGTGGCAGTTACTCATTGGTCATTTCGTATACCACAATGCCCATGTATACCAAGTATCGATCCAGGGTGATGGAGGTTTGATCCACGTCAAGTCCGGTTCAAGCACAGCGCAGAGATACAAGAGGAAGCCAGGGGGAAACGTCATGTCGACGGACACTTGTACAGCCCGCCACCGCAGTTCTTTTCCTTTTTCGTGGGATCCTAGTCCATAACCTTCTTCCCCGAAGGATAACACACGGCCACCCAATCTTCAGCCACCAAGTAGAAATATGATCTTCTCACGAGTCTACCAGTTAGTATGACATCCTGACTTAGCTCTGGTGATTATTTTGGAGGCACTCTTAGTAATTTCCAACCGCGTAGTAGTAGCAGCTTGCGAGATAAATTATCAACCCGTTTCTCATTGGTTTCGGCTCCCAGCCATTGGGCTCACCGCCAGGCTCACAGCCTCCCTCAGCCCGACTTACAGCTAAGGCAGAATCTATTGGGTGGCTTTATGAGCCACACTACAATATACATTTTCTGTTTATTTAAGCACACAGTAAGCGCACTTGAGCACTACGCCTGACATCTCCCGATACTCTTGCGACTAGTCTTGGTTACCCATCTCGAACACCGACGCGCGTTACGAATTGCTTCACTATGTCTGACGGACCCCCGCCAGCCATAGATGACTGGATCAAGGCACCCCTTGATATAAACATCATATTCGGCGCAGGCCACGTCATCAGAAAGGATACAACTGCCGTTGCCAATCCTCCACCATCAACCCAAAAATAGTGACCCAAGCGAACAGCAACGATGATTCCAGTGGCAGTTTTACATATTAGGGGGAAGGGTCGTCAGGTTTGGCGACCACTGTCTCAAAAGGGTGACGAACCATAGCCCGCGGATCGTGCATATCGAGTTTGCGAGTCATCCCAGGTCCATACTCTGTCGTTTGATGGGGGAGAGCAGAATCGCCTTCTCTCAGACACCAGCTACGAACCAAGTCATTCGTTTCAGAACGCATTGCCACACCAAATTCAATATGCAGAACAAGCAACCGAAAGGCGGATCTAGTCCATAGACTTCACGTCTGAGGACAATAAAGCAGTCGCTCTGAGATGTCCGAAATCGACAGCTTTTTGGACGTTCGGAGTCGTTCCGTCCAGCGCAACAGGGAGGCATCAGCCAGGGTTGGTTCAAATAGCATTGTCTTTGAACTTTGGGGTTCAGGCGGCTGCTAGGGTTGACTAGGAGGAGGAACGGATTCAGTTTAAGTCTTTCCGAGGTGGAACAAGGGGTTACTTCAATTACGGTGGTCAGGTTTCATCAATCAAAACTGGATGTAGAAGCTTTCTCATCGGGTTCTTTGAGTCCATATTTGCATACGGGCGTATAATTACCTAACACCAATTGTGATTGAGCCATGGGGTAGGTATGACTTGTATAGTGCACGATACCTACCTAGTCAGCAATAGTCCAACCGTTCCTGACCAAACTTCAGTCGCCTGCTCGAGAAGTGCCACAATATCTATCTACCTATCTAATACCTCGGTACTTTCTACTTAGCCATAAGGGTCTGGGCGATTGATAAGAAGATGAGGTTATTCAAGACGTCAAAATAACAACAAAGCGTGGCTTATTGACTAGCACCTAGCCTTAGTAGCCCGCGGGTTATCCTCGTCCCCCCACTCCTAAATTGGTAGGTTAAAGCGTCATCTCTCAGTCAATGCCCTCATCGTTCAAATCAGCAACAGCATTCATTTCCTAGAGAAGCAGACCTCACAAGCTTGGTCAGCGACAGAAGGAGGCAGCCTAGTTTCTGTGTCACCTTACACCCTTCAACCCTTTCCTTGAAACTCCTTCTCCCCCGCACATACTCAACCCTCTCGGCATGCTACGCCGAGCCATTTCCATCATGGCATCGTCATCCCCCAAGCGTTTTGTCCCGTTGAAGAAGGGCCCCCATGACGTTCCCAGTGACACTCCCGCTCTCCGGGGCGTCGTCTTTGACATGGACGGCACGCTTTGGTAAGATCGGCGCTTCCCCTTGCTTCGTTTATCTAGTTATGCGCCTCGGAGGGTTTTTACCCCAGCCAGTTCCCCGGCTCGGCTCGTTACCCTACACCGAGGCGTAGGACCTGGTTCAAGAGGTCTTGAAGGTGGAATATTGAGGGATAATGGCTTGCAGCATTGGAATTGGGATGGTCCTTGGCTGTTGTTGTGCCACTTTGCTTCAGACTACCATTCAATTGGGTTGTCATACACTGAATATGAGTGCTAACCACCTCACAGCCAACCTCAGACTTACATGTTTAGAGAGATGAGGCAAGTCCTTGGAATCCCAAAGACAACAGACATCCTCGAGCACATCGACACCCTCCCAGATCACGAGCAAAAGACGGCCCTCGAGTCCATCCGCGCCATCGAGCGCGAGGCCATGAAGTCGCAGACCCCGCAGCCGGGCCTCATGACCCTCATGGCCTACCTCGACGCCAACTCCATCCCCAAGGCCATCTGCACCCGCAACTTTGAGGTCCCCGTGCAGAACCTCCTGGAAAAGTTCCTCGAGGGTTCTCGTTTTCACCCCGTCATCACCCGTGACTTTCGGCCACCCAAGCCTGACCCCGCTGGTATCCTGCACATTGCCAAGGACTGGGGCCTGCAGGACGGGACCGGCGAGGGAGACGCCAGTGGACTCATCATGGTGGGTGACTCCATCGATGACATGACGGCTGGGAGGAAAGCTGGTGCTGCTACGGTGCTGCTGGTCAATGATGTGAATCGAGAGCTGGCCGAACACGTCCACACGGACCTGGTCATCAGCACGCTGGATGAGCTGGTTGATATTCTCGAGCATGGCTTTGTTGGACGGGTAATGGATGATGAATGAAATGGGGGAAAATTAAGACAACACGGCGCTCTGTAGGACATGTATCACCTAGCCGCTGAACAAGAACGATACCAATTTTTTTCTTCACCAAGCAAAATAAAGATCCCTACTCAAACGCTGATTTCATTTCATCTGGCTTTCCTACGTGGTCCTAATTCCTGTACGAGGGCCCTCCTCCTACACGGCTAGATACAGAAGAAAAAACCCCCAGAACCGAGATCGAACCAGATCCGCTGCCTCCTCAAGAGATAGATGTGATCAGGCCTCTGGTTCTAGACGAGCTATGTAGTGATTTGAGTGTGATGATGGTCTGTCTAGAGACCACGATAAACATGTTCAAAACAGTGCGCCGAGGTATGCTAAACGAGTATCAGGGGGGCTGGGCCGCTGTTTTCAATATGTGCGGGAAGGGTGGTGTAAAAGTGTACAGCTTTTGGGCATCACACGGTTTGAGGCGCTCTATACGCCATAGCCCGGGTTTGGCGGCAGTCCAAATCTTCGGTTCTCCCTTCGGAGCTCGTCGGGAGTCTCCTTACGAGGTGGGGGAGGAGGAAGAGGGCCACCAGGGGGAGCTGGTCGGACCGGCAGGCTGAATGTCATAGCATTTGCGCTCATAGGGCCAGCACTCTCAGGGTAGCCCGACACCTTGGGGATCGAGTTTGTCGTGGCGACACGGGGCAGTCCAGGATGCGCCGAACCCGGCGTGCGGGCAGAGCCATAGCCGTTGCGAGGTGGCGATCGGCTGTGGCTCGAACCGTACTGATCCCGAGGAGAGATGATTCCAGCCCCAGCAATGGGGATCTCGCCAGAGGTGGGAGTATGGCTTCGGTCTTCGGGTTGCGGCTGGCTCTGAGTAGGGGAATCGCTCGACCGGAGGAGCTCCTGAGTCGCGGGGGAAAGTTGAGGGGCAAGATGGGATTTCCGGTTGTCACGCTCAATCAGTCCAATAGCCCACTCTCGAAGATCGACTGGTGTTCTCTTGGCGGCTTGAACAAAGGGATCGCGATCCTGGTTCCGTTAGTAAATGTCAGACAGGCTGGGCTGCATCTCTTACAAAAAGTTCCTGGGGAGTTGGTCGAAGTTCAGGCTCCTTGTAGAGACACTTCTGGATCATGTCCTCGAGGATGCTGGGGAATGCATCACTCTTGGGGAGCTTGGGCGCCGGCTCATGAACAATCTGCTGGAGCAGGTCCAGGATACCAGCAGGGGCGCAGTCACCATCCGACAGCTGTTCGCTCGCCGCAAAGGGAAACTTGCCAATGGCAAGCTCCATAATGCTGAGACCGAAACTCCAGACATCCGACTTGACCGTGTACTTTTCTCCCTGGATTCGCTCGGGGGCCATGTAGGTAGAGGTTCCAACAAAGGTGTCGGCGATGGAGTTGACGAGCTCGCCCGAAACACCAAAATCGCAGAGCTTGATATGGCCTCTCGAGTTGACAAGAATATTGGATGGCTTGATATCACGATGCATGATGTGATGCTTCGTGTAGAGATATGTCAAGCCGCCGAGAGTGGCTTCGGCAATCTTTCCCAGTACATCGACACGGACGGGACCAAACACCTTCGAGACTCGGTCAAGGGCGCTAAACATTAAGTCAGCCATCGCGTCCCCTGTAACTAGTCCAAACCATACTCACCCAACGTCCATGTACTCCATGCACATAATAACATCATTGTTGGGATTCAAAAATGCACCGTAGAATGTAACGATGTAGTCGGAGTGGCATCCATGCATAATCTGGAGTTCTCGAACGATTCGCTTCCGTATCTCTCGCTTGGCTTCGACGTGAATGACCTGAAACCATTAGTGTCTTGCAAAGTTGGGCCGGTGGTGGTGAGCCTACCTTGCGAGCCATGACAGTTCCTGTTGTGAGGTGCCTGACTTTGCTAACGGTGCCGCCGTTGCCAGAACCCAGCTCCTTAACGATCTCGAGGTCTTCGGGTCTCAGATCCAGCTTGTACTCGATTCCAATCTCCAACTGCTCATCTCTGCCCGCATCTTGGCTCCCCGAGTTGAAGTCGTGTCGGTTGGTTTCGGCGGTTGGTGGGGGTCGAGGGGCGGCGGCTTTGAGGGCAAGACCTTTGACGTTTTTGCGCTTCATGGAGCGCGGAGCAAAGGGATCGGCCATGATGACGTCGGGTGAGCGATCGCGCTCGTCTAGTGAGGGTAGAGGAGATGTAGAGGTTGGGCGTAGCGAGGCCTGAAGTCGAGTTCAGTCAGACACAGCCAGTGTCTGGCTGATGCTCCCCGCGACGGAAGATCGAGGATGAAGACGGAGGAAGACGACAGCTCTCGGGAGCCTGTGGAGATGACAAGTGCTGAGATGCACGAGTATCGATCAAAGCAGCGACCAGAACAAGAGCCGCGTCGATCGAAGGGGGGGTCGAGGGCCGCGTTGAGATTCTCGCTTGGAATTGCTGTTCGGTGAAGTGATCTGGAGTCCAGATGGCGTCGGAGCACACTGTGACTAGGTCGCAGCAGAAGATGACTGGGTGGCGTCGCCGAGGAGAAGAAAGAGTTCTTTGACAGAATGCGAAGCAAAGAACCAAGAGTATCCGTCGACCGTGGACTTATTAAGAGGTCTGGTCAAAGCGTCGCTGAAGATTGCACGGGGTGTCGTCTATCACGGCTCCTGGTTAGGCGCGGACAGGCAGGACAGTGGCCAGTGGAGGGCGGGGTTCGACCAACGATAACGTGACGGGAGTGGCTGGAGGTGCGCTGAGCGAGCTGGAGGCGCAGGCGCAGGCGCAACAAAGGACGTCGAGAGGACCAAGGCGGCAAACAAATCACATCAAGGAAAAGGGGGCCAAGACGGGTTTGCGATACAATCACCGTCTCTACAAACCAGCAGCGGCGGTCATCCAAATTATGTACCTCAGATCTGGTGGGCCACTCGCTGTAAGGGGAGAGACGACGACGGGACGGAGTAAAGGTTTATAACACGGAGTAATTATAGCGGCTGATTGAGGCCCAAGCCCAAGCCCAGGAGGTGATGCCCCTGGTTGGCGATTGGGGATGGAGACTGGCCAGGTAGGGATTTGAGACACTCCACGCCTCGAGCTAGGTGCACGCATCGACTCAGGATTGCGACGAGGTAACATGGGAGCTGTGTGATAATTTAGGTCCTACATTAGATTCATACGACAGGTCAACCAGGTCAACCAACCCCCCATCTCCCGGCTCCGTCTGGTCGACATCCGTGGCTGCCGTAAATCACGACACTGGTAGAATAAGAATACGCGGAATCCATTTAGATAGGAGGTTCAGGCGAGGCTTGACAGGCATGATTTCGTCCCGCGGTTGAGCATGAAAAAAGGGATGATAGACCAGACGCTCCTGCAACCACCGGTCGATTCGGCACTATCACGAGGTCGGCACTTGGACCAGGTTTGAGTGAGATTTTGGAGACTTTGACGAATTGAATCCGGCTCCGTTTGCAAGAGAGTGAGGTTGCATTAAGAAATTCACCATCGGTGTCGCGCATGGAGCCAAACGCCTTGTCCTTGTGTAGATTATTATCCAGACCAGCATCAATGAGGAGGCTCAACTTTCATGGATCACTGGATGAATGATTATGTCAGGAATCCTCCTCGGCGCCCCGAATTCTCTGCATTGCACCATGCCTAATACGAAAGGGGAAGTTCCAGCCACAACGCCACACTCTGTCTTGTGTGCTCTCATGGCTGGTCCTAGGATATTTGAACGAACATTTTCATTGAAGTAAAGAGTAGAATTAAGAACTCGAGTCGAATATTGTAAGGATTAAGTTTAGAAACTTCGGGACATCGCTCTTAGGATGTACTTTTATTTGAGTAAACTGTCAGGGCGCTGAAGAGCAGACGCCAAAGCTGAGAGAGGCTGCACTCCTTCGGCCCGGAATATCACTGCTTCCGAGAACCCCTGCCAGTCGCGACAAGGCTGCACGCTGCACGTGTGTTGCTCTTCCAGCGCATGTCCAAAAAAATACCAAATACCAGAAGCTTTCCAGGAAAGCTCATCATCAAACTTCTCCCATCTTTATTTCCTCTTCTCTGAAAACGCGAGTCCAGTGAGCCTGGGAAAAAGCTCGCGACCGACTTTCTCGCTCAGTTCTCGAGCAATCGACCCCCGAAGCCGACCAAGAAAGCTTTGTTGCCTGCGCGGCAGCATCGCAAATCGTCAACATGAGCAACAGCATGCGCGATTTAATCTCTGGGGAGGCCGAGTTGGACGACGAGGAGGACGACGAGTCTTTTGACGAGGATGATGGTGGCAACCGCAGACGGAGACCTGCCGTCGAAGACTCGAGCGAGGAGGAGGAAGACGATGACGATGAAGAGGAAGCTCGCAAGGTTTGTTTTGGCCTCGAGCCTCTAAAATAAGGCACTGTGGCTTATGCGCTGATTCTACAGGTTCGCGAAGGTTTCATCGTCGACGAAGATGAGGACGAAGACGACGTTGACGAGGATGACGCTGATGTGCGACCCGTGGTCAAAAGAAAGCGAGAGCATCGCGACCGTGAAGAGGAGGAGCAACTAGATGAAGATGATCTAGAGCTGATCGGCGAACAATTTGGCGAGCGACCCAAGCCGCAGAGTCAGGTGAGTTTTCATGACGGCAGCCTGCGCGACCTCGACCCCTTGGCACCTCTAACCTTTACCACAGTCCCAGTACAAACGTCTTAAGCGCGGCCATCGCG
Organism: Fusarium keratoplasticum; assembly: GCF_025433545.1. Lineage (NCBI taxonomy): Eukaryota > Fungi > Ascomycota > Sordariomycetes > Hypocreales > Nectriaceae > Fusarium > Fusarium keratoplasticum. The sequence goes on from NC_070533.1 coordinate 2,094,678, forward strand.
GCGAAGATCGCGCATCCGAGCGTCGTGGCCTTGAAGAAATCTTTTCCGACGACGAAGATGACGCGGGCGAGCAACGAAACTATGGCAGGTCATACCGAGGACAGGTCGACGAGTTTGAAGACTTCATCGAAGAGGACTTCCCCGACGACCCGGATGTGAAAGCACGGGAGATGGAAGATGCTGAAGTCGCCCGACCCAGAGATCGCGGTGTTGGTCATGTCATTGACACCACCAATCTGGACAAGGACGCGTTGGACGACATGGAGGCTATCTTCGGCAATGGCGAGGACTACGACTGGGCACTCCAGATGGAAGAGGAGGAAGAAGACCGTGAAAGGGAGGAGCAGGCCATCGAACTCAAGGATGTGTTTGAACCGTCCCAGCTGAAGGAGAAGCTCCTGACCGACGAGGATAACGAGATCCGCTTCACCGACGAGCCTGAACGATTCCAACTCGACCGAAAGAACTTCAAGAACCTGCAGCTCACCGCCGAGCAGTTCAGAGAGGAGGCACGGTGGATTACCAACCAGCTGTGGCCAAAGAAGGGCCTGGCCCCCGATCTGCAGAGCCCATTCGGCAAAGCTGTTGGCAAAGTCCTCGAGTTCTTCATTGTCGATGAGGTGGAAGTGCCCTACGTCTTCCAACACCGCAAAGACTACCTGCTTCATACTCGAAAGACGCGCAACCCCAACCGCGACGATCCTGATGCCCCTGAATATGTCATCAGTGCCGAAAAGCTACTGAACCAAGATGACCTCTGGAAGATTTTGGAGTTGGATATTAAGTTCCGATCTTTCGTGGACAAGAGAAACTCGCTCGAAAAGACCTTTGAGAACCTTCGAGGCTTGGATATCAACGACTCGATTGTGGAGGAGATGATTCCCGAGGCCACAACCATGGAGGAACTCCAGGATCTGCAGGACTACTTGCATTTTCAATATGGACCCCAGCTCAAGGACCTTGCCGCCATGGCTGGCAACCTTTCCCTTACGAAGCGGCCGGGTTCCAAGTCGAATCTCCTGGAGCGAGTCCGCCAGGGCAAGGCATACAACTTTGTTCGTGCCTATGGCATTAGCGCAGACCAGCTCGCCAAGAATGCTTTGCGACAGGGAAAGAAGGTGTCTCCTGATGATGACGCTCAATATCCTATGGACTTGGCCGACAGCTTGATTGATGATAACTTCAGCACAGGCGATCAGGTCATGAACGCAGCACGACAGATGTATGCTGAGGAGCTGTTTGCCAGTCCGAGAATGCGCAAGCATTTCCGAAACTCGTACTACCAGGCTGCTGAGATCAGCTGTCGACGAACCGACAAGGGACTGCGCAGGATCGACGAGACTCACCCTTACTACGAGGTGAAGTACTTGCAAAACCAGGCCATTGCCGACCTTGTTCATCAGCCTGAGCTCTTCCTCAAGATGATGAAGGCCGAGGAGGAAGGATTGGTCAGCATCAAGCTTGATATGCCCGCCAGATACGACTTCCGCAGGCAGCTCTATCAGGAGTTCGAGTCGGAGAACTTCAGTGATCGAGCGGAACAATGGCGGGAAGAACGCAAGAAGGTCCTCGACGTCGCATACCCCAAATTGGAGAAGATCATTGCCAAGAACGTCAAGGAGGTTATCCGAACGTTCTGTCAGGATGAGGTGCTCAAGATGTGCCGAGAAGAGTACGCCAAGCGACTCGACCAGGCGCCTTACAAACCCAAGGGCATGATTTTGGGTACCACTCCTCGTGTGCTGGTTCTCTCCAACGGTATGAGTGACCCTGCTCGCGATCCCGTCTGCTGGGCTTGGGTCGAGGAAGATGGGCGAGTGATTGAGCAAGGAAAGTTTGGCAATCTTGCTCGAGACGAGCGCCAGCGAGAGGACTTTGTTGAAGTTGTCAACCGCCGTCGACCCGATGTGATTGGTGTCAGCGGTTGGTCTGCCGATACCAACAAGCTTGTGCGTGACCTGGAGACTCTGGTTACCGAGAAGGGCCTCATGGGTCCCGAGTTTGAGGACCCAGACACAAACGACTACCGCACAGAGCCTTTGGAGGTTGTGGTGGTGAACGACGAGGTGGCCCGCCTGTACAAGGACAGCCCCCGAGCGCTTGCCGAGCACCCGAGCCTCAACCCCGTCACAAGGTACTGTGTTGCTCTGGCACGCTACATGCAGAACCCCATGAAGGAGTACGCGGCCCTCGGTAGGGATGTTACCTCCCTCTCTTACCACCCGTGCCAGAACCTCCTCCCTCCCGAGAAGCTGGCCAAGTATCTCGACTCGGCCATGGTCGACATGGTCAACCTCTGTGGTGTGGACATTAATGAAGCCATGACCGACAGTTACACTGCCAACCTCTTGCCGTACGTCTCGGGTCTGGGACCACGAAAAGCCTCGAGCGTGATAAAGGCGATCAATGCCAACGGCGGCGCTGTTAATACCAGAGATGAGCTCGTTGGCGATCCCGATAGCGGCAAGTTGCCAGTCGTGGGCCCCAGGGTGTGGAACAACTGCGCGAGTTTCCTCTTCATCGAATACGAGGCCACTAACCCGTCTTCTGACCCTTTGGATAACACGCGTGTGCACCCTGAAGACTACGAACTTGGCCGCAAGATGGCGGCCGACGCTCTGGAGCTTGACGAGGAAGACGTCAAGGCTGAGACAGACGAGAATGGCCCGGGTGCAATCGTGCGGAAACTCTTTAAGCAAGATGAGCAGGACAAAGTCAACGAGCTTGTCCTGGAGGAGTATGCAGAGCAGCTTGAGAGGAACTACAGTCAACGCAAGCGAGCCACTCTGGAGACGATTCGTGCCGAACTCCAGGCTCCTTACGAGGAGCTGCGAAGGAACTTTGGCCTGCTAACGGCCTCAGAGATCTTTACCATGTTCACTGGCGAAACCAAGTTGACACTTTGCGACGGCATGATTGTGCCCGTCAACGTGCGAATTGTCAAGGATGACTTTGCCATTGTCAAGCTGGATTGTGGTATCGAGGGCAGAGTCGAGGCTCATGAAGCCAGCCACCGCGCGTCCATCAAGGAGGTGCTCAGTGTTGGACAGACAGCGCAGGCCAAGATCCTGGACATCAACTACAAGGATTTCATGGCCAAGTTGTCAATGCGGGAAGACTCGCTGCGGATTCCGTACAAGCGGCCAATCAACTTTGGACGTGATGGGTGGGATTACGCCCTTGAAGCGGCGGACAAGGAGGAGCTGCGGGAGAAGGACAAGACCACGGGCCGAACGCAGCGTGTGGTCAAGCATCCCAACTTCAAGCCATTCAACGGTATCCAGGCCGAGGAGTACCTCGGATCGCAACCCAACGGTGAGGTGATTATCCGTCCCTCGTCCAAGGGTAACGATCATCTGGCGGTCACGTGGAAGGTTGCAGATGGCGTTTACCAGCACATCGACGTGCTGGAGATGCAGAAGGAGACGGAGTTCTCGGTGGGCAAGCTGCTGCGCGTTGGCGGCAAGTACACGTACAGTGATCTGGACGAGCTGATCGTGGAGCACGTCAAGGCCATGGTGCGCAAGGTGGAGGAGATGATGCGGCACGACAAGTTCCAGAGCCGATCTCGGGGAGAGACGGGTAAGTGTGACAAGATGGATTGGATCAGACAGGGGGCATGATGCTAACAAGGGGCTGCAGAGAACTGGCTAACGACATACATCAACGCCAACCCGAACCAGTCAACGTATGCATTCTGCATTGACACCAAGCACCCTGGGTACTTCTGGCTGTGCTTCAAGGCCAGCCGGACGGCCAAGGTGATAGGGCTGCCGGTACGAACGATCCCGCAGGGCTTTGAGCTCAAGGGTTACCAGTACCCGGACATGCGAGCACTGTGCAACGGTTTCAAGCTGCGATACCAGAACGAGTTTTCCAAGATGGGACGCCGTTAGGTCGGCAGCCAGATAGGCAGGCTGAAGGGACGACTAAGGGGGAGAGCGGGAAGCACATGTTTGATTAGACTTGGAATGAGGATGAAGCTGCAAGTGTACTTTAGGCGTAAGTTAATGAGTTTTCTTTTGCGAAACGAGGAGATAGAGGCGAGCTATGGCAGCAGGGAAAAAATGAGAACCAAAACCAAGCTTAATCGACATGATTTGACGCATATCGAGCCGTTTGCCTAGGGGTGCATTCACATGAACGAGGAAGCCAACACTGTGAGATGAAGGCCGATGATAGGCATCCATTCGCCCTATCTCGAACTGACCTTTGACTCACGGTGCCTAGTTGACAATCTCATGGATGAGCATGATTGCGTATCATGTTGCGCCATAGGCCGATAACGTTTAAAGAGTGATATCACAACTCAAATCTCGGAAGGCAACCGAGTTAAACTTGATAGGAGATGATACGATCAAGATAGAGTATCGCGATATCTATAAGCGTATGCAGATAGTCATGACTATGAGGTGAACCATGATTATGGTTACGCCATGGCCGAGATGGGTTGATAAGGTGCTTCTCGAGGGGGAGTCAAAGGAAAGTCACGACGCCAGCCACGCGCTAATGTTGCCAACTCTGAGCATAATGGCCCATCTGGAGATATCACAAGCACTCGGCCTCGAGTTGCGTAATTCCCAAACAGCTTTGAACACTTGTCCACTGCAACTGAAGCAAAGAGTCGGTGATTGCGATAAGAATGGGGCATAGGGACGATCATGGGACCTCTCTTGGAGTCTACTGGTTCTTGTTGCTTCTGGAACGAAGCGGATACCTCGGGCGTGGTCGTCGCGAGAGGCGCCATGAGTGGCGAGCTGTGACGTGTGGCTCATGCATGAGCGATCGCGGAGGAGGGGGAAGCTGAAGTCGCGGTTTGATCTTAGGGGGTTTGTTGGTTCCATGAGGCTCAAAAAAGGGGATCGAGAACTAGCTGGAAAGAGCTCGAGCTCAATTGAAGCTTGCAATTGGGCAATTGGAGCCCAACTTGGCTCAAACCCCTGAGAAGTTGCTCGAGTGCTTTCTGTTGTTCGAGGTGTCGTTCGGGAATGGGTCGATGAGGTCATGTGCACCGCTGCGCCTGACGAACAGGAGCGCGTGGCCCGCTGAGTCAGTTCCAGTTTCGGGGAGACCCACTCGATGGATGTCAATGTCAGCCAGGCAAGAGCTCGAACTCCGAGAGCGGCATCGGACTTTGGGAGTTTGTAACTTGTCTATCCTATCATGATGGGGAAAACTTGATGAGATCGGGTTCTTGTTAGGTTGGAAGAATGGCGACCCACACGTTGGTTTTGGGAAGGAGGCTCGTCGGTAGGTAAAGGTAGATTTGGCGGGTGGTTCCCCGGCAGATGCGGCTCGTTGGAATTGGTCAATGTGACGCTGGGAGTAGTAAGAATCAGCCAATATCCGCGACAAGTCCTCTGTTTTGCATCTCAAGACGAAACAAGACGATGCAGACACGTCTGGGCCTCAATTGAGTCTCTAGAATGATGAAAGCATACTCACATACTCCCTCGTATCTGTTGACGACCTTTTGCTCAGCTATCGCTATCAGCGGCACTCTCCTAGGGCGTACGCCGGTACCTGCGTACCCCGGATCCCCGCAATTTAGCGGATCCTCCTCTCTAAGTTGTGGCCAGGCGGACCGCCCGCCGCCGACCGCCGAAGAGAGAAAGGGAAGGAGGCAGGGAACAGGAGACCCCTGCTGCAGCTTGAGAGACACACCGACGTCAGTTGCTCTGCTCACCACGAGGTCACCTGGTCCTACACGCGCCCGCCGCCGCTGCCGAAGGAAGAGGAGCTTTTGCTCACGCGTAACATGTTGCTGCTGCGAGCGCACGCACCGCCTTGGTCAAGACAAGAGGGCGGATGGCGTGTAGGTGCCGCCAGTCAGAGAGGACAGCACAGCAAACTTGGCCATGGATGGGATAGCTAATCTGTCGTTTAAGCGCCGGGGAAGGGACGGCCAAGGAAACCCTGCTAAAGAATCTACAGTGCTGTACTAGATTTGGGAGGGTCAAGGGGAGGCGAGATTCAATTGAGCCCATTGACCACGGGCAATGGCACGAGCATCGTCATGGGATTCGAATTGCACAATCTGCATCACGGCCTGTGCTCAAATCACCTCAATTGTCTCTGCAATTGCTCGCAATCTCTCTCCGTCTCCCTTGTCCCGGGGGCTGGAATGTTTGTGACTCTTTCCCCCGCAGTGGTAACGTGCTTGTAGAGCTTCGGTCGTGAGAGGCATAGAGTTGGGGCGGCGGCTGCTTGCGTCAGGTCACGCGATAACGGACGGGATGGGGACGAGACCCGCCCGCTACTGTACCAAGACAAGATCCCCTCCCCACTGAGTTGAGAAGGTGGAGCCAGAGTGAGGCGCTGCTTGCACCGAGACCCATGATGGACCATCATCATCATGAATGATGGGGAAAGAAACTGGGCCCTTTGTTGCAATGACTCTTCCGTATGCGTTGGTCAATTGATCCATCCCAGTCTCCGGGGCCGGCACTCGCTCGCTTCCATCTTGTTGGGGGGAGATGCGAAGCTCACCTGGTAATCTGCCTGCACAGGTACCTACCTATGTACTGTAGCAGACAGGGGAGGAGCTTTGGGAGCTTCCCCTCGTCGACGTCCTGCCTAGGGAACATCGGCCGGGCCATGACCTGATTGGGCACGAGGTGATGCCATCACCCAGCGTCCCTCGCGTGACTCTCGGGATATAAAGCTTCGGAGCTGTCCCTGGATTGCATCTCGCTTTATCCCATCCAGCATCTGTCTGCCCATCAACAACCATCAACGTCAACCAATTGCGAACCAACGACAACATCTCTTTTTGAGATCCAACACCTTCATCCGTCTCCTCAAGCACACTTCTCTCCAACAAGACTCCAACACACATAATACAGGGATCCAACGTTGATTCACTGTCTACATCCACTGCCTACACAATCAACCAACGCTCAATCGCCATCATCCAACACGTGCCCGCCTGCCTTGAATAAGAGCACCTGAGCAACAGCTACACAAGAACTTGACTTGTTCCTCACATCACATCGCAACACTTTACTCTCACACACTCATCAGCATAACATCGCCTCCCAACTAGTCCCTCACACCTCTTTCATCAAAAGTAAGTTTATAGTCTCCTTTTCCCTGCCGCCTCCCGCCACTTCCTCGTCCCCCTGCTCCCTCGTCCCTCCTCCGTCTCCCGGAGTCGAGGTATACACGGAGTACCTGCCTCGCCGCCCAGTACAGACTCCGGCACCCCGCACCCGCATGGAACACCCAAACTCGCTCACCCGGGGAAGGGGCTCCCTGGCGATTGCCGTTCGTGTCTGCGTCTGTCTGGTGACGTTTGGCCGGGCCTCCATTTAAAAGCCATCCAAACCCCCTTCGTTCTCGAGCCTCTTGACCCCTCTTTCCCATCCTTCATCATCCTGATCATCCATCACTTGTCATCTACAACCTGTATCTTCGCATCAACACGACTCTCCTCCATCTGTACCACCAAGCGTCTTCCCCTCTACACCTCTCACGAGTTAGCTTGCTGTCTACCCTTCTGCCTCCAACCTCATGCTGACTCCATCCCTTGTAGTGACTCGTTCCCACAAGGCCAACGACCGTGACCACAAGGGTCTCGCTGAGGGCACCGCCCTCCCCACCGAGCATCTTCCTCGCTTCTTTGCCAAGCACGGCTATGCCGATGTCGACCCCAAGAAGGTGAAGAAGGACGGCTCTGGTCGAGGTAACTGGTATGTGGCACAGAAACCTCTTGACTATACAACAGCGCACTAACACGGCTGCCAGGGGAACCGTCAACGACGACATCGCTGACGAAGACTTCACCTTTACCAACGCTCGTCGCCGCTCCAACAGCAGCAGCTTCTCACACCACGTCTCAGACCTCAAGACCAAGTTCGAGGTCAACGAGCCCGAGCCCGTCTTTGAGGAGTCGGTCCATGGTCCAGAGGAGGAGGACCATGAGGACCTCTCCAAGACCGACTCTTCCGAGAGCGGCCGATCCTCCTCCTAATCGGCATATCGCATCCTCCTCGAGAGGTCGATAGTCATACGCTCGCTGCCATGTTTGGCAGCAGCAACTTTTTGAGGGTCCAACTGTACAAGGAACTAGGGGGCAAGGTTTGATCTTTTTTCTTAATGCAAGCACGAAACGACATGGAATGAAACGAATGAAACAACAGAATTATCAGGGGATGAATACTTGATCAAACGGATGGGGAAATCGGAACGGCAATTTTGGACGGAGTTGACGGACCCTCGTGGCTATTCACTGATCTCGACGTGGATCATCATGGTTAAGGACCGCCTGTGAAGACTTCTTTTTCCACGCGGCCAGATGTATTACTGTATCACTAGCTTAGCTTATCAACAAAGCGACGACAAGGCTGGAAAGATGCTCATATGAGCCCAGCCGAAACCACTGTGTTCCTTGCATGAGTCCCATGTCTTGTCATGACTGTTTGTCTCATTGACATCAAATGCCCCTCTTATAATATGCATATCCGATGAAGATGCGGTCTTTCATATCCGGAAACCACTAACTCAGCTGGGCTGCCGGGCCTCAAGACCCGAGACCATCACGAGTTCACCTGCAGCAAATGAGAGTCGGATAGGGACATGCCCAGAAACCCATTGAGCGAATAACCAAAGCGGGTTGCCCTGTCTATCCTCGACAAAAAAGCCCCCTTCATCTCTCTCTTTCTCTACCCCGCTCCCTCAAACTCCCCTCCAGCACAGTATCAGGAGCAGCAGCCACGGCGGCGGTGTCGATCCCTCGCTTGCGCCCATCCCCAGGTTGCTAGCGCTGGGAAGGGGTAAGCGTCACAGTGCTCCTGTGTGGTACTGTGTGTGCTCTTTCGGCGCCCGGCCGTGATGGAATGTACGCACGGGAGTTGTCCCATTTGCTGTGACGGGAATGTATGGATGCTCGTGGATGGTAGTTGGTGGGTGTCGGCATGGTGATGCTGAAGCTGGGTCCTGCTGGAACTTGTGTTTTGAAAGTTGCTTTTTTTTAAAGCATGTCTGTATTTTGACCTCTCTGGATAATGTACCATAGATTACAATACCAATTGATCACCAGCATCTCTCCATCACTCTCTACCCATCTAAAGTCATCGTCCATGTCGTCGTCCTTATCGCTATCGCCATACATGACCGCAGTGGAGATTGACCCTCCTGCGGATGTGACCTGCATCGCGATGGCCCGCTGTAACACCCCTAAACTTACAGGGGGGTTAGCAAGAACCCCGCGATACCCGGATGGGGTGGCGGGTTCCTCGTGGTTGGCCCGGGCGTTGGGTCAAGCCACCAAGGCTGCGGGCGAGGCTGAGTTGTGGTCTGTGCGTTTTGGCACCGTCGAAATTTCCAAGGAGAGCTTGCGAGGCTGTGATGCTTGAGCTTCAAGCTTGCGACGCGACCAAGAATCAGCGACGACTCGAGACGATACAAGGCAACAATTGGGAGATCACTTTTGGACCGAGTAATTTCGCGATATACTTGGACTAAACACTACACAATATCTGGCTTCCACGGCCAACACAAGCGCAGTCTTGCCAAAACACCAAGCCAACCATCACCATGGCCGTCCCCCCAGCATATCACGAGTCGCTCCCCTGTAAGACTCTCTCGCCCGTCACTCATCCAAACAAGGCTAACAAATATCCTCCCAGATGTTGACCCCGAACCCTCTCCCGAAGCTCTCGCCGCCGCCCGCGCCCTCATAACCGCCGAGGCAGCTACACAACCCCCCAAACCCTCCTCCCACCCAGAGCCCTCTTTCTCCCCCGCCATAGCCGCCGAGCTCGCCCGCGTATCCAACTCGACGCCCCTCGCTCCCCTTGATCTCTCCCGCTACGAGGCACCCTCGCCCAGCGCCCCTCCCGCAGAGGCCCTCCCCTCAGCCGCCGTTGCGCACAGCTACCTCTCGTCGCGTCTCACCAACCTCGAACTGCTCGACCGATGGGGCAAGAATGCATGGCTCCTCGGCAACCATGCCCTCGAGGCCGAACTACAGGCTCTTGAGCGCGAGCTCGCCGCCACCAAGCGAGAGGTCGACATTGTCAACCTCGAGAGACAGAAGCGCCAAGGCGCCGTGGGAGCAGAGATCAAGGCCCTCGATGATACCTGGCGCGCCGGCGTTGGCAGGGTGCTCGAGACCGAGGTCGCCGTCGAGGAGTTGAGGGGCAGGATCCGGGAGGAGTTGGCGCGGAGGGCGGCGCAGGGCGATGGGCAGGGCCAGGAGCAGTAGAATGGGAGGGTTTCAAGTTGGGGTTGATATTACACGACACATCACGGGGTACATCACGGGAATGCCTGCTGATCAGCATTGACCCTTCACTTCGTAGGCGTTTTGATACCAAAGGGTTTCTTTTCTGTTTTGAACATTGCCATATTAGACACAATTGAAGAGCCAAACAATATCACAGGCACTACTCCAAGCAGTCAAACACTTCCTTTGAGCCAAACACATATGCACACTCATCGCTGTCCCAGTCATAGTACCATATACTTTTATCATGCAATTGAGCGGCGAGTCATGCATAATCATGATGCTGATATCGACCAAGGTATCTGATCACTACCTACCTAGCCATGCTGTCTCAGGAAAGCGAAGGTGGGAGAAGAACCTCACAAAACGCCAACCACAAGTCCATTTCCTCCATGCGTCACCTCACGTCAACCCCTCAACTCGGATACAATCGTATCCAGACCATCCACTCGAGGCAAATTGGGGTTACACTTGCTTGATCCAAACACCGCCCTCATACACCGAGGTTCTTCTGCTCATCCACCATCTTGCCATAAACATACACACGTCCATACCAATCTTGTCGTTTGCCCATTTATCCAGCATGCAGAGGATCCATCTCCTCGACGCCAGACTTGACACCCTCGTACTTGGTCCGTCGAAGAATACCCTCCACAGGTCCCAACAGTCGCTGGAACGCGTTCTTGCCCAGGCTCGCCACCTTGACGTCCGACGTGGCCACGACACTAGCTGCCCGTGGTGCATCATTGAGCAGTGCAAGCTCACCAAAGAAATCGCCTTTGACGTAATGGCGCACCGTGTTCTCCGGGCTGCCCTTGTAGGCATCTGCCTCACCGTTCTCCAGCAGGTAGAACGAATGGCCGGGGTCCCCCTCGTTGATGATGATCTGTCCTGGCGCAAACTTCTTGGTCTCCAGAGCATCTGCAATCTTGGACCTCTCGTACGGCGTCAGGCTCGCCAGCAGCGGCACCTCTTCGAGGAAGCTCTCGTACATCCGTCTTCGAGCAAACGTCGACTCCATAAGAATGCGTCGGAACGTCACACGGTCAAGAGCCCATAGAGTGCACCCGGGTTCGGCAGAGATAACGGTTGCGGCTCGGGGCGCGTTATACATGAGGGCAAGCTCACCGAACGAGCCGCCAGCCTGGATGTTACCAACCTGGTTACCCATGCCGTCTGGGCCGGGCTGGAGAGTGCCGGCAGGGTTGACATAAACATCAAAGGATCCCTTCTCGACGATATAGAAGTAGTCGCCGGCATCACCCTGGCTGATCACCTGCACGACGGTTAGTAAGACATCTTTCATCTTCGGCTAGCCACAACTTACCTTGATTCCCTTAGCAGGTATCGGTTTCTCAACCAGAGCGCCCAGGATTTGAGCACTCTGCTCATCCTCCAGGTGGCTAAAGAGAAAGTTGCCCTCAATGGCACGCTTGAGACGCTCAAGCTGGTCGGCCGACTTCTCGTGGAAGGGGGGAGACCAATTATCATTAGAATCAGCGCCAGGCTTCAGGGATTCGGCAGACACTGAAGTCCGGCGCCCAAAGTTGTACTGAGCAGGATAACTATCTGGATTCGGGGGTGTTCGAGAGCTGGGAGGTACATCGCCCGGGGCATCGCCGCCGAAGCCGCCGCCAAAGGGACCTGAGAACAGCGATCCAGAGTTTTGCGCGCCAAAGCTGCGGTTTGTGGGTGATGTGATGTTGTCCGTCTCATCCTCTTCGATAACACGATGCATCAAGTTGTTCGAAGCTTGCCCTCTGTCTGTTCCAAAGGGGTTGCTATTCTCCCCAAAAGGGCTAGAAAAGGGACCGGCCATGATTTGAAGGTAGTTGAGGCGGAAAGTATTTATATAGATATCGTCGAGTGTTGTGCGAGACGACGCCTGTCGACTTTCCAGCCGAGAAAAGAAGAGGCCGGCGCCAATTTGGAGGGATCGAGGGGAAGGGGAACAGCTGTTGTTCAGGCTCCTATGTCCTCTTGGTAAGCTTCCGGGAAAACGGAGAGTTGGTAGTCCGAGGACGATCGCAGATGGGGCGTGAAGCTGTAGTGATTCGCGAGGCGGCGGCAGGTGAAGCGAGGCGAGGGGTAAAAGTGTGATGGAGGTCAACCTACCACTATCTAAGCACCCTCGTAGACGGTCTTCAGAGCAGACAAGCTGGGCCAAGGTCAGCACAAGCTGCAGGTGAAGCTGGGATAAGATCAATGGCGATTTGGGAGCAACAAGGGGGTGGGTGCCGTGCAGGAAAGGGAGCTCCGGGGTCTGGGCGCTAAAGATGAAGCTGGACGCGGGCTGCAATCCGCGCTTGAAAGTGACGTGTTGTGGCGGGGCCTAGATCAGGACCCTGTTGCAAAGTCTATGCGTAGCTCAAAGGGGGAAGTGATGAATCAAGTGCAAGACAAGATACTCTTGGCGTGCAGCATCAACGACAAAGGAAGTGGAAGGGAGGGAAGATGGTGGCTGTAGCGCTTGAAAACGAGTCCTTCAAGGTCTGAGGCCGAGGGGAGAAGCATCCGAATGGTGATGATGAGATGACCCAAGAGGGGTGGCGTAGCGAGATGCGTTCGAAGTTGGATGGCGGGACGGCGCAGGGAAGCAGGAAAACAGGGTTAACTCACGCTCAATCCTAGCAAGGTAGACCCCAGGAATTCGGATTTGACCGAAGGATGAAGGTATTCCGTGAGTGTTCTAGAAATCAGGTACCGACGAGGGCTGGACCGGGGTTGGGTCAGGACGGCGGGGGAAGGATCAAAGCTGTAGGCGACGGCGGGCTGAGGTCGAGAGGTCCTAGAGCTGGAAGCGAAGATGAAGAGGCGAGATGTAAGAGAGAGGAGGGGTCATGACATGGGCCTGGAGCGGCCAAACCGAGGAGGAGGAGAAGGAGAGCAAGTCGCAAGGCGAGTGGGGTTGAGCTTGGGTTGCTTTGCTTGACGTCCGTTCTTTTGCGCTTGCTTCCCCGCCTTGCCGTGGTCGTCAAAGGAGCAAGGGAGTCGAGGAGAAAGGCTGCAGGTTATAGAGATGGAGTTTGAGATACTGAAAGAGAGAGAGTAAAAGGAGAAGCCGATGAAGAAGGAAGAGATGAGCGAGCAGAGAGTCAAAAGGCAAGAGACCTGACTGACTGACGGAATGGGGAGAAGTGGGGGAAGTGAAGGGGAAGGTGAGAGGGGAATCTTGTTAGTTAAAGCGAGAGACTTTCCCAAGATGGTTGCCGCCCAGGGAAGCTTTCTAGAACGAGTGCGCACGGGCCAGTCGACGGCACGGGCTCCTCGGGCACTTGTTCCACAGGCCGTTCCGCTGCTCTTCGATGCAGCTCCCGGACTGGGAAGCTGCTATTGACCTCTAATGCGCCGTGATGCCAACCTCAGAGATGGACGCCTAGACTAGGTACAGTAGGTGATCGCTCCATCACCAAGGCTTTTACCCTTTCAGCAAAACGTCCGGAAGCAGAATCAACGCATGTTTCGGGCCCCCGCCGGTGGAGCCGCCCTCCTGCTGAACCCTCTGCGGACGAACCCAAACGATGGCTCTGGTATGTGGTAGGGCGCTGGCTCCAAGCTAGCTCCTTGCCACCTTTCTCCCCTTGACCAGAGCTGCATGCCATTTCCCTAGAGATCAGGCTCGGCCACGTTATACCCGTGCCTCGCTCGTCTCATGCTCGATCCTCTGGGAGCGGCTCCTTGATCAGACTCGGATGGCTCCACGGCGCCGGGCTGCTAGATCAGCCCTGGGACCGTCCATGTCGCCCCCGCGTAAGCTCCCCGGGAGCTCCTAGCTCCCATTCCGGATGGTGGCGGCCAACTACACCACTCTGAACAAGAACAATGAATGAATCGAGTGGACCGCCTCCGTCCGTAGATGCATTGCGGCCTGCTACCTAGTTATTTGCATGACTCTCCTCGTCATGTTTGCTACACCATATCTTCGGCACTTGTCCCTCCAGCTCGCAGCTTGCTCTGCTGCTACTGCAGGTATCCCGATATGCACCATCCTCCAACCTGCACAGCAAGAAGCTGCCGTGTCACTCTTCTCCTTGCCGTATCCCCCGCATCATGCCACACGTCTTCACCTCTGCAAACATTATACCCTTTTTGAACTGATTTCTCTTGAGCCAACGATGCGCTACATACGTAATACATGGTTGGCCTCTGTGAACCCTCCACCCATCATTGGACGCAGCAGCTCCTGTCCCTCAAAAGCTGCTCGGGTATCGTTCCTGGCTGGCAATGATAAAGTACAAAAGTCCTCCTCCTGCTCATCTTCTCAATCACGCACCCCCAAGTCTTTCTCCCCCATCATCCAGCTACGCTGCTCGGCGTCCATCATCATCCCCTGCTCGGTAGCAAGTACAAGTATACAACAAAAGATAACAAGACAAGGCCGCTGCAATCGCAACCATAAACAAAACCCCCCAAGAAACCCCTGCGCCAAAGAATAAAGCCGTCCGGTGCAAATGCATTCGTTTGATCCCCCAAATCCAAGCTTGGCGCCAGCAACGCGGCCTCACGCTCGTGCCCGTGCCCGTGTGCCTGTCAAACGCCGGCTCCTTGCACGCCTTGCCTTTCCATCCTTCTTCCTAAATCCCATATCCAGTGTCCACCTTGGGACGCGACCTGGAGCCTGAACTCCTTGCCTCGTACCCTTTAGTGTGTTTGCAGTAACATCAAATAATCCATCAGACATGCCTTTCAACAGACCGAAATCCCCAGCTGATGGTTGGCAGCTGCGCATAGTTGGCCCTGCACCATAGGACCCCACCACTAGGCACGAGTCCAGGAGTGTGTCCAACATATCCATGTCATGGCTCTCTGTGCCCTCCCAATGGCTCTTTAAGCCAATTTCCACGGGGTGGAGGGGTCTATCCGGACTCTGGAGAGTCGGCTTCAGATCTCGTGGCCCAGTCGCAAGACATAAGTCCAAGACTGCGTCCAGCATCTCCAGATCCTGACTCCCCGCACCCTCCCACCATGTTTTTATATCAATATCAGGACGACCATTCGGGCTCTGCCAAGTGGGTTTCATGTCCTATGACCCGACCGCAAGGCATGAGTCCAAGACTGCATCCAGCATATCCATATCCTGGTTCTCTGCGCCCTCCCACCATGTTTCTGTGTCAATGTCCATGGCGTCGGGGTGGCCGTTCGGGAGTTCGTACACTCTTCCGCCGTTGATCCCTGCCACATGGTTTTCTTCCACGTAGCCTTCTGGACCCTGATCGTGAATCCAGGTGTAGTCGTCCCAGTTCTCCAGCTCGCCTTCTCGGTACCCATACAGAACTTGTGTCATGAGCACCGGGAACTGTGCCATTCCTGTATCGGCCATTTCCAACGACAGGCGCAGGTCTGCCATGCCCAGAGGTCCCCTCTCGCTCGCCGACTTGGACTCAATCGGGAGAAGCCCGCTCTTGTCCCGGGATATCTCGCCTCGCATGGCCGCATCTTCTTCGTACTCGAGTTGTTGCTTATACTTGTGCGTCTGTATCCACGTCGTTCCAACGCCAAATCCGGCACTGCCAGAGTCGCCAGGTCCGTTACTCCGTGTGCGACTGAACACTTGCGTCAAGACTTCCTTGATGAATGTCTCTACAGCAACCGACATGAACTGAGGAGCATCTCCAGCGTGTCCGCTGACAAGACCTGCCTCATAACAAAATGGTAACATCCGGCCTGAGATCATACCGATATCGGGGAACTCGCCGGATTCGACCGCCAAGGGTTGGGCATATCGTTTTCGAATCTCGAGGTCAAAGTCTTGCGCTATCGTTAGGACACTCGTAGAATGCGCGAACATGCCCGATACTTACTCATATTATTGATGACCCCTGCGCTAGGGGTAGCATCCGTCACCATGGACGGCTTGCGATGGGTATCTGTAAAAACATGGGATATACTCTCGTGAGGATCCCACTTGGTACATGTTAGTGGGTGCGACGAAGCGGGCTGGGATGCACAAACATCATTGTGAACCAAGTCCTTGATGCGCCGTCGGTCTCGCGCAGGCAGTTGCATAACATCTCCCTTCAACCTGCGCTCGGCGGCATCGCCTGATACTGGTTTGCTCCCGGTGGTAGCTGCGGGCTTGTCGTTGGCGCTGACCCAGGGAGCCAGCCCTTGGTCGGGCATCTCACGGGTGACATTTCCGTAGATGGCCGCTATAAGGTTATTATGTAGATGTTCCTTGTCGCCGGGGCCTGCGAGGATGGGGTCGATTCGTTCCGAGTATTCGGCCTGGTTTAAGCGTCCTGGACGATGAGGTCAGTGTGCGCAACCGTAGATGTAATGCGCACGACACCTACCGGTCAAGAACTCGCTGGTGGAGGCCTTGTAAATGGGCCATTGTTCGTTGCCGATGGCGGCCTTGAGGGCGGCATACGGGGCTTCGAGGTCAATTCGCGCAGGGATGATCTGGCTCGACTTTGCGATTTTGGGCGCCCCAGTGCCAGAGCCAGCGAGGGTCTTGTTGGAGAGGATAGGAGTCGAGAGGCTGATGGATGGGCGACTCAGAGCCGCGGGGTCGATGTCGGGCATCTTGACAGGAGACGAACAGGCGACGGCGGCGTCGCGTGCGGCAGTGTAGCGCGGCGCGACACGGAGAAAAGACGCATGAGTTGGATAGAACGAATGGCTGCAACTCTGCGATCACGGTGGAGGTATTAATTCGATGGGAAACGCATTCTGCGGTGTCTAAGTTGATGAGGCACCCTCTAACTGTTGACGTGAGGTAAAGGGTTGATGGTTGGAGTGTAGTCCTTTTTTTGCCGCGAGGCCTGACAGAGGCGGACATCAGAGCATGGCCGAGGTAGTGGATACATAGTTGTGCACACAGATTAGTGCGCTGTGCCGAGTCACCGCTACTTTCTAGCTCCCGCACCCTCTCACCCAACAGCCTTGAACCACCACCAAACTCTCACTGTCGCGTCTGGCGCGTCTGAACGAAGTCAACTCTATACTTCACAAATATACCAGATTTGGCGAATCTGCCTGCGCAAGCCCAATTCTTCCCGTTTTTGACGCTTGCGAGCTTCACAAACTCATCCATACGCTCATACTGCACCTGCTCGTCCTAGGTCGCTTGCGACGATGCCGTCATGGCTCCCGACCGCATAACCAATGCCATCGACAGCTTGATAACCCACCTCGTGCCCAGCAACCCCAACGACAATGAAGAAGTCGCCCAGGAGCGCCATGATACTTGCTTTGAAATTGTCAAATCCATCATAGACAGGTAACCAACTGCTTTGCCTATTAATCATGTACCATCAACCGCTAACCAGGCCCTCCACAGCCCATCCTCCCCCGCTATCTCTTCCGACGTCAACCATGCCTCCGACCTCATAAAGCGAAAGCTCATCCAGAGCAATCCCACCCAAGCCCTCCGATTCTCGAACCTCTACACTCGTCTGCTCTCTCTACCTGTGCTCGAGCACAAGTGGGCTATCCTCTACTTGCTCTACCAACTGGCTGATTCTCCAGACCCCAGCGAGCCCCTCCCGCTGAGCCCTGTGAAGCCGTCGGCGCCCAACTACCGAGACGCCATAAACCGCGATGCTATAAAACGTCAGGGCCGGGAGCGTGCCACCAAGACATCTAGACAAGAAGAGGAGCAGTTCAAAGAGGCCTTTCAGCCAGAAGGGCTCAAGAAGCTTCCACCAAAAGAGCCCAAAAAGTCGGGCAAAGATGGGGACCCACGGCCTGAAGCGCCCAAGAGAGACGTCTCTCTCAAGTCAACGTTGCTAGCGAGCAACTATTCAGAGATCGAACCTCCGGAATCAGTCATCCTCAGAGACCTTCCCTTTACACTCCAAGGCCTATCTTCCACGACATTACCGTTTCCCAAATCAGACACCATAAGGTTACCTCCAACTCTACCTCTACCAATCGTCTCTCTACTCCACACTTTGGCGGAGCCCTCGCTACTATATCGCGGCCTCGATGGCTTCTGCAAGACTCCTGCCAAGGGACTTCTTGGTCAGAGCTTGAGAGCGGCCATTGGCAGTGAGCTCAAGTCATATCTTAGCTTGATTGCTACGCTAGAAGGGCAGATTCGAAGAGCTTTAGCCTCTTTGGATGAGGAAGCGCCACGGGCAGGCATCGGGAAAGCCGGCGTGACACTGAAAAGATGCGTGGTCTGGACTCGCGAGGCAACCATGGGGCTCAGGTTGATGAGTCTCATCGCTGAAGAATCTGAAAAGAAGAAGGGAGGCCAGCTCGTCTCGCTTATCCACAGCTTCTCATCGTCTCATGGTGACCCTGTCGTGGCTGCCTTCGCAGAGCGTCTCCTGGGGAGCTTCACGCGACCGTTTTACGACATCCTGCGCCATTGGATATACGACGGTGAACTATCAGATCCATATCAAGAATTCTTTGTCAGGGAACAGGCTGCCAACAAGGACCCTTCAAAGGCCAAGGGGGCGGGCAACGTCTGGGAGGACAAGTACGAGATCGCAACAGACATGATTCCGAGCATCATCACCCAGGATTTCGCCCAAAAGGTGTTTCTGATCGGCAAGTCGCTCAACTTTATCCGACACAGCTGCGGTGATGCAATGTGGGTTGAAGACTACTCCAAGGCAGCCTCCAAGGAGCTCCGGTATGGTGACACGGCCACGCTAGAGGCTTGGATCGACGAGGCCTACAAGACAACCATGAAACGACTCATTGACTTGATGGCCAACAAGTTCCATCTGTTTGAGCATCTGCAGGCGTTGAAGAACTACATTCTCCTGGGCCAGGGAGACTTCATTGCCCTCCTGATGGAGTCGTTGGCTGCCAACCTGGATCGTCCTGCTGGAGCACAGTACAGACATACGTTGACGGCGCAGTTGGAGCACGCCATTCGAGGCTCAAATGCTCAGTACGATTCGCCCGAGGTGCTACGGCGTCTGGATGCACGAATGCTCCAGCTGTCACACGGTGATATCGGATGGGATTGCTTCACACTCGAGTACAAGATCGATGCCCCTGTTGATGTTGTTGTGACTGAATGGGGCAACCGGCAGTATCTCAAAGTCTTCAACTTTCTCTGGCGCATCAAGCGTGTGGAGTTTGCCCTGCTGTCAACCTGGCGCAAGTGCATGACAGGTTCCCGTGGCGTGCTCCAGAACTCAGACCCTGCTGTCGCTCAGGCGTGGAAGTCGACACGTGGAGTTCTCGCCGAGATGATTCACTTTGTTGGTCAGCTACAGTACTACATCCTATTTGAGGTTATTGAATCCTCGTGGGGCGAACTGCAGAAGCGCATCCAGAAGGAGGACTGCACTCTGGACGACCTTATAAAGGCGCATACACGCTATCTCAACGACATCACGCATAAGGGTCTACTTGGCGCCAAGCGACGAACGCACAGCGCGGATGAGGATGACCGCACAACCTACATGATGCAGCTCGGAGAGATCCTTCGGTTCATGCTCAGCTACCGAGACTCAGTCGACGGGCTCTACAGTTGGAGTGTGTCGGACTTTACCCGGCGACAGGAGGCCGATGTGAGGAGCACCACGCGGTTCAACGACGAGCACGACGACACTCCAACAGCAGGCTCGGGGGCTGTAACGTCCGAGTTTCCTGTCCTGCAGGAGCGGCTGCGGCATCTGGGCGTATCATTCAGGACCCGCCTGCAGATCCTCCTCGGCGATCTCGCGTACCAGCCAGACGTGGACATGCGGTTCCTGGGTGTTGCCATGAACTTCAACGACGTGTACCAGCCTACGAGGAGGAAGACCAAGGTTGCGGGTTCCTCGACGGCGACGCGCAGTGCATCGGCATCGAGGGGTTGAAGCGGGGCTCTTGTTTGGGTGTGAGCGAGCCAGCGCTGGGCGTGGCTCGACGAGTTGGAGAATCGCCGAGTGCATAGCGATGGGTATCATGCTTGTTTGCGGGAATCCGGAGTTAATACACATGTTATTTGGCGCAAGTCTGGCAATGCCGGCCGGTATAACACTTCCGGTGCCCTTGTGATGTTTTGACGGGTTCGAGCTAGTTCCCAGGGCTTGTCACCTTGGTGGAAGAGAGGCAAGGCTAGTCTAGTTAGTTCTCGGGGCAGGCAACAGTCTTGGTGTTGCTATTATGGTATCTTTGAGGCCCAACATTATGCATGATAAAGTTGCCAACTGGCGAGCAAGACCGTGGTCTCGGGTAATCCCCATCGCATTTGAGGTTCTTGCTGAGAGTCCAGGGTAATCAGATAAGTCATGAGTCAAGAACGCCTTGTTGCCAGCTCACCCACTGTTAGGGAGTGATATCTGACTCGTCAACTTGAAAATGGTATTGAAGGGTCTACGAGAGCCCCAACGTCGCATCATGCCATGCCACGTGCTCGGGTATCAACCGACGAAGTCATGAGGCAACCATAAAGACAAAGTTAGAAGAGCTGTGTCAGATAGAACAAGTTGGGGGTAACTGTCGGACCCTGAGTGTATCCAGGGTAACTCGCATCCCAGCACACCCGTTTTAGTCCGTTCAAGGCCACCTATGAGATGAAAATAACCTCGCTAGCCGCCCGTGGAGTTTCCCCGTGTAATGGCTTTGGCTAGGGAGAGAAGCCCCATGGGGCAGGAGGGTTCGATAGTCGAACGTAAGCTGGTGGCTTCAAGATAACGGATTGCTCAAGATAACAAACGTTCAACTCAGAATTCCGGTTGAACTAGGCTGCCCCCTGTCAACGTCCGGCGTTATCAACCCGGCGGGATAGGTAGGGAAAAGAGATAAGCCCGTTTACTTTTCCGTGTCGGGGACTTACCCCCAACTATCTTAACCCTATCTAGCAGGTAGTGAAGGAGGGATAAGAGCTGTACCGGAGGGTATTGTCTCGACAACTGAGTCAAACAGTGTGATCGGCCAACGGGTCCATGTGAAAAGGGCGAGACGCTGATCTGCCATTTGCCTGAATACGGCAGTAGTCTGATACTGGCTGCGTACACTGAGATGGCTCGTGTCACCACCAGGGACTTCCCCGGCAGAGGAGCAACAGAAACGCTCCAGTAACGTTTGAGACGCCATGGTCAACAACGGAAACTCAAATGGCGTGCACGACATCCCGACCCTAGGCACAGGGCATATCCGTATCAAGGATATGTCGAAAACGCCTGGAGGATCTGCCTGCAAGGTCTTAGATCCAGGAGGAAGTGGTAAGCAAGCGCAACTTGATCAACCAACTCCAGTGTATCCAAGACATAGAGCTCACTGGCCCTTCACAACTGAGACGTCCTCGATAAACACACCAAGATGTGCAGAATGGCTGCCACCACGGACTGCCGAAACGGCTCGCTACGCACGATGATCTGGGGTAATATTCAGGGAGCAACAACCCCGGCGGCGTGGCGTCCCCGAATGCAGGAAAAAAAGCTGGAGCCGTGCATGAGAATCGCGTCTCAGTCCGCCAAAGATCGACAGGATAAACTCGCAGACCGTTACGGGCGCCGACAAGGTCCCCATTCTACCACCTGTCCAATGTCGACGATCCAGCCAGAAAGCACGAGGCTGCTTGGTGTTCCAGAATGCTCCTCTCAAGCAGGTACGCGTCCCGCCCCATCGAGTACAGGCCAAAGAGGTTGTGATCGTCGGACAGTTTGAGGCTTGCTACGTGGCAGCTTCATTGTATGCCTCGTGTAGAGTAGAGGCCGCAATGCCCGAGATTGATGAGTTTGAGGCAAAGCAGCTGAGCGTTGGGCAAGTCCGCCCTATTTCTGGCAGCTGCTCTCGAGACGATGGATGGATTCGACCTGTCAACCCTGTCGCGTGTACGAACCTGAAGCAAGCTCAGGGTCCAATTTAACTCGGACTGCATCCGGGGTGTGATGCAAGCTCTTGGTGGTCTTGTCGATTCTCAGCAAAACCATCGATTGTCATTTCTTATAAACACCGCCTCGTGCCTGTGTCCCTGGGTGCACCCTGACTCGTCATGCCGTAGCGCTCCCCCACACAACACAACTGCTGTCCAGGCGGCTTCACGAACGAACGAATCCGTCTGGTCATGTTTATCAAATCTTCTCCTCCGCCTTACCTGTCCATTGGTAGTTAAGTGCTTGCTGTCCTTCCTTGTTTGTTCGACAGTACCAGGGGGTTGCTAGTTTAGGCGCAATAGGGCCGGAATCCAGGAACGCGGACGCGGCGTCCCGCCATGATCCATGGCCCGTCCGTCTCCGCACTCCCACTCACTCCCTTTCTCCTTCTGGGCTTTGCCTTGGCTTTGGCTCTGGCTTTATCCCCACACGATATTCCCATCTTCCGGCGCCCCACACGCCTCTCCAGCCCAGCTGCCGGAACTGGGCAACTCAACAGGGGCGCCGAAGCGCTAGAACGCTGAAGAAGGACAAGGGGCTGCAGTGACTGTGGGGATCATGTTCCCTGAGACTCTTCGCTGAACAAGAGTCAGGGACAGTGGACACCAAGCATGGTCCCCATGTCTGCGCCCGGCGCTGCGTCTTTGATCTGGCACCGGGGAAAAGGCGGGAGCTTGAGGCATTGGATTAACCTCGTGCTTCTCAGGACGAAAGGTAGCAGGGGTGTGGACCAGCCAGCATTGGAAACAAGGGATGAGAAGAGAGAGGGAGAAAGGGCTACGTGAGCCAGAAGAAACGGTGAAACGGCCGCGTGCCAACAGCTTCCGCGGGCGGCTGTTTATGTCCTTTGCCAGGATTGTATGGCTTGCTCTCCTGTCGCCACTCTGCCGTGTTGTTTACTGTTGGTATTTATCGCTTGAGTGAGCATGCTGCAGTGAGAGATCGGACACCCATCGCTAGTTAGCTTGGTGGTCCAGATGCGGTGACATGGGCTCGACGCTGCAACTGTGTGACCAGCCCCTTGCGCGGGTTGGCATTTGGGGTATCCTGATGCTGATAATCAGGCGTCTTCGAGACCTTCATCTTTGATCGGTCTTCTGCCAAGTCGATTACATGTGCATTCTCACCAAATGGATTGCTCAACGTGGGGGAATATACTGTACCTGACCCATCTCGTCATGCTCAACCATGGTGTCGCAACAGAGTATCCGCACCGATGAGTCTTGTGTGACATACACGTCTTCAGCCAAGCAAGCCTCTTTGAACGGGAGGCGGCTGGCGGAGTATGAAGACCGGTCTTGCGCTCCACCCCCCGACTCAGTTGTCCGGCTTCCGGCGGGAGGCAGCATTGCGAGAGTGCCTGAACTGAGTATCGTATCAAAGCACCCATACATCTTGCACCGTCCTATCCGTCCTTGTCATGCTGACCACTCGCAGTTGCTGAGAGTTGGTCGGTCAGTCTTCCAGTCCGTCTGTCGGTGAGCAACACGGCCAGAAAGCGTGGGATGTCTAGAAGATGCCACCCAGAGGGACTATGCTGCCATCGTCATTATTACTTACCCTGAGAGCCCTGGAGTCCCACTCAAGCTCCCTCGGAGACCCGGGTACGCGCCGTGTCTGTCCCCTTTGGACTTCCGCCCGGACCGCTCGCAATGGCCCCCGGCATAAATTTCCCAACCCCTGGTCTCATCTCGCCTTTGTCAAGTTTCCAGAAGAAAATACTGGGGAACATGGCGGCACCACCGAGTCAAGCTCAGATAAGAAGAGTACTTTGGCTTCTGGTACCCCTTTCCAAGATCCGCTTCTTGGGCGGAGGTAGGCCGTGGGTTGAGTGTGGGAGAAGCCGCTTGATGTGCGCTGGGTATCCTGGACCTCGGACAAAATTTCCCCTTGTTCCGCCCGTCTTGACGTTGCGTCGTTGTTGTTGCATCTTTTGCCGTTGGATGTGCGTGCTCTCTATCTGGATTTGCACTGACTCACTGTTGTATCTGCCTCCCTGATTTGGCAGAGCAAGCCGCCATGCCATCCTGCCTGTTACACAAGCATTCCTGTATGTAATTCACAATAAGTGTGAGCATGCAAGGGGGGAGATAGCTGGCGAGAACAAACCAGGCAGCAGATATTGTGTCGTTTCCCTCCCAGCAACCTCGCACCGCAGAAAGCCTTCGTACCAGTCCAGTCACCCTGCTCACTCCCTGGGCCGTCCACATGTCGATTGACCCGAGGGTTTCATGGCGGGTAAGATTGAAGTCGGTTTAACCTGTGGCTTGACCGATGCGTGAGCCAACAGAACAGGACCCATCAGTCCCATCAGTCCCATCAGTCCCAGACTTGGGCCAAACATAGTTGGAGTTAGATGAGAAACCCAAGATAAGAGCCCAATGAAGACTGCTTAGGCGAACTTGGCCCTGAGGTAATCAGGCCATCACGATGGAGCAGAGTCGTTTTCAACGGAGACAAGTGCCGAAAGCTTCCTTGTACGAGAAAAAATTCTTCCAGGTTGCTTTTTGGGTTGCGCTCGAGTTTCATTGTTGCGTAACCATTCTCATGAAAATCCTGAGTGGTTGCTTTTTCCACCGTCCGTCTTCTCCGGCTTGAAGCCGTCACCCTTGACGATGCGGCGGCATTGGGCGGACAACGGCCTGAGGTTCCACGAGCTTTGAATCCGATGGGAGCGCATTAATTCGGGCAGAGTTTTAGGCCCTGCTAACCGAGTTTCCAGAAGGCATCAGGAAAAGGAAAACGACTCCATTGTGCACCCATGGCACTCTTGACCCATCTTAACCGGCAACCCATGTTTGCTCGGAAACAAGGCCCCGGTACGGCTGGTCCCCCACGCCCTCAGTTCTTTGCTTGGGAACTTCGTGTGTTCGTGCTCTGTTCCTTCTGTTGCCCACTTGTCCTCCTAGTTCAGAGCCTCGTGGCCGAGCTCGTGCTTGCAGTGGTGCTTCTCACTGGAAGTGCTGGCTGACGTCCTTCTCCATCCGTATTTCGTGCGTCCCCTAGTGCCCAACGTGCTCGCCAGCTGCCCTGAGCTTCAATATCATTTCTCGACCGCCAGACCATCAGTAGTATGGCACTGGACTTGCCCATAGTGCTCCGGCCCAACAAGCTTGACGTTTCCCCTCCCCTCTTCCCCCCTTCCTCACTCAATATTGCTTGCTATCTTTTCTTTTCCTAAATCTCTGACGACGTGTCAGAAGTGCGGTGCTTCTTCGGGAGGGAGCTGAGCTGCGTGATCACTCGATGGCCGGTTTTTCCTTCCAATGATATTGGGGTGATGCAGCGAGTTTGCAGATGAAGCAACTATTGGTGGTGGACCTGGGACGGTACATACCCCGGAACGCTGCTGTTGGGCTGGCTTTCTGACGGGAATGGACGTGCCTTGGTTTGGTTGCAGGCTTATCGAGAATGCGGCCCTAGAGCAAGGGACAGGATGTTGCAGCTTCTTCGCAATCTCGTCGCGGCACGCCGTGGGCCTCTGCAGCTCATGGCCAGACACAGAGAGAATGGGCACTTTGGTCTTTGATCCACGGAAGCCATCCCGATCAAGGTGCCGAGCTCTGCTCCGTACATACCCTGACGACCGACACCAGACAAGGCTCCTTGTCCAACTTGGCCGCGGGAGTCCCGGGGGTGAGGAAATCGTGGGAGTGCAGCCGGGGGGTGCAGTCTCGGTGCATGCCTGGGCCGGGTGAGTGTACGCAGTAGTGTGTGTACAGAGTATGGCTGCGACAGGTACCTGCACCGCTAGTACCAGAGCCAAGACGTGCCTCCCGGCCTGTTCCCCAGGTTTTTCGCTTCCGAGGCCCTTGCTCTGAGTCGTTGCAGGTCGCCGTCTCACAGCGCCGCGACCGCCGGCTTACCAGCCCAGAGCCGACCAGGCAGACAGGCCATCCCATCCCATCCACAGGCGCACGCAAATCGGCTCGCCCTGTCAATGCCGCTGGCGTTGGCGTTGTCACTGGCATTGGCATTGGCCTTTCTTTTCGTGGGGCCCGTCGTCGTTGTGGCCGCCCTTGTTTGCCCCATCTTGGGACTGGCACTGGCTCGTTCAGGTCCAGGTTGGGCTGTCTCTTCCGAGTGAGACGGGAGAGGGGAGACGATGGGACTGGACTCATCTCATCTCCCTCCGGTTCCTTCCCTTTAAATAAGCTATAACCATCCTCCTCCCTTTGATCCTGCCTTCCCTTCCTCCTTCCTTTCCCCCCGAACTCTATCTTCATCTCTTCACAAACGCTCCTGCCTTGAAATATTAATCCTGCTTGGTCTTGATTGCCCTTTGCATCATCTTCCAAGACTTCGATCGTTATCAAACTCCACCCAAGCAAGCTCCATCTGAACATTTCACCCTCCACTACCAGCACAAAATCCTCACTGTCCATACTTGCCTCGCTACGATCTTTCTAATCACCGACTCGGTTCGAGCAATACCAAAAAAAGAATACACCTTTCGACAGACCTCTGCTCTTCTCCACCGTCGTGCCCTCGTATCTGCCGACATCTCCGATCCCCAACGCTTATCACCAAGGCACCACTACGGGGCTAGTCTCCATCTCATACCCACAGTTTACGCAAGCCGTTCTATTCTGGTATGTCTTCTATAGCTTATAAGACATCCTCACTTCACCTGAAGAAAGAACTCTTCTGACAAGCTCACTTTACAGATTTCATCACTCATCAAAATGCCTGGCTCTCACTCTTCTTCGATCCAGTCCTCCCCTCGGAGCATGAGGCTGGTTACTTCACAGGATCTCTATACCAGCATCAACGCTACCCTCACCTCCAAGGACAACCGCCCTTCAACTCCTGTTCACCACATCCAAGAGGACGACTACACTGTTCCCGCGCCTCCCCCGCCCAGCCCTGTCAGCTTCAGGCCTGAGCATTGGCCCACGTCAATCCGCCGCTGAGATGCAAGTCTCACGGACGGAGGCGTCACACAGCATTGGCGGCGCCCTGTTCCCCCAATGCACCCCACACGTATCAAGTTGCTGGGGGCTGGGAAGTAATGGATCCATGCTTGTCTTCTTGTACAGTTGGCGTTTGACATTGCGATATCATGTTTGAGCGGTCTGGAGTCTGGGTCAGCGCAAAGCTGCTAATGGTCGTATGGAGGATTGTGCTTTTGTGATGCAGGCCTTCATGATAGGGGGCTGCACATTTCGGACGAGGGCGCACAGGTTCGGTACGGGGAACACGCAAAAGTTTCTAGGGTTGGTTCTCATGTGGTCTCTTTCAGGAGACAAGGTCGAGGTGTTTGTGTGTATGTTGTAGCCTTTACAGTCATGGGAAGATGACTTTCCACCAAGACAGTGAATAACAGTCGCCAAGACACGTGTGTACTCTATGATCTTTGGAATACGATGTCTTTGGGAGCTGATGGTGAATGACAGACGTTCATTGGCACACTGGTGAGAGAAGATTACCCAGTTGTGCGTCCCAGCCAAGGCCGCGAGCGGTCTGTCTGGAATTGAGGTGCCCTAATGTGGTACCTCTGCAGAGTTGTGCTGGGTTTGCAGTGTACTTGGGGTCAAGTACACCAAGGGCCGCAAACATGTTGCAGCTATCAAAGCCAAAAGCCATGCCATTCGGGAAGCACGGATAGTCGTTTGATACTCATTGATTTGTCTTGTGTGCCCAGGGCACAGACGGCCAGACCGCCATTCGAGCTATTCTTCAGCTGAGTGGGCGAAATATTGGACATGAGGGGGGAATGGTGGTGAGCTAACCCACAAACAACACCATGTTCCCAGCTATTGGGCGTGTTTCTGATGAGTCAATGAGACATCATCCAGCAAGAGGCTCAAAGTCATATCAGGCACAGGCAACAGGCAACAGAAGCCGAGGTGTGTAGCACAGCATGGCATGACCCAAAGTCTCGACAACGCTGTGAATGGTGGTGCTGACAGTCACGACGTATCAGGTCTGTCCATGGGGAAAATTCTGCACAAGCTGAACTCCCAAGGTTTTCCCCGGATGAGCGGCTTCGTAGCCGCGGGACAGGAAACGTTTCTTACAGCCCAGGGAGCGACGGCATCGAAGGAAGCTTGTTTACCAGCCGGCCGGGTTGGATGGATGAGCTCCCGCAAACTATCGCCTGTTCTAGCTGGGCCACCCCGCAAGCCACCTTCACAATCGTAACCGCATCAGTCCGGGGAAAGCCAAGCCACCTGAAAGGGAAAGACAAAGGGCAGCGGCCGCACTGCGACGCTGGCGAATTCGGTTAAAGCTGGAGTGACGTGGAGATGAGGTGAGTTTAGCTCGAGCCTCGTCTCCTCGGGAGGAGGGGAGAAGGTACAGTAGAAACAAGGTACAGCGGACATGTACCCGCATTGCTGCTGTCGCGTGGCCGAGCTTGGCTTGTGCGTCGCGGTGTTGCGGGCCACTTTACGCGTCCACGACACGGATCGAGACGCGTCTGGGCGCGTCTTGGGTCCCGCTTAGAACTTCACGCTTCACGTTCCCCTTGGCGACGGTGCACATGCCTGCTCTTCTTTGCGGGCCCCATGGCCCATGGCTCTTGCCCATGGCTTCCACTTTTGCAAGACATCACTTTGGCATTTTCATTGCGATCGATTGCGCCTTCTGCATCTGCGTCTGCTTCTTTCTTCGATTCTGCTCGCATCTTTCCGTTTGTGTAAACAACTGCACCGCTCCTTCCACATTTCCCTTTCTAAACTACCACGGCCTCGCACCTTCTGTGTGTTTGAGGTATCTCATCGCCATCACCCCTCACGACTGCTCCTACCCTATCCCCGAGAAAAGCTTTCAAGATGCCTCGACCGGCCAGGCGCAACCAAGCTGCGCCTGCTACCACCCAGTCCATCAGCAGCTTCACTCGAATCTCCAAAGGTCGCCTTGGCGATGCCACCGGCAAGAATGCCATCGCCGATACCAAGTCAACCACAGTCACAAGGAAACGAAAGGCGGCCGTCGAAGAGGATCCTCACCCCAAAGCCACATCGCGGACATTTTCATTTCCTCCCAGCAGCGATGATGAGCTTTCCGGGCCCAAGAAACGCGCTTGTCGGCGCCAGGAGCCCGTCATCAACTCGCCCGCCAAGAGTGTCACCGTTGCCAAGGGCAAGCGAGTAGCAAGGACGACACCTTCGAGAGCTGAAGCTGCTCACAAGCCAATCAACTCAACCATTATTTCCAAGACGAGGTTGCAAGGGAAGACGGTGCAGACAAAGCTCGACGGCGTCTTCAAGAAGTTGAGCAAACCCGGAAATGGCCTTCCTCCCCATCTGGCCGAGATGGTCGACCTTCACAGAGCCTTCGTCAAGACCATTATGATCCAATTCGCTCACAATGGAAGCAATTCGCCAATCGATGTTCGGACTGTTGCTCCTCACATCGCACAGGCATGGGGCAAGAGACAAGTCACGATGGAGGACATCCGGCGATGTATCGCCATTGAGACTTCGGCACAGAACAACACTGTGTCGCCATTCATTATTTCCGACTATGGTCGCAACAAGATCTGCATCGAACTCGCCTCTCACGACAACAACCCGATTAATGAAGAGCGACTGCTCAAGCAGTTTGAGGCGAACCTTCGATCACTGTGCACCGAGCGATCCGCTGACGACATGGATGTCGACCTTCCACTGGACAGCCTTTCGCTCAACGATCTTCCTCAGGTGGCCATCACGAATATGGACACTGGAGCCAGGGCAAACCCTCTCCTGAGCAAGGGACAACGCGCGCTGTCAGAGCTCAAGAGCGGCATCGCCACCAAGCAGCAGGAAAAGGAGGCCAAACAAGCTGCGGTTACCAACAACCCCCTTCTTAACCCTGATGGTACTAAGATGAGCCTTCTCGACCGACTTCGACTGAAGCAGCTCGCCAAGGCTAATGAGCCACTACCGCCTTCTGGCCCTGAGCTTCAGCGACGCGCAGCTCTCAACCGCGTCGTAGATGTAGCGGCCACCATCTCTATGCTCAGCCTCTCGAACCCCATGTCCCTGCCACGTCAGGCTTTTACAATGGCTGTTATTCTTGAGAAGCTGAAGGACTCGCTTCGCATGCCTGTGTCTAGGGAGGAGGGTGCGGCTTGTGTCCGGCTCATCGCTAGCGAGGTGGCTCCCGAGTGGCTCCGCATTGTCACTATTGGAGGCAGGGAGAACGTTGTGGTGCAACGGCATAGCCAACCAGTCGATCGAGTCATTCAGGAACGGGTGCAGAAGCTACTGGGTTGAGAAAGACCGATTTATAGGCGGTCGAATCATGTGTTTATATGAGAATACCCCGTGGAGGATGGATCTGCTTTATCGCACATCACTGAAGGAGTTAAGAACTGCGATTCCCTGATTTGGGATATGGAAATGGATAGGTAGGCATGGCATTGCATCGAGGTGCATCTTGACACGCATTGGATGGAGTTGGCGTTGCGGCATACCATATTGTTTTTAGTCTGCGCTGAGCATTCGCATTCGCATTCACACTCGTGTATAGAGACAGACATCCATGATAGGAGAAGGAAAAAAAAATCGAATACGTATTTTAATCAATTTCGGTTCCCATACGAAATGTTGCATCAAGTCATGGGCATTCCGCCAATCGGCTTGTGCAATCATGCACCGAGCTTTCTGATTGATATTCGGTCGTCCCCCCCGAAAAGGTGGGACTCCGGCATTGAATTTATCGGCCGACGGAAGCAAGGTTCCGCGCCGGCGGACCGCGGCCTCTACCGATGAGCCGAAAACATTGCGATTTCCCGCGCTATATGTGTGATTTTGGGGGAAATGTAGGACTGATTGAATCCTGTTAGTCACTGGCATTCGGTGGATATCAATATCGTATAGAAACAACGTGTTTGTAGACATTTCACCTCCCCGGACTCCGGATGTCGGCGACCGGGTGTGGCGCGGATCTGTGCAAGACGAGCAGAACCCAAGTGGATATCCAGGGAACGCAACGCACCAATCTTGGATGCGGATCTCGTGCTCAACCGCCTGTGATTGATCAATGGGGAACTGAAAAAACGCCGGGGGTTAAAGGAGGGTGCGGATGGAAGGATTCAAAAAGGCCTGGGGTTCGCATTATGTGTGGGGTTGGATGTGTGATGGATGGATGTGATTTCTTTTGCTTATCGACGGTTTGCAGAGTCTTTCGAAAGTCAGCGGAATATTATCCGAGCTTTCCTGGGTTTGAAATGTCCTACAGAACTTGCCAGAGCCCAGTTCTGCCTTGAGACACCTTGGTCCAAGACCCAATCCTCTATTTGGTATTACACAGAAACCAGCATACTTCCCAGCAGGGTATCGACATCATGAGGGCAGCGGACGAGGAATCATCAAGCAACCGTAGGCCGTCATCGTCTTCGGAAACAGATGTCGAGTCACAACACATCACTTACGCCGCAACCTCGGGGGACATTCACCACGCAACCTCTCACGTTTCGGGCCACGATGCCTTCGAACCGGACCAGACTGGTACTCCAGATAGTCAGATTCCGTACCACGAGGCGGGCGATGAGGTATACGACCGGCTATCGCGGACGCGAAAGGCTGCTATCGTAGCTGTGCTGTCGTTCGGGGCGTTTCTATCGCCAATATCGAGCACGTCGGTGCTGGCGGCCACACCAGAGGTAGCCAAGGACTATGACACCACCGGCAGTATCATCAACGTGAGCAATGCCGCATACATGGTTGTCATGGCACTGTCTCCTCTTGTTTGGGGACCAATGAGCCAGGTGTTTGGAAGACGAGTTGTGAGTGCCCATTTTCCAATTCTCCTTTGATAGGACCTATCCCGGGGCTGTGACGGCCGTGATGGTTCCATATGCCTTGGACACACATGCTAACATTGCATATAGGTATCTTTGGCTTCGTCTGTGATGTTCTTTCTGCTGAGTCTCGCAACCGCACTGGCACCTAATTTGGCCTCGTTCATTGTCTTCCGAGCCGCTTCAGCCTTTGGTGGAACGGCCTTTATTCTCATTGGGCCTGCGTGTGTCGGGTAAGCATTTTGCGTGTTTCCTTCAGTCAATTGCCTCATCAGGGGTCTATCTTCTTGGCCAATCTTGAACAAGTAGCGTATAAGAGTAGAACAGCATGGCTCCTCGAGAAAGACATCGGACTTATGCCCCAATTGCTTTCATACGCTGGCGGTCATCGACTCAGCTGCTCTTTTCGTAAGCATCAATAATGAAGGAAGCACTGACACTTGAACAGTGACATCTATCGCCCAACAGAACGTGGAACAGCCATGGGTTGGTTCTTGACCGGCACGCTGGTCGGGCCTGCATTTGGCCCTTTCCTGGGTGGTATCATTGTGACATATTCGTCATGGAGAACCATCTTCTGGCTACAGACAGCGCTGGCTGGTGCTGGAGTTCTTGGAGTGTACTTTGTTGTACCGGAGACAGCCCATCACTTGAAGATTTACGACCTGGAGTCGTTCTCCCGAAAGGAAAAGACTTTTGCGATCCTCAGCATGATCAGTCCTATGAGAGTGCTGAGGCTGTTCAGGTACTTGAATGTTGCGCTGGTAGCCGTGGGCAGCGCATCCTTGACATGGAACATGTACAGTCTTCTGACCCCGATCCGATACGTCCTGAATCCGCGGTTCAACTTGGAATCACCGCTGTTGTCGGGCTTGTTCTATCTGGCACCCGGATTCGGATACCTGCTGGGGACGTTTTTCGGTGGTCGTTGGGCTGACTACACCGTGAAGCAGTGGATCAAGAAGCGAGGAGGCGTCCGGATACCGGAGGACCGACTTCGGTCCACGCTGCCTTTCATGGGCGTGATTATCCCTGGAAGCATGCTGGTGTATGGCTGGACCGTGGACCAAGAAGTTGGGGGCATCCCTGTGCCTGTGATTGCCATGTTTGTGCAGGGTGTTGCGCAACTGTTCTGCTTCCCTTCCTACAACACGTACTGCATCGACGTGATGCCCGGGCAAGGGGCAGAGGTGGCGGCGACCAATTTCTTCATGAGATACCTGATCGGTTGCGTGGCGTCGGCTGTGGTCCTGCCAGCGGTCGAGGGGGTTGGCATCGGGTGGTTTTCAACCATCACGGCTGCGTACTTGGTTGCTTCAGCTCTGGCCACAATGGCTGCGATCCGATGGGGGAAGGGATGGCGAGAGAGCATGCAGGCCAAGCTCGAGGGTCGAAGGGAGCAGAAAAAGGTCGAGGGAGGAGAGCACCAAGGCAAGGGCGTTGAGGCGGTGGAGGAAGAGCTAGGACTGGACAGCCAAGAAAAGGCCCGTCAAATGAAGGAGACCGAGACATTGGCTGCGAGGTAGTTTAGAGAGGGAGAGTGGTGATATTGTTCTCTGGTGACGCCCTGGTGCAGTATAATTGGCCGAATGTGTATATACTGAATGAGACAAGCAGTCGAACAAGGTATCAAGGCTGGAATGCGAAACTCTTGGAGTGTGTACTTGTGCCCTTGAGACCGGAATAAGCTCGTGTGAGATATGCCCCTTGGGTGGTAAATGCCTGATTTATAACTGTTCGGGCTTCCTGTAGGAACTCGGTACCATCTCAGGACGGGATGCAAGTGCCACACTCTCTTTTGACACCTACTGTGTCAGGGAGAACAAGGGCAAATGCTGAAATTGTGAGACAAGACCAAGTAAACAGAGATGCTACGTGGTACGCAATATTGAACGCCATCCACGGACTCGGGCTGACACTCCGATGTGTCGTTGTCTGACTGTTGCATTCAGCCTTGAATCTCTCTTACTCAGAGTGGGAGAACTCTTGGCTCCAGCTCTGGAGTATTGTGGCCTGTGGCTGGTGATGACGCTGCTGACACCACCCTGCAATGCCGCTGGTGCCGCGCGTGGAGCGCCTCAATCGGCCGCCAGAAGTGGGCTGCCGGTGGGAGGCGAGCTGTGGCGTTGCTAAATAAAGACGGCGCGGGAGAGGTAAACGCCTGTGGCAGGTGATAGAGAGCGGCCGACTTGAGGGTGAAGGGCAAGCATGGGCCATGACGGGAGCAAACAAGGCCATATCCGCACTCTCGTCCATCTCATATAACCATACGGGATGGATGTGTGTGCGTCAAGCATCGATCCGCGGCTCCAATCACTCAGTGTCACATTGTGGTGCTATGCGATAGGGCACGGCGGAGCTGGGGACAGATTTGGGGAATCCGGGCCGGGAATCTCGAGGGGGTGAGATGAAGATTCCTGGGCTCAAAGGTCGAAACAAGATGAAATGCTTCGCGTTGTGGCATGGGAGGCATGCAGGGCTGCCAGGTCCGACGTGGTGACTGGTGGACACGAGCATTGGCGTCACGGCGAGACCCGCTTGTTCAAAATGATTCTGGAGCTATCCCACGACATGGAGATTACTCACTCTCGCAAAAGCCCAGCCAAATGGCGCCGCCCGCAGGTTCCGTCTAGCTTCGATATGCATGTATGTGTGAGGACCTGACCTGCTGGGTCAGGAGATGAACGAGACCCATCCGTCCTCAGGTATGGCGAGAAACTTGGAACAACAAGGCGCCCTGGTCCTGTCCTGGGGAGAGAGAGCAAACATCGTCGACAACAAGCTTCTCCGGCAGTGAATGTGGGAGACGTTCCGATGCGATGAGATGCTCGTCAAGGATCACCTCTTGGCGACACGTTACACGGCCGAAACACGACCACGGGGACCATGACGTGGAACGGCCTGGCCGTCGCCGGGTGTCGTTTGAAAGAGGCGTTTTGAGGGTCTGTCTGTACCCGAGCCCGTATCTGAGGAGTTGGATCGATGAACCAAAAAAACAAAGTTGCCGATACGAAAAGCCATGATCCATCGCCCAGCCTTGTCGGGGTCACAGCAAGCAAGATCCAGATGTCTCCTCCAACACGATGATGAGCTAATAACGAACCTGCACTATGTCAGCAACCGGCTTGCTTCCTGGCCTGGCCATTCCAAAGCAGGGCCCAGGCAAGCTGCGAATTGGCAGGCCTCATCCCCTGCTCCCTTGGCCTCTCAAGGGCCCATTTCTAGTTCGTGTCAGTCAGTGACTGACCCCCTTGGCAATCTCGCCGTTACGGCGGCTCCATCTGCTTGTGGGTGTCGAGCAATGTGCTGTTTATTAATGTCAAGCTCGTGGGGCCGTCCCTTGGTGCTGGTCCTCGCTCGAGGGTGCCACCTGTGGCGTCTGTTACGAGGCAAGAGGACAAGGTGATATCTTGGCGCCCTAGCGGGATGCTCTTGTCAGGGTGCAAGAGGTGGTTGAAGGAAAAGTGTCAGCTTTAGAGGCCCGCCGGTAGTTAGAATAGAGTCAACGGCTCTGTAGCCTAGGCCGGAAGAGGCAGCAAACTTCTTGATACGCCATGCAACCTGGTCAGAGTGAGACCGGCGGTGGAGAGAAAGATGTAGTGAGAATCACCTCTAGCATGGGGATTTCTGCCAGGCATTCACCGGCACGACATTCTGGAATCGACATCCCCAGGTTCGGCCGTCTCAATATCCCCCAGCATCGGGTTACCGGCTCAATATGTGAGAAGCGCAACGAACTGAAAGCTGAGACTGAGGGACGCGTGGCGGGAGGACCCTCAACAGCCTCTTCTCAGGGCCTTCAGGGCCACTGACGATCTCCCACAGACCGAAGGGGGTGCGGCCGATGTCCGCTAGGGGGTTCGCTTATCCGAGACTGGTTGTCCAGGCTTGGGAGGGAACGTTGAGAAGCGTCCCGTCGATAGAGAAGGCGGAAGAGGAGGGTCGCGTCGGTAACTCATTCGTTCAACTTCAAGGGCCCAAGTTTGCTGAG
Source organism: Fusarium keratoplasticum (assembly GCF_025433545.1). Taxonomy (NCBI): domain Eukaryota; kingdom Fungi; phylum Ascomycota; class Sordariomycetes; order Hypocreales; family Nectriaceae; genus Fusarium; species Fusarium keratoplasticum. The sequence goes on from NC_070533.1 coordinate 2,130,404, forward strand.
GACCTCGTTCCAGCCTTCCAGGGCAGGTCGTCGCGTCTGTGGTACTATCTGAACCGATCCGCAGGCGCTCAGAGCATCCATGATTAAGGGACCGCCTGCCTTCCATCTTCTGGAAACAACGACCAACGCCCGACAATTACGAGTCCCACGGCCGATTCTTCGGGATGTGGCCGCCTCCCCACTCAAACAGCCGCGATGTGTTGTGTAGGTGGCGATTGACAGGCGGCTCAAAGCACGAGGTGCGGCGGTCCTGATGCTCAGGTGTCGATCAGGAGTTCGGGACGCGCAACCACCGTACTGTAGTGAGTGTCTGCCTCTATGTCTGAAGCCTCTGGAGCAGCAGAGAGCCACGAGAGCCTCTTGTCTTCCTGACGAAAGGGGCTTGAACCAAGGGGCGGATTGACCCTCGCTCGTGGACCCACAGACCCACGAGCCCCCGACTCGCTTCTGGCTGGGATGAGGCCTGGAGACTTGCTGGGATATGGCGCAATAACAGGGGATGCAAGGCTCGGGTCAAGGCTTGTGAAGCTGATACTGTTGCTGCTGCTGTTGCTGTTGCTGGTTGTGATTGTCAGTGATTGTCCTCGACGTACAGAAGATGCAACAGCTAGTGAAGCAACCAATGGATCCGTTAACTCTACTGCGTTTCCACGGCAGCGGAACAGAAAGCGCCCGTCTCCAAAGGCAAAAAAACGCGCAACGACGCTGCGATGACATTATCGATGGGGGATGAGAAATGGCCGATGCTTTGTTGTTGACAAGCATTGATGATTGATGATGGCCGTTCCATGTCAGATCAGCGTGGATTGGACCGGGTCCTCTCCCAATCCAGGCCAGCAATTCCCCCGACAGCTTCTCACGCTCGCACTCTCGTTGGACAGCATGTGTCTCTGGCGCCGCCCATTGGCTGATGGGCTCTCCGCCCGGCAACGCCGTCCCATTGGGCGTTGGCTCAAGGGCCATTCACAGCGCTCGTTGAGGTGATTCCTTGGGGCGTCGAGGGGCCCGGGGAGAGAATTGAGTGGTGACCAGCCCCCACCCTTTACTGTTTTTGGAGCCTCCAGGTTCCATCTTGCCAAAGCTTGAACGGGACGGGGGTCGTGTTTTGTTGCGGGTGCTGGACTGGACTTCTTTCCATCATTTTCTCCCAAATGCCAGAGGTATCTTTGCGGCGACACTTGGCTGCCAATGTACTTTCCCGCATGCCTTACTGGGGGTCAGCTTCGGGTTAGAATCCATCCAGGCGGAGAAGGGAAACACCTTGTTGCAACACGCCCATGATTGTAGTGGGCATCTTGCGGCCCTCACCTCGGGTTTCTAAGTATGGACTCGAGAGACTGGAGTCTGTCCAGACACTAGTAGACTCACAGCTACAGTGTCAGCTGTGTTCGTCTCTCGCGGGTGCAAACCAACCCGAGATCGCTCTGCCACAGTACTCGTATCAAACCTCCATCTCAGCACAGCCATTCCATCGGCGTCGCCAAGCCACTGCGCTCCCTCCCGCCAACCACTGTGTGTCCCGGGCCTGCCGATGGCTACGTTGCCCTCTGAGATGTGCTCTCCAGCGCTTCGCAGACCGCGCCGCCACCACCACGGAGGGCACGCAAGGGCTAAAACCGTACAGTAGGTCAGCTCAGGAATAGCACCGTACCTGGCAGACAAGAGTAGATGCGACTACGCACCCCCTTCATCCCTAGGTCCCCTTAGCGGACCCCGTAGCGGGCCCCTCCCCTGGCCACACTTGGTTCTTGCCTACCCCGTCCCCCTATCGCTCTCTGCAAGGCCCTGACCCTGGGATGCCAATCCCTTGTCCCGTGTCCGTAATCCCCTGCTCGTGCCTCTCCTGGCCTGGCCTGGCTTCGGTTTTTTTTTTCTTCTCTTCCCTCTCCTATCTCTTCTTGGTCGACTCTTTTTCCTCTTCCCTTCCCCCTCCTTTCTCTTCCACCCCCCGTCAACGCCCTTCGCTCTCCGGCCTGTCCATCGCCGTCCTCGACGCCGTCGTTTTCCTCTTCTCAATCGCGAATTCAAAGGCACCGCGCTGCTCATCAAGCTTCGCGCTGCTTTTCATTTGCTTTTGCGTTGCGTCGCGTGATAGTCGTGTTCAGTCTCTTTTATCTACCTGCCTTCGTCTGATGACGAGGTAGCGACTTCGCCCACCAACTTCCGCTCCTCGCCGGACTTCATCTTTCGTCGGTTCCCTTCATAGGTTGTCTCGACGACTGCCAGTCGTTACTTGAATTGCTTTCCGGCCAAATTCGCCAGTTTCCGCAACCCGTTGACTTAATTCCTCGATGACGGCCGGCTCCACCTCGACATTCGCTCTGTCCTAGGCTCCCTAATTTTCTCAACCTCAATCTCACATAAACAACACATCACCCTCAACTTGCCACACGCACACAACAACACCCACCGTTGCGACTCGATCGACCCAAGGCCTAAGCGTGCCAGACTTCCCAGCCTAGCATGCAGCGGCGCCATTCAGTCACCATGGCCGCCCGCAACAACAGCTCGCGAGTCCCTCTGGGCAGGAAGATTGACCCCCTGCTTCCATACTCAATTATTTCCGAAAAGACAAAGAAGCCCCGGCTTCGTCTACGCTCCCTCTTCGGCCACTGTCATTACCGAAGAGTCTTTACTTGGCTCATCGGCATCGCCTTCCTCGTCACTCTGATCTTCGTCAAGTCCAGAAAATCCGGATATGGTGGCTACAACATCGGTGGTACCAGGACCCAGGAGCCCGTCGCAACTGCCACTGTCATCAACACTAACGGCGAGCCCGTTGTGATGCTGACTGGTGATATGGACGGTGACGGAAAGCTGGAGACGGTCCCCGAGGATGAGTATGTCACGGCGGATCAGAAGAAGGAGGTTGCCGAGCAGCTTCAGAAGATGCCCTGGTTGAGATTCCCTCAGTATGTCGCCCCTTAGCTTGTCTGCCCCCCGCATTGCTAACCTCTCTCCCAGCCTGGATGGTTACTTCCATGGCCTCCGGACCCTCGTCCCTAAGACCAGCCTGCAGCCCGAGTACCCCAATGTTACTGAGAAGGCTCCCCTGCCCTCTCCCGCCATGAACGATCATGTTCCCAAGCCTAAGAAGTACAGCCCTTATGAGCAGTCTGCCGACATCAAGACTTGCTACCTCGATTCGAAGAAGACTGTCCCCGCTCCGGATCTGTACGCCTACAATGGTGTTCCTCAGCATATGCCTGACCCTGCCATTGGCTCTTACAAGCTCCTGGGTCTTCGGGACGATGTCTGCTTTGACCGTTTCAGCCGATACGGCCCTTACGGTCTTGGTTACAGCAGAGCCCACGGTGGTTTGGATACTGGACTCGACACCGAGAGCTCGGGCAACGAGGCCGTCTGGGCCGAGACTGGCAAGATCAACTACATCGATGTGAACTGGGCTGAGGCCCAGGAGGCTTGCTACAAGGCCAACAAGCACCGCTTCAAGCAGGTCAGCCCCGAGACTCAGGAGCTTCAGGAAGGCTCGACCAAGAAGGGCCGCATTGCTGTCGTTGTCCGTACCTACACTGGCTTCAAGTGGACTGAGCTTGCTGTCCTGAACTTCCGCGCCCTGATCAACGAGCTGTCTCTCAGATCCGGTGGCGAATACCAGGTTCACTTCCTGATGCAGGTCCGCAACATTGATGAGCCCATTTGGTCCGACAAGTGGACTGTGCAGCGCATCATCAACGACAACGTACCCGCCGAGTTCCGTGGCCTCGTTTCGCTCTGGAGCGAGCCCCAGATGAGGCTCATGTACCCCGGCAGGTTCGGCGAGACCATTGAGAACCCCAGTGGTGCCGATATCCACGGCATCTACCGCAGTGCTCACTTCCCTCTCCAAGTCTTTGCCATGCAACATCCCGAGTACGAGCACTACTGGAACTGGGAGATGGACATGCGATACCTGGGCAGCTACTACGAGTTCTTTGACCGTCTTGGCAAGTGGGCCAAGGAGCAGCCTCGCACTCTTCTCTGGGAGCGCAGCGCTCGCTACTACATTCCCCCTTACCACGGCACCTGGGAGAACTTCTCTCAGAGCGTCCAGCACGACACTCTTGCCTCTGGCCGTGCCCCCATCTTCGGTCCCTTGTCCTTCGAGGGTAAGGAGCAGCTTCGACACGACGAGTGGGGTCAGACCATGATGCCTCCCTCTTGCAGCTCGGATGCCCCTGATCGATCCAAGTGCGGTGTTGGCGAGGACGCCGATATCATCACCCTCAACCCGCTTTTCGATACGGAGCAGTCTGGCTGGGTCTTCTCGGACGATGCCACAGGCTACAAGGCCCCCCCTCCTCGACGATGCGCCATCATCACTGCCTCTCGTCTCAGCCGTCGCCTGCTCATGTCGATGCACGAGGAGGTGTGGCGATACCACCACACCATGTTCTCGGAGATGTTCCCTCCCACCGTCGCCCTGCATCACGGCATGAAGGGTGTGTACGCGCCTCACCCTGTCTTCCTGGACCGAGCCTGGTACCCCTTCAGCGAGATTGACGGTGCCTTCAACGCTGGCCGAGACCACTCAACATCAGGCCCTGGCAGCCCCTTCGATCAGCTCAACGAGCACAACCACAAGGGTACCAGCTGGTACTTCAACAGCGAGTTTGGTGGTCTCCTGTGGCGCCGATGGCTGGGCTATGCGCAGATGGATGGTCGTGGAAAGCACGGTGGTCGTGCCAACGAGGGACGGGAACGAGGTGGCAAGACGGAGGAAATGGATGAGCACAGCAGCGGCCGGTTATGTCTGCGTGGTATGCTGGTGCATCCCATCAAGTTCGAGCATCCTTCGGAGAAGCCGTAATGAGAACCTCCCTCACCATGTCGCCGTCATGAGCAAGGCGACGCCACCTCTCCCCCCTCGACCAGCGCACACGACAGACACCACACGCACATACGCATTTGCAGGAGCATCTGTACAAATATACCCACGACACCCGAACCGCCAGACATCCATCCGAGACGAGACGAGACGAGACCAGCGCGGCGCGGCGCAGAACGCATCAGCCATGATGAGAGGGGAGACGACGCGAATTCTCTGCATCCATTTTACCCGATTCTTGTTCGACCCGACTTGTATTCCGTCTGTTCACGGACCAACCAGCGGACTCGGCCTAGACCTACCTAGACACTTTATTATTTGAACCTCGTTTTTATCTCTTCACTTCCACGTTTGGGTACTTTCGCCAGCAAGGGGTTCCAGAACGCCGTCCTAATCAATCCCTCTCCGCTGGGAATCAAAGGTTGTCTGCCTTTTTTCAAAACAAAAACTCTTTTAACCTTATTCGACTGTTTCTTCTTGTTTTTTTAAACCCCGATTGTTGTCATTTTAACTGTGTGGCATGTTGTTTCTGGGTACGAGGCATCCGGGACCAGGAGCGGAAAGGTTCTCCGCCCATGCTACGGGGCGTTTGGGATGGGGGACATTTGGGAAGACACATGTGAACAACGGTGCTACTTGTATAGATTCGATCTAGTATTAGAAGAGGTGGTAGTTAGGTGTGAAATTTACCTGGGTTTGAAACGAGTTTCTCTCCTGTTAATCAGTTATTTTCTTCCTGTGGCGTGGACTTGTTCGAGTTGTGGCCACGTCCTTTCGGCGTTGAGCCGGCAACGGCGATTGCATTCGATGTAACCGTGTCCTAACCCAAGCTAGCACCGAAGTACCATCTGCATCTGCACCTAGGGATCCCACCGGCGTCAACAGAACAGGCTCAAATGGTAAGCATCACTCACCGCATTTTCTAGAGGCTTGTCTGGTCAAGGCCAAGTTTCAGGGCAACAATTTCTTGGGGAATATCAAAGATAAGGCGGGTTGCTACCTCGGGAGCTAGCTTCTTACCAATGCAGCATAGTATTATCATCCATGGATGCTAGGCAGCGGATACCTTTGCGACTACCAGCCACCTCAATAGCGCCTATCCGCTTCACTCGAATCAAGGAAGACAAAAGGCAATAGACAGACACTGGTCTGATGCTCTTCAACAAGCGGGGTGTAGCTCTACGAATCGAGTGGACCAAAAAACACTCATGACACAAGCCCTGAAGGCCAGCATGAACGCGTAAAGTGCATGTAGTCATTCGTTCCCAATATACGAGATAATCCTTCCAACCCCCCCAAGCCTAGTCGTCGTTCACTCATTCAATGACGCCTTTCCTCTCGCCGGCCTCCGTGTCTCATCCCAGCCAAACCCAAGTCCCATGTTGGCCGTTTACCCGTAAAAAACAACAACACAAGATTTCACATCCAATCATCTCACAGGTAGCCCAACTGTCCCCCGTCCGCTTCATCCTGGACTACCCTTGTGGGTAGCTAGACTTTGTGATGCAAACCAAGGCTTTTGAGGCCAAGGAACTAAGCTGAGGAGCACAGCTCGAGATCCATATCAACCAAAAACACCGCCGAGAACGCTAGATGCAGTAGACGCGGTTTCAAGAATAAAAAAAGAGTCCCCCCCAGGTATCAAACGCCCCCAAGACGCCATCAACACCTTGAACGCCACGGTGACCGAGGCCCCCGAAAGAACAAGCAGAAATACTCGCTGGACCAAAGTGACCCAGAAGCTTGATTCTGATGTGGTCAGAAACGTGCTAGCGTCTCAGAGCTGTTTCTTGTTATTGTCATCGTATCGTCTCTGGGTGTAGCAAGAGCCCGAGGTCCACGCAGGAGTTACAAGACCACACACCGTGAACCAAGTATTGTCGCCTCCTACTTCCTCAGAACCGCGTCGTAGATGCTCATAAGACCAGTGATGGCAGTGCCAGTCAAGATTCCCTTGTAGCCGCCATAGATGGCGTTGTTGAGGCGCACAATCGACATATCGTTGAGAAGACCGCCAAAGTTAACGCCCTGTCCGTAGACCACAAACGAGATGAGGGCCTTGACAATGCTGAAGGTCAAGGGGTCCACCACATACTCGGCCGTGTTGGAGCGAAGGCGGCCGCGGGTGGGTGGCGTGCTGGTGGCGCTCAAGTTGAAAAAGTAGCCCATGAAGCTGGGGACGGCGACGCTGGTGAAGATCCAGGTCAAGGTCGGGGACCAGAAACTGGATGAGAGGAGCAAGAACATGTCGGGGACGTAGACAGGGTAGTCGGAGGTGCCGAGGAATTGGATGGCGGGGATGGTGAAGGCGTAAATATTACTCAGAACTTCGCGACGGACGTTCCACAGCTCCCAGGCGGCGACGCAGAAGAGGACGCTCGTGACAGTGCTGAGAGTGTCGCGCGTCGCATGGCTGACCTCGGTGATACCGCTCTCCTCATACATCGACGAGACGCGCTGGCGCACGGCGCTGGTCGAGCGATCTACCGCGAGTGCCACGTCGGCCGGTGTGGCAGGCAGCGGGATGCGCGCCGCGACCTGAGAGAGAGCCCGGCCGGGGGTCTCGACGAGCGCCGTCGATATAGCTTGGGGAGAAGCTGCTTGAGGAGATGCGGCTTGGGGAGAAGCATCGTCGCTCCTGTACATGCCAAAGAAGGCCTGGTCAGCTTTGGGGGTCCAGAGAGCAAGGCGCAAGCTCCTCTCTCGGTCAACACAAGACGCGCGCTTGCGCAACGCGCAGTTTCAACGCGACAAGAGGACCAAGGAACTCGGAATGGCGACTCACTCAGGGGTAATCTCTTCAGAGAGCTTTGTCGTCCGTCGGCGGGAGACCTTGAGGGGTTTGTCGGCCTCGTCGCGCATCACCTCTCTCTTGACGGGCGAGCCGAGAGCCTTGGAGCGGCTGTTAAAGTAGCCCGCCAGCTCAGGATCGGCGAGGTAACGCGACGAGTTTTCCGAGAGGTATGTGTCGAGGGCAATACCCAAGTCATCCTTTTTGGAACCGGCGATGCTATATCAATTAAAGTCAGCGCGTTGAGGGGCTTATTTGTCGCATCGAGGGGTCGTGATGGAAAGTGGGCGCGTCGCGATGACGCCCGGACTGGGGTATGAATGAGGCGAGGCGAGGCGCAAACAATGGGCAAACAAAGAATGCGCCCGACGGTCACTTGTTGAAGATTGTTGCGCGCACCGCGTAGACAAAGAAAGCGCAATTGCGGGAGGCGGAAGCACACGTACTCTTGCAGGCCAAACTGCTGGGCGAGCTGGGCAAGCTCGGGCTTTTTCTTGGTCTTCAGCCAAGAGTTGTAGCTGTGGTTGGACATGGCGATAATATGAGGGTGTCGCCTATAATAGGCGATACTAGAGAAACAGACGGAAGGGCTTCAATGGCCTTTGTGGTTGGCGAGGGCTGGTGGCGCCGTGGGAATTGCTTCAAGTGGGCGGGCGATGATGATGTTGGCGATGGTGACGATGATGGAGATCTCGCCTACGACGGTGTTGGGTGGGTGATGGAGCTGGAGCTGGAGATGGAGGTGGACGGCGCGCGGAGCAAGAGGGCCCGTGTCAGCGGGTCCTGCGTTGTTTATGTTTTTTTCTGGCCTGGAGCTGAGGTCCCCGCAGATCAGCCTGACCGTGTTGTGCTTGCCTGGAGCTGGAACGAATGCAGATGCTGGAGCTGGAGCTGGAGCCGGGCGCTTGGCCACTAAAATCATAGGCACTTGATTCACTGGAGCTCTAAAAAAGGCCATGACCTCACAGCGTGCCTGCCTGCATTGGAGCTCCAGTTGCCGGTGGAGAGCTTTCGGATGATGACATTCATCCATTTGTTCCATCGGCGCTAGAACGTTTGGATGCGGTTGAACGAGGCAAACAAACTCCGTGACGCGACTTGCTTTCTATCACGAAGAGACCTTATAGGCCATACATTAGATGTCTGCTGTAATACTCTATTGAACTACTTAGGTATCTTACAGACAGTGTTTACCTAACTGGGTGAATTATTCTACTACACTTGTTATTTCGAGAACAGACACAATAATGGCCAGGCAAGGCCTTTCATGGGTTATGGCTTCCAGTCGAAAGAGGACGGGTGTGTCCCACTACGACTAACGCCAAGATGAACAACTCAACACTAATGAGAGTCTACAACTTGAACACATATTGGTCCGTCAACTGAAATGTTTTCATCCTGCACCACAGGAAACACCTTCATCCATCCCTAATGTTTACTCCAACCGCCTCTGGCCCGACGCGTGACGTGTTCTGCGTCTAGGACGCGACTGATGAATCCAGACCGTTGTTGGTCAAGCTAAGCGCTCACATCGCACCCGAATCAATCGACCCAATCAGGTGTAACATCGGTGCTGCCCTCAAGTTGATCAAATATCGCCTGTTCAAGGTCTGCCAATCACGAGCTCGATCACTTCTAGGACTCCTTACGAGTGTTTCCCAGCAAGGGTAACTCTTATTGTCTATTGGATCATGTACCTCGGTCATTATATCCAACTCGTAAACCTCTCCTGGCCCCTTCTAACGAGCCTGACGGGCACATGGTCATCGTTCATCTTCAGTGTGAGCACTGAAGTAGCGCCTAGGAGCTTGTTGCGGCTTGTGGTCTGCGCCTTGGCGTAGACTTCGCGTCTTTGCTCGCGGTCCATCGACTCAACCTGCTCGTCACTTGCCCACTCGTCCACGGCTAGCTCGATACTATGGTCCCTGAAGATGACGGCAAGCGCTGCAATGATCTCGACCTGCGCGATCCTACGGCCTAAGCATGAGCGTGGGCCGTCACTGAAAGGGATATATGCCCCCCTCTCCGGCCGGAAGAGCTGAGAGCTTATGTCTGAGCCTCCATAACCTCCAAAGTCTTCTGCTTCTGGCTCTTCCGTATCTGTTTCCTTGGCTACTGGGTCCTCGCTGTTGCGGTACCAACGCTCAGGGACCCAGTCATTAACGTCGCCTTCGCCCGGGTGCAGTTTGCTTGGCCTCGCAGGCCAGTATCGAGGATTTCGCTGGATCGACACTGCAACTAGAGACACGACTGTGCCCCTCGGAAGGAGGTGTCTCTTCCCATCGACTGTGATGACCTGATCCTGACCTGGGGTTACCTTCTTAGGGATCTCCACCACGGCAGGTATCATTCGAAGCGTCTCGTTCATGCATGCGCCGAGCATGCTGGCCATCATTGGGTTGACTAGGCCTTCGTAGTCCCATGAGCTTGGATCTCTGCCCCCAAGGATGTCGTCGATATCCTTCTGAAGCCTCCTCTGAGATGCTGGGTTATTTGCCAACTCTAGCAGAATAAAGTGCATGGCGTTGGCTGTTGTCTCATGCCCAGCCACGAGCATGATGAAGGCGTTTCCTTGGATTTCGTCACGGGTCAGTGAGCCTTTCCTGGGTTCAGCCCCCTGTTTCCCTTGGGTTTCGCCTGTTCCGTAACTTGACCTGACGAGTTGCCCCATCAAGTCCATGCCTTCGACACGTTCGCCCCGTTGGGCTTCCTGAATCTTTTCATCCATCAGTTCCTGCATGTATTTGCACCAGTCCTCGTGGGCGTCGGCTGCGAGATGGGCCTTTTTGAAGGGCATCAGTCCTGAAAGTTGGGTTAGCACACGACCATCTTGGCAATTCCTACGCTGACACTCACTCAACAACCAGCGTGGTATAAGTAACAGCATTAGGATGTATTCCAAGAGGATAGCAACGGTGTTCACAAAGCTTAGTTTGTGCCCAGCAGAGGGTTCAAGCGAACTATACTTGGCCAGCCTCGGGTTCACATCTGGAGGTAGGGTCTCGCCAGGCCAAAGCGACCTGAAGCCAAATCCCACGTATCCAATGATGTTGAGGGCCAGCCTCATGGTGTCCTGATCCAGTGTGTGAATAGTGCCGCTGTCGTCGTCGTTGGACCCCATCCACATTTTCACCATGCCCTTGGCCTGGTGGATGGACTCCTTGAACACGAGGGCTGCGTTCTTCTCGTTAAACGAAGCCGATGTGACTTTACGGTGCATACGCCAGACAGCACCTTCAGTAGTCAAGACATTGTCTCCAAACTGCTGGAGAATCTCATAAGTCTCGACATACTTGGGGAAGTGCTCACGCCTAGCAGTGATCTGGTGGATGGCCTCGGCGTTGCAGACCATGGTAATGATGAGTTTCGGCGAGACAACCATAAAGATGTCGCCGTATTTTGCGAACCCATCATGGCGCGTGCGATATGAGAAGCCAGGCGTCAAGACTCTACCCAGTCGGCATTTGTTAGCCACGGCTCAGCCAGGGGGGAGAGACACATACTCGAGCCACCTCTCCCACCATGGTTTAGGAAATAGTTTAATGATTGGTGTCCATAACTTGAACGTCAACTGCCATGGCAGGAAGATGGGTGAACACGCTAGATTGGTCAGATGCGAACTATGAGGGTAGCAGTCAAGGGAGGACAGGCGTACGGGCGATGATGTAGGGCAAGCCGCTACGCTTTGCTTCTGCGATGTTTTGTCGCAGATTGGAGATGTATGTGTAGACGGCATAGGCAAGGGCGGCGCCGATGAGGATCAGGACCGATTGCATGGCGTGGCAACGTCTCTGGTGGTTTTCACCGAGATGCTACTGAGTTGCGCCAATGACGCTGGTTGAGTCTAGGCTGTCAGATAGGCGTCAAGAGTAAGATTACGACTTGGTTAAGATAAGAGAAGAGTTTGCGCACAGAAACAGATTGATGAAGAAGAGGATGAGAAACTAGAATGATGGGATTTATCAATTAAGAGGGTGCCTCGTTGTCTTCAGTGTCTTCAGTGTTGGCGTTGGCTCTTCCCACACACATTCTGATGCACCCCCTTGTTTCCCGCCGCCCCGTCCGTCCTGCGTTCCAGACCTAGCCGAGGGACGCTCGCCGCAGAGAATCCCCTTAGCTCCAATCGTAGCGTCTTGAAATCATCATGGCACCCCATGGGATCCATCCATTGTGCGGCGGCTAAGTCGCCGGTCGAGGACGACATGTTTCTTCAGTGTGACTGTCAGTTTCGAGTGTGGGTTCCAAGAATCTTACAATGTTACCATGGACACAACAACTTGTGGATGTGCTGATGACTATTTTGCTGAAAAAGGGTCGATAGTGCGAAACCCTTGCTTTCAATCGTTCATGACCAGACGTTTTGCCTAATGGAGTTGATGGCATCCGCCTCAAACAGCAACAGGTCAGCTTATGTCACCGCCATGTGTTCGTTCAATTGCGCCTAGTGTTGTGTTACCATTATCATGTGAAGGGGATGTATGCAGGCAGGTTTGCAAGCACCGGGACAACCGGCGCATTCTCTTTCACTTAAACAGAGTCAATCTTTGGGGGCTAGGTACTCCGAGAAACATAAAACACCATAGTGGAGGATATTCCGTGCAACCAAATTACTCTTGTGTGTTGACTATCACGAGCATAGCATCATCGATATTCCTATCGCTTGCTCCACCACGTTTTCAAGTAATTGGACGTATTCCACAAGACATGCATCACTAGTACAGGCGCATTTCCCATAGATCTCAATATCGAGCTTGAGTAGGACTATGTAGTGTCTACGCACATGATCGCGAGTCTTTGACGAGTGCATGTTGCATCAGCTGATGAAGGTTGATTCCACACCCTTTGCTATCCATATCCCATCACATCCTGATCCGACCCCATGTGCGCGGGTAGAACATGGCGGACGACTTTTGAACAGGAAAGCCAGTGGTTGCGGTCGATACGCGGAATGAATGAATGGGCTGCCTCCTTCGTCGGCGAGTTCCATCCATCCAATATCAATGATTTCTCTGGGTCAGCCAACCTCCGCAGGTAATTTCCCTTGAACCTGGGCGAGCTTGGGGCACACTGGGCAAATCCATCATGGCACCTTTAAGGTAGACCCTCTTGCGCGTCGGGCCTTTGCTGAGGCGTAGAAACGGTGGATTAAAAAGGCCACGATGGCGCTTGCGTGCATGACATGTCGGCTGCTTGAGCGAACCATGTAGATCTCTATTTCTCTCTGAAACGTCTGAGCAAAGAATCTGGAGTTGAGCGAGAGGCGTTGCGGGCGTCTGGTGGACCCGTTTCACCTGTCCGTGATGGATGGATGCTCGGGGCCAGTGGATCTCCCCGACCTTGACTGCCCTGAGTTAGGGGCCCAAGGAGCAATTCTAGGGAGCCACTCCCCTGCAGAGACCCCCATCTCCCACCGACCGACGGGGCCCGGACTGTGGGTGTCATCGCCTTGAGGTGGCCGCCGCGGACTCCATCCATCCAGGATCCTTCCCAAATCCGCAGGTCACCGATAGAGGGAGCCCCGTCTGATCGTCCATTACCGCGACCGACCTGACAAGGGTTTCTCCAAATTTCGGGAGCTCAATGATACGAGTCCTCCACTGTGAACTTCTCCCTGGAGCTTCCATCTCAAAAGGGTCTCGTGACAGGAGACGTCGCTGCGAACCTCTATCCTCCATCGACGAACCGTGGTCTCGGGAATCGCCCTCTCCGGACCCCCGTGTCTATTCCAATCCGTCTCGTCCGTCCAACGTCGACCGCTCTCGCACTTCACCACCACCTCTCGCAAGCGCAGCGAACGTGCGCCGACTGCAACGCTTCCCGCCCCTTTTGTCAGCCTCGTTTCTCCGCCACGAGTATATCGACTCGACTTTACTTTGGCTTGGGCGATATTAGATTCGTTTCGTGTCGTGTCCGCTCGCTTGTTCATTATTCAGCATGCTATGTTCGACTACGTCAACTGAGCAACCATCCCTGTCCCGTCGCTTCTCGTTTGCTGTCATCAGCATCTAGGACTTTCAACACCACAACCATTAGAATCGAGTTCGAAGCATCGTCATGACACAGCATAAACGGGACGAGTCCGTCTCGCCCATGGACGTCACTCCTCGTTCCGCCTCGCCCTCCAATCCCGAGTTCAAACTCACCCCTCCGCCTCCTCCCAAACAAGCTTCCAACAATCTCCTTCCTCCCGTTGACCTCAAGGTCGCTCGTCCTCCAGAAACTCAACCTCCGCCTATCGAGACCAAAGGCGCTCTATTTGAGCCCCCGCACGCATCCTACTCGGCGCCCACGTCGGCCATACCAAGGTCTACCCCAGCCTCGACCAAATCACTGAAGGATCATGGAATCAACGACCGAGACTTTGGACTTGCACCTGAGGGAGAGGGCCAGGATACTAGCCAGGCACCCTCAAGACGCAGTGTACAGTTCACCCGACCCGAGGGCGTAGAGTCTCCTCCAACACATACTCGAAACAATTCATGGGAGGAGCCTGATACTCCTGGAAAGTCCAAGGGTGTCTCTTTGATGTCCAAGCTCAAGGCTCTCACTAGCACGGGTGGTCTGCAGACGTCAAAGTCCTCGACCCTGCCCTCTGCTTCTTCCGAGCAGGGCATGCAATCCATGGCGAGCTCTCCTACTGGTTCACGGCCGCCCCGTGGTATCCCTGGCACATTGACAGAGGAGGATACTGATGCCGACGCCGACGGTGAGGACACGGCCGACGAGGGCAACGCCGAGGGTACCAAGTCAAAGAAAAAGAAGAGAAGGATGCGTCGCATGAAGAGGACGAATGGTTCAACACCCGGAACACCAAAACGGTTTGCTCATGACACGAATGACCTCGACCCCTTTGATCGCATGGTTAGGCGCCGTGCGAGCATGCCTGATGCATCTGCTCCTGACTACGGAGTGTCTGAAGGTGAAGGTCGAGATCGTCTAGGGAGGGGATATCGCAGAGGGAACTCGTGGATGACACCTGCTATGCGACCCCCTGGCGAGGAGGCCGATGAGGTGGAAAGCCCTGGTGCCGTTGGACGACGGATGGGCCACCTTCGTCGAATTACTGTATTCGGTGGAGGAGGTGTGTCAGACGGCGATGCTATTACTCCTCGACGGCCATTCTTCACATCTGAAAGGGCTTCCACCTTTGGTGCTCAGAAATGGAAACAAGTGAAGAACACTCTCAAGCTCCTCCGACAGAAGAAGGAAGATAGGTTCGACTACTTCAAATCAGCGGAGCTGATGGCTGAATTGAGAGCTGGAGCCCCCGCTGTTCTCATGCTCGCCAGTATGATTCAGAGAGATGAGCACGGTAACAAGAGGATCCCGGTTCTCCTGGAGCAGCTCAAGCTTCGCATCACTGACAGCTGCCCCATGGAGGATGACGACAAGGACAGACACTGGATGTTCACAATAGAGTTGGAATACGGAAGTGGTCCGAGCAGGATGAGCTGGACCGTCACAAGGACACTCCGAGACATCTATAACTTGCATCTGCGATACAAGTTCGCTATCAACAACGACAAGTACATGCCTGGGCGTCTGGACTTGGGTGGCCGTCCGAAGCAGCCCAAGTTCCCTTACTCTGCTTTCCCTTATCTTCGTGGTTCCCGTAAGAAGGGTGAGGAAAGCGACGACGAGGAACAGGGCAGCGGCCGCGGCGAGGAGACCCAAGGCGAGGGCACCGCCACTGAAGCAGCTGGAGATGGCGTCTTCAGTGACCCGGAAATGCTCGGCGCCCAGAGAAGAAGGTCTCGTACCTTCTTAGGCATGGGGCCTAGACGCAGATCGACGGGTATTACTGATCCTGGCGAGATGTCTAGTGCCGAGGGCGCGGGTATGGATGTGGCAACACGAAGGCAGCGCTATGTTGAGAAGCAACGGCGTATCTTAGAGAAGTACCTCTCCGAGATGATCAGATGGCTCATGTTCAGAGCGGACAGCAACCGACTCTGCCGCTTCCTGGAACTGTCGGCGCTGGGTGTTCGTCTCGCCGCTGAGGGTAGCTACCATGGAAAGGAGTGCTATCTACACATCCAGTCCTCCAAGGGCCTGGACTTCCGCCGCGTTCTCACACCCGCCAAGGTAATCGCTCGTCACAGTCGCAAGTGGTTCCTTGTACGACAGAGCTACATCGTGTGTGTTGAGTCTCCCGAGAACATGAACATCTATGATGTATACCTCGTCGACTCCAAGTTCAGCATTGCCTCAAAGAAGAACAAAATGAAGGCAATCGGCTCCAGCCAGAAGAAGGATGAAATGGATTTGACCGTGGAAGCACTTCCTGAGAAGCACCATACGCTCACCCTCCGCACATCCGAGCGTAAGGTGCGATTCTTCTCGCGCAACCAGTCCGTCATGAAGCAGTTTGAGGACTCGATCAATGAGATGCTGAAGCAGACCCCTTGGTTCCAGGAGAAGCGTTTCGACAGTTTCTCCCCTGTACGCACAAACGTGTTTGCTCAGTGGCTTGTCGACGGCCGTGATTACATGTGGAATGTCTCTCGAGCCATCAACATGGCTCGCGACGTTATCTACATCCACGACTGGTGGCTGAGCCCCGAGCTTTACATGAGAAGGCCAGCAGCTATCAGCCAGAAGTGGCGACTGGACAGACTTTTGCAAAAGAAGGCCCGAGAGGGCGTCAAGGTCTTTGTCATTGTCTACCGAAATGTCGAAGCCGCCATCCCCATCGACTCGGAGTACACCAAATTTTCTTTGCTCAACCTCCATCCCAACATCTTTGTTCAAAGATCACCGAACCAGTTCAAGAAGAACCAGTTCTTTTTCGCGCATCATGAAAAGATTTGCATTGTAGACCACGACGTTGCTTTCGTGGGAGGTATAGATTTGTGTTTTGGACGTTGGGATTGCCCCCAGCACCCGATTGTCGATGATAAGCCAACCGGTTTCGAGGTTTCTGAAATCCCCAAGGATGCAGAGCATTGCCAGCTCTTCCCTGGTAAGGACTACTCGAACCCTCGAGTCCAGGACTTCTTCAGGCTCAATGAGCCCTATGAGGAGATGTACGATCGAAGCAAGGTTCCCAGAATGCCCTGGCACGATGTGGCCATGCAGGTCGTTGGACAGCCTGCGAGAGATCTGACGCGCCATTTCGTTCAGCGATGGAACTATCTACGCCGTGGACGCAAGCCCACTCGTCCCCTGCCCTTCTTGCTGCCTCCGCCTGACGCAAAAATGGACGAGTTGGAGGCTCTCGGACTCACTGGCACTTGCGAGGTCCAGATCCTTCGATCAGCCTCTACTTGGTCCCTGGGAATTGAGCAGACTGAGCACAGCATCCAAAACGCCTACATCAAGATGATCGAGGACTCGGATCACTTTGTCTACATGGAAAACCAATTCTTCATCACGAGCACTGAGGCATATAATACCCGGATCGTGAACCGAATTGGAGATGCCTTGGTTGAGCGCATCATCCGGGCTCACGAAAACGACGAAGATTGGCGATGTGCCATCGTCATTCCCCTGATGCCTGGTTTCCAGAACACTGTGGACGAGCAGGAGGGCACAAGTGTTCGTCTCATTCTCATGTGCCAGTTCGCGAGTATCTGCAGAGGAGAGCAATCCATCTTTGGCAGACTTCGAGCCGCTGGCATTGACCCAGAGGACTACATTGGCTTCTACTCTCTTCGACAATGGGGCATCATGAGCAACGATGTGCTCGTGACTGAGCAGCTCTACATCCACGCCAAGACCATCATTGTCGATGATCGGGTGGCCCTCATTGGCTCTGCCAACATCAACGAGCGATCCATGCTTGGCAGTCGTGATTCCGAGTGTGCTGCCATTGTTCGCGACACGGACATGATCATGTCGACAATGGCTGGAAAGCCGTATCAGGTCGGCCGCTTTGCCCACACACTCCGTCTGCGTCTTATGCGAGAACATCTCGGCTTGGATGTTGACGAGATCTTGGAGGAGGAGCGCCGTGAGGAACTCGATCGCCAGGACTTTGAGAAGGAGATGGAAGATATCTACAATGAGGATGTGGCCTCTCCCAAATCTTCTACCTCCAACTCCAAGCGTCCAGAGCCTCTGCAGGTCCCCAGCTTCAACCATGATCTTGATGTCGCCACTGCCCGCGAGATCGACACCTCCAGCACCAGTGACAACCAAGAAGAAACACCGGATATTGCCCAGGCTGAAGGCAAGAGAAAGCACGAGCTGGATGTGACTGGGTACGGCCCTGACCGATGGAAGAGTGCCGAGAAGACCGGCCTGGACGCAGGTCGTGACTCCGTCATTGTCAATGGCCGAGAAGTCCTCGTCAATAACGTTAGCAACGAGGGCAAGGGCACGCTGGAGTCTCCCAGGGAAGCACACCAACATCCTCCTCTGGCGGACAACAGGTACCTCGAGCCCGGCCATGCTAACAGCGATGGACTTCCTCCTGTGCCCGCTTTGAATCGACGGACCACCGACCAACTGGGACTGCCTCGACCAGCACAGCTGCCTTCATTGCCGATTAGCGATGACACTGACATTGGAGGGCCTCCACTACATGTTGACCCCGAGTCTGGAAAACTGACCAATGGCGTGTTCCACCCGATGGCCGCAGACATTCACCCTGCTCACATCGACAAGGACTGTATGAAAGACCCGGTCAACCCCAACTTCTTTGACGAGATTTGGAATCGCGCTGCTCAGAACAACACCAAGCTCTACCGCCGCGTCTTCCGCTGCATGCCTGACTCTGAGGTGAGCACTTGGGCCGAGTATCGCGAATATATGGCCTATGGTGAAAGGTTCCGCTCAAGCATGGAGGGACGAAGCAGATCAAGGGGCGAAGATTCCGAATTTCCCCCTTCTTCGCGCCATCGTGGTTCTACCTCTGCAGGCGCCGGCGTGGGCGCGCCAGGACCGGAGGTGTTGGCCAAGGCTGCCCAGACGGAAGCCGAGAAGGCGGCCGGGAAGCTGACTGAGAAGCTGCCCTTTTCTGGACATCACGATGATGATAGAATCAAGATCGTTATTCCTGACGAGGGACCACGGGCTATGGACGAGAAGCAAGCATTGCATGATGGTGAGGGAGGCTCGTCTCGACCAAACACGGGCCTGGACAGCGAGAGTGCCGTTGACACTCAGCGGCCGATAGAGGCACCTTCTCCCGTTTACTCGGTGGGAGATGTGCCATTCCCTGCTTTTGAGAGCAACAACGGAAGGTTCTTGGAGCCGCAGACAAGCACCAAGAACAGGGAGCGTCGAACCACCTTTTCGACCCTGGAGAAGCCGTCCTCGCGAGAGACTAACGCTCCCCCGCCTGGTCAGTTTGGTTCGGTGAAGCGTAGGCGCCGCGCAACCACTAAGAACAGCCGGCGTGGCGTGTTCACCGTTGACGATATGCCGTCGCGCACTGAGGCCGAGGAACTTTTGAATATGGTACAGGGGAACATTGTACAGTTCCCTTACGACTGGCTTCTTACCGAGGAGCAGAACGGAAACTGGGGCTACCAAGTGGATGGCGTTGCCCCCTTGGCTATCTAGTAAGTAACTTGCTCCGCATGGATGACGGCAGTGCTAACAGATCGCAGCAATTAATCATAACTTGTTTCAAGTCGTGTTTGAACATGAGTTTGCACAAAAGCATGGCAAGGCGTTTGGGTTTCCAGGAATAAGGGAGCATTCATTGGGCGCGCTGGTTATAGCACACGCAGAAAGTTCCTTTCGTGCATTGAGTCTCATGTATACATCTTTCTGACTCCAGCAGACGCAAGTATTTCTATATTACATGTATAATACAACTAAATTGATGCTTCACACCCTCTCGCTCACCCAGATGGCACCCCGACAGCCTGCTCGGATGACACCGGTGAGTAGCCAGTGTGGCTCTGCTTTTCTTGCGTCATGCTCGACGGCATGATCTAGATGCTCCAGCTCTTCGTCCCTAATCCTTCGAAGGGTCTTGACGAGCTCTGATAGCTCTTCGCCGACTTCATAACCCTCGGCCTCCCACTGAGTGATCATCTCCAACAGCGTTCGAATCTGCTCATTGTAGTGACCCCCAATCTCGGTCTCGACAGCTTCGGTGCAGGCCATGGCAGCTTCATAGCCCATCATGGCGGTTGACCAGCCCAAACCTGTAGCCATGACGGACCACAGGGGGTAGAGCGCGGTAGGTCGGATGCGGTGCTTGTGAATGAGGCTGTTGAAGGTCTTGAAGTGGCCGTCTTCCTGGTCGTACATGTGCGCCATCAGCTTGCGGAGGTGTGGCTTTGAGCGGAGGATGACGGGGGACTGGGCGGCGTAGATGAGGACGGCAGCGAGCTCGCCGGCTTGGTTGACGCGAAGCTGAGGATCTGTTAGCAGTGCACCGGGTGCAATTGAGTCGCTTGTGCTTACAGCTGAGTCAAGAAAGTCACTCTGCTCCTTGGTAAGTGGCTTGCGCTTCTTGGGAGCTTCAGCAGATCCGGCGGCCACTGAGGCCTGGGCATTGGAGGTTGTCGCAATGGAACGGACACATGGTCTGTAGAAAGAGGCAACTGGCCGAGCCCCTATAGTGCACAGAGGCCGTACGAGAGCTCGAGTCGAGGCCATGGTCACTGTAAAACCTTGGACGTCAAAATTGCCTCTTTTGAGCCGTCAATTGAAGGGTCGGTGGCTCGAGGGTTCACGGAGTCCCGAAATCGAACGATAAACTATGACGGCGCCGATCGAGCTCCGGGTCCTCTCGGTGAGTTCACCGATTGGTTGCAGCTCACCGAGGGCGGACTAAAGCTTCGCCGGGAGCACGGACCAGCCATACACGTGCAGTAAATGACATAGCCTTGGCCAATCAAGCGCAAGCCAGCAGACGACGAATTCAGCACAGGTTGTGGAAGAGAGCGACTCTGCTCCTTCAATTTCTTGCACAAACACATTCTCTCCATCAAACGGAACCTCATTCATCCCCGCAAACCTTTCGCGCCTGCCCTGTCATCCTTACGGGCTCTCTTTCATCTCGACACGGCCCGAAATTTTCATCTCGAGACGCGAGCGACGCGCCTGCTGCGGCTGCCATAGCTTTACGAGCTTGCGCCTCCCCCTGAGAGCACTGTGCTTGAGGTCATCACCAATCCCCGAGAGCAATCGCTATGGCCGATATCGATGACGAGCTTCTCGCCCTCGCGGGTGGAGATTCCGATGATGAGGGCTCTGGCAACGAGAGCAGGGACGTTTCGGCGTCGCCGCCGCCTGCCAAGAGAGGTGGCTCGAAGAAGGGATCGGGAAAGAAGTCGGGGCGAGGAGGCGACGACTCTGAAGAGGAAGGCGAAGCGTAAGTGACCTTTTTTTCGCAAAGAGCCATCCTGTACTACAGGAAGCTGTTCTTGCCCTGCGCGCGAAGTGAGCGGCTGGGCTACCCTCTTCTCCAAATCGCCATCACCAATTCATCAAATGCTGACGTGCGACACAGATACTCTGGACCCGGTACCCCGAACTCTCTCGAATCCGCACCGATGGACGAATCCGACTCTGACGCCGAGCCGTCGCGAAACCGAGCTGCTGCTGCGGACGACGATGATGACGACAAGTACCCCGTCGAGGGCATGTACGTGAGCCAGGCGGAGAAGGCCGAAATCATGGCCATGCGGGAAGTCGAACGAGAGCAGATTATCGCTGAGCGTATGATGGAAATCGAGCGCCAACGCCAGAATCGCCTACTTCGTCAGATGATTAGCAGCGTCGAGAATGAGGAGCGCACGCAGGGTAAGAAGAAGCGCAACGCCGACACGGCTGAGCTTGAGGGTGGTGAGGGGAAAGCATCACGGCAACGCACAGGCGATAAGGGAGAGTCTCACGGGGACTCTCATCGCGGATCAGCAATGGATTCCCTGCGCCGAGCGAGGGCAGAAAAGGCACGTCGGCGAGAGGATCACGAGAGACGCAAGGATGCCTACTCTCCACGCGATCGCGACTCTGATCGCCAGGACAGCGACGACGACTTTGGCCACAGACGCTCACCCACGCCCGAAGCCGACGAACCTCGTGACCAGCCGCCAGCTGAACTACGGGATTACGACCGAGTACGATTGGGACGAAACGAGTTCGCCCAGGTCTGCTTCACGCCTGGTTTCGAACATGCCATCACGGGATGCTATATCCGCATCGCTCTTGGACCACACCCTGAAACCGGGATTGAACAGTACCGCATGGCGTTGATCAAGGGTGCGTATAGAAGAGGGGATATATCAGGCAACACTGACAAGATGTGCAGGTTTCACTACCAGCCGGCCATACGCTCTCAACGGACCCAACGGTACCTTCGTGACGGATCAGTACGTAAAGGCAGCCCATGGAAAGGCGATCAAAGAGTTCCCCTTCATCGCTGCCTCGAGCGGAAAGTTCACAGATGTACGTATAACATGCCTCGGTTCCTCGACATAGTCACTGACTGGATGAATGATAGGCCGAGCTCAACCGATACAAAGTTACCTGTCACAATGAAGGTGTAACGCTGCCTACAAAAGCCTATCTCCTCGATAAGATCGACGAGATCAACAAGCTGATCAACCACTCGTGGACGAGCGAAGAGATCAAGGGCCGGCTAAAGAGGATCAAGGACTTGAAGCGGCGGTTTGACCCAGCAGAACGAGAACGTGTGGCCCGAATCCTTGAGGAGGCTCGAGAGCGTGGTGACGACGCAAAGGTTGAAGAGCTCCAAGAGGAACTCGACAAGCTTGGTACGCAGCGCCTGGCGTTTAGAACAAGCCTGGGGCCGTCCAAGCTCTCCGAGACTCCCAAGGGACAGTCAGAACAAGACCGGTTGGCTGAGCGCAACCGAGAGAACCGACGTCTCAATGCCGAGGCAGTACGAAAGGCTCAGTTGAAGGAGAAGGCGAAGTCGCGCGAGATTGAGATGGCCATTAAGCGTGGCGAGGCGTATCAAGGCGACATGTCACGACGACTGAGGACAAAGGCCAAGTTCGTCTACGACGTCAACGAGTCGGTGGACAAGAAGCCGGCGGCCAACGGAAGCGGCGCCAGCACACCAGGAACAAGCACACCCAAGCCAGCAGCCAAGTCTCAACTATCATCACACTTGGCCAAGTTGCAAGAGGAAAAGTACCAGGAGAAGAAGGGCATCCCAACGATCCACAAGCCCCTGATGGACGACGATGTGATCGGGTCGCTGGACCTGGACATTGACGTCGAGATTTGAGGAGGGAGCGTTACTACGAAAAGCGCGGATAATTAATTGCTTTGTATCATTGCTTTACGGATTAGAATCAAGGGCAGGGCGTGGGTTGCATTTTATGATACGTTCCAGGTTCTCACTGATCAGTAGGGGAGGCTACAGGCGAGGGACCAGGGCTGCTATGTGCATTAGATCAGGCTTGAGCAAAACAAAATTACTATTAAGTTTAAATCCTCCATCTGATGAGTTGTCACTCTTCGTGGTAGTTTGTGGCCCCATGGGGTTCCGAGTGAACACTCCAGTACTATCGTGGCTTATAAGTGATCAAGTGTGGTCAAGGGCAATACTTGGGTGTTCACGCCAAAACTGCATCTTATTCTCGGCTTATGTTCATAGATGGAAAGCGGTGTATTTCAACTAAATTATGCCAAGCATTACATGTAAACATCTACTCGTGTCTCTTCTCATGAGCTCTCTCTCGTGTATTCTGGCTTGTGATCTATATCCCATTAGTAGCATCTCGCTCATCCACCCCCTACCGTCTATCCAAACTCTTGCGATCCTCGAGGTAGTCAAACTTTCCCTGGACTCTCCTGACGATGTGGTAGGCCATGACTAGGACCTGGAAGAAGAGCACCGAGCACACAGCTCTCACCTCTTCCCTCGCCTTCTGAGCCAGTCCCATCTTGGGCCGGATGACCTTGCCGTCCATCTCGTCCTCGAAACGCTCACACACATCAAGGTACAGCCGTGGGTCGTCGGTGATGACCCCGTCGATGAGGGCAGGGCCAGCACCGGGGGAACTCCTCCCACGGCCCAGGTTCTGTCGGATGCACCACTCCATCCAGCGCGGCTCGTTGACGGTCCAGGTCAGGAGGAGCTTGTCGGTGCGCTGGAGCTCGCGGAGGAACATGCGTCCTGGGGGTCCCACGAGGCTCTTCTGGTTGAGGTTGAAGCCGAGGTTGGGGACGCGGAGGAAGTGGTGCGAGTAGAGCAGGGAGGCGCTGATATGGGCGAGGGGGAAAGTCGGGAGGTGTCGGCGGGCTGCCTGGAGGAAGGATGCCTATATGCTAGGGTTAATCAAGTTCTTTGAGGATGGAGTGAAACCGTTGTGAGTATGAGGGGTGTAAGTAGTGAGAGTGTCGCAAAGGCCCTGAGTTGACCACATGGTGACTAGTGGAGGGTGTATAAGTCAAACGCGACTCACGTTCCAGCATCCCAGCACGATACGTTGATCCCATGGCACCGACCCCTGTACACTATCAAGGGCCTTTGAGATGGCAAGCATCAGATCGTTGGGGTCATCATCAAGCTAGTAGTCGCATTAGTCCATGTCTTACACATGTCAATCTTGAAACTCACCTTGATGTCTAGCACAACCCAGATCTCGTCAAAGCGCGGCTGGGCCAGCCACGAGAGAAAGTCCTGCAGCCGCGGCATGGCCTCGTGAGGCTCCTTGAGGGTGCGCATGGTGCTGAGATACTCCCACGAGCAATCGGCGATGCGGGCGTCGACGCCGAAGCATCGCTTCAAGGTTGGGTCCTGCGAAATTCACATGCGTGCACATGTCAGCCCGTTTTACAAGATATGAGATTTAGTGGTGGTTAGTTTTATGAAAAGTGGTTGATTACATGTGACAGCACGGCGACACCATCGGCCGAGAGATGGACGTCGGTCTCGATGGCATGGGATCCGGCTCCGAGTGCGCCCCGGAACGCGGCCATGGTGTTTTCCGGAAAGTAGGCCTTGGCACCGCGGTGCGCGATTGCCTGCGGGAGACGGCGGGATGGATCCCGGAGGGACGGCCGGGCAGCTGCCCAGGGTGCTTCCTGCCGTGTAAGCGCCATTGTCTTTGTTGTAGGTAGCACAAGCAAATACTCACCCCGTGGAATGGCTTCGCTCTGGGCATCCTTATCAATCAGGGACTGTCTCTCGTGTGACATGGCTGTTACTGCTACTGCTGTTGATGTTGCTACTGCAACAGAGCGTCGCTGTTGGTGACTGAAGAGGAAACAAGGGCCTGCTGCAGCCTCATGCGTCGTTCGGATATATCGGACTCGGAGGAGGAGAAACTGGCGGTCAGGACAGGCACGCGATAGGAAAGACACTCGCTCATGGACTCTGCAGAATGGCAACGAAACAGAAAATGGAAGAGTCGTCGTCGTAGAGAGAAGCCTCGTCTTCATCCCAAGGCTTCCGGCTGAAGTGGCTCCATGATCCGATCCACCTTTTGAAGACGACCCCTGGCCCAGATGACGGAGTTTACGTCGTTAACCCCAGCCAAAAGGGACCTCTGGAGAAGAAACGTTTTGCACAGCCACTATCAGCCACATATTGTTTCAGCCACATCCGGCATCGCTCGCTACCTACCGAATTAACCTCCCGGTAGAAGCTCAACTTTCGGAAACAACGTGGGATTCCTGCAGCGTGGGAGCTATTACAGAAACAGACTAAAAGACAGGGGAAACGCAATACGCGCGTGTCAAATTCATCACTAGGAGACACAGTACATTGCGCACTGCTTCTGCGTCGGTGAGACTCCGAGAGCTCGGTTTCTCTAGCGGCAGCCAGTTAGAGTTAAACCTCGGCTATTGACCTCGGTCTACCAAGAGAATTCCATGATGGGAAAACAGACAACTAATACGCACAACTAATACATTCAACCCAACATGACACAATAAAGAACCCGTCATCTTTTTCTTAGTCACGGGACCATTCAATGCTTAAACCTGTTTCTTTGTCTTGTGCTATTATCGCTAAGCGAGAGACTCTTCTCGACTCACTCTGGCTCCTGATCGACGGTCTCGACCCAAAACACCACACTTATAACAACAACAGCAACCATCATGGGGATGATGAATGGCAGACCCGGCTTTGCTTTCCGGGGCACACTAAGCAGCGGCATGATGGATGGCCACTCCCCCTGATGCATCTTATCGTAAATGTATGTACTGCCCGTTCCTTGAGCTGAAGACAACGCCTCCCTCCCGCTCACGCGACACCCAAGCCATAGAGCCCGCATGCACAACATGACAGCGGCGACCAATCTCGTGCTAATCCGGACCGCCTCCCATTTTCCTTTCTTTTTTTCCTTCTTCCACTCCCTCCCCCGCCCTTTTTCTCCAAACATTATTCCTCCCCCGGTCCCTGCTATAGGCGGCGTGGTCCAGTCCCCTTCCTTCGCAGGCCACCGGCAACATCTTTGGACTTGGCCAGGCCCGGTCGAGGCTGCCATTCTTTTTTTCCTTTCTTTTTCCCTTTGTTGTTTTTAATTCTTCAAACCCGGGGTAGGCGAGTCCCGGGGAAAGGTGTGGGTGCATCTTGTGTAAGAAACTAGTAAGCCATAAAACGTCCAACGGACAAGATTATCTGCATGCCATGGGGATATCTGGACAACCCCCGTCAGACGGTGCCGAGACACCTGTTGGAATTGGCTGCCTGGCCAGGTTAAATTAATTAGTGAAATATCTTGGCTTAGCCGGCCGCAATGCTTGACGCGCCCTGGCATCCTTGGCGACTTGGCGTACACACGCCTGCACATGGACGCATCCCATCCTCCCAGAGACCATCCCATCCGCCTGCCGGTTCTCGAGACTAGGGCCGGTGACCTGGTGCTGCCTGTCTCACATTTCACTCATCCAAGAGTGGATAGGGGCATGTTCTTCAGCCGAGGCGTCATCACCGAATTGCTTCAGAGTCTTGTTTGAATTTCTTTCTTTCAGCTATGTACGAAGTAGCAAGCAGACTTTCTAATCTCTCGTCGCTTTGCGAGGCCCATCCTTGGACTCTGGCCATCATTCGTCATTCTCTTCTGTTCTTCATGTCCTCTCCGAGGATCCAACCCATCGATCAACTCCTTCAAAAATCAAACAATAAACTGCTGGTGTCCGCCTTGCCGGTCCCAGATTACATAGAGTGCCAACACCAGGCGCAATAATAATAAGAATAAAAGCAGTCGCTCAGGTCCGCCAAAAGTAGCGACAGTTACCTCCCTTCGGTAGATAACCGAACTGTCTTCTTCCCAACCAAATCATCAAATCATTCCAAAGACTCCCGTGAAACTCCCTGTCAAACAACTCCGTAAAAGTCATAGTCATGCCCAGCCGTAAGAGTTTTCAAAAGCACCCGCCCGAGGTATCATTTTTCCTTTTGGTTCCATCCTTACATGGGAAACGCCTCCATCCGGTTATCAAGCATGTATCCTTCAGGGTTGTGTTGTTGCTGCTGCTGCTGTGCCATCATCTGGTTGCGGTAGTCGACATTCTCCACGCTGAGGCCGAGCTCAGAGGGGCCAACCTCCTCACCCGAGCTGAGGCTCTCGTCGCTCATGCTAAGAACGCTCTGCGGGGGCTGGGGGTTGTTGCCAAAGTCGCCGATGCTGAAGCCGCTGAGGTCCCAGTTGTCCGGGGGCCAGTCACCGCAGTTGCTGACGGCGATCGACGCCTCGTTCACCAGTCCCTGTCCACCGTAGATGGCATCGTAGACATTGTTCATGCCACCATCCAACGAGCCCAGGAGCGTCTCCCACTCAGTGGTTGAAACTCCGTGCATCTTTGCCGAAGCCACAGGGGAGTGCGCCATCATGGGGTTGGCCTGGGGTGTCTGTCCAGAGTGGGAGTGGGCGCGGTTCTGCTGCGGCGATGCAGGCTGCGGCGACTGCGAGGGGTGGCCGAAGGGCATAAAGTCCAGGTTGGGTCGGGATAGAGGTGAAGCCTTGTGGCCGGGGTTCGGCGAGATCTGCGACAGGGACATGCGGTGGTCTCGGTGGCTCATGGGAACCTCGGTCTGCAGGTTGTCAAAAGACTGGCGGGATCGGGCACGGTACAAGTCTGGTCGCTGGCCGGCACCGGCGGGCATCGTCATGCGCCTCAATTTCTCCTGCTGGTCCATCAAGTTGCTGTCGCTAGCCGCGGCCCCCGGGAGCTGACCGAGGGGGTAGGCGGTGGCGCTCTTCTTCTTGGGGGCCATACCCGCAGGCGGCGACCCTCGGTTGGATGCGGGGGCGGCGGGCATCGACACCTCACGTGAAGTGTGCATGGGCGAGCCGACAGTCTCATCCAAGGTAACCAGCATGCTGGCCACACGCTTGAAGTCGACCGAGCCGGTGGCCTTGGTCTTATCCAGGATCCGGACCACAGAGTTCACCAGTCGCTCATTGTCGCGCATCAGCTTGCTGTCGTGCTTGAGGTCGATTGAGTGGTACAGCAGTGTCATGCCGCAAACAACCAGGAGGTCGGACCGGTTCAGGCAGAATGAGAATGTCATGCTGCGCTCCTCGAGCAGCTGAATAATCTGAATAATG
This sequence comes from Fusarium keratoplasticum, assembly GCF_025433545.1. NCBI lineage: Eukaryota > Fungi > Ascomycota > Sordariomycetes > Hypocreales > Nectriaceae > Fusarium > Fusarium keratoplasticum. The sequence goes on from NC_070533.1 coordinate 2,158,461, forward strand.
TGCTTGCTCGAGGTGCCAATCGAGATGAGTGCCGAGGCCGCCTTGGGTCCCAGGCTGGAGCCGACGGCGGGGCGGTAGATGAGTGTGCGGATGTAGTAGTAAGCCAGGGCCTGTGGTTCGTTAGCGGGAAAAGTCCACAAAAATACCTCAAGGATTTCTTTAGTGACATACCAGGAGAGGTGAGCGGCTGCCAGTCACATCTGTAGACGGCTTGTCCTGGACAAAGTTGAGTCTCAGATGAGCAGGCAGCTGGTCGTACCAGGCATCAAGCTCGCTCTCGAGGGCTGCCATCTGCTGCAGCGACATCTCGTAAGAGGTGGCAGCAGGGTAGTTCTTCTCAAGCACCTTGGCGAGGATGCGGGTAGCGCGGAACAGGGCCAGAGCACTGGACAGCCGAGTGTACTCGCCAGGGAGAGTGGGCTGGAAACCCTTCTCGGTGACGTACTCATCGTCAGTGTCGCAGGGGTACTCGGCTTGGACATCCTCCTCCTTGAGGAGCTTGGGAAGGCCGAGGATGGCAGCCGAGAAGCAGTCAAGGGTGTAGAGAGTCCAGAAGACCTTCTTGCGAGTCTCAATGGTCAGGGCGCCAAACGAGAATCGCTTCTGGCTCTGATGCAGACCGAGGCGGTGCGACAGGCCGATGGCAATGCCCTTGTAGTGCTGGAGGCGCTTATAGTCGGCGCGCATGGTGCAGTAGAGGAGGGCAAGGGTGAGGCACTGCAGAGTGTTCATGGTGTTCTCCATGAGGACGGCGTCGAGAGCCTTGCGCCATTGCTGCTCACAGGCAGCCAGCTGAGGAAGATCAGGGGCATCTGATGAAAGACCGGCAATGTTGAAGACGAGGTAGAGCTGAGCAAGCTTGTGATTGCTCTTGACCTTCTCGGGATCGGCGACAAACTCCTCATAGACGTGCAGGAAAGTGGGCTTGTGAAGGACAGGGAAGAGGGGAGCCCATTCTTGGAAGTAGACGTTGACGCAGCGGTCAGAGAACAGACGAGGAGGAACCTTGAGTGACTGCTCAGGAGTCTTGGGGCCGAGGGACTTGCAGCCCTGGATGTGCAGGAAAGCCTCTGGGTTGAACTCAGTGCTGGGCTTGCCAGCCTCCTGAATCTTGCGCTTGAATTGCTCTGTCGGAATTGTCAGTAGATATTTTTGTCAAAACGGCTGTGGTGAAAATTACCAATAAATGTGCGGCCACTAGAAGCACCCATAAAGTAAGAATCAGAGTTCTCAACGCCGAGCAACAACGGCGCGGCCTGAACTCTGAATGTATCCTCCTTTGTGGGCTGGGCGTCACTCCGAGTGTCCATGGCGACCGGGCTGCTGGCGGGCATTGAAGGGCTTCTCCGGTTGCCGTGAATCTTGGAAAGCATGTCGATCTTCTCATCCTTCTCGTCCAGCAGGTCCTTGAGCTCTCTCACTTCGGCCTCTAGTTGTCGTACTCGCTCCTCCAGGGACTCGGTGTAGCCACGGGGAAAGGCGCGGCGGCTGAGCTTGTCGCTTGTCCGGCACTCAAAGCCGACGTTGGCGCACTGGGAACAGGTAGGGCGGATTCCGTCGCAACGGATCTTTTTACTCCGGCAGCGATCACAAGCCTGGGCAATCCGGCTCTGAGAGCTGGTGCCCACCTTGATGACCTTCATGGGAAGAATTCCGGGCATTTTGGTGGTTGTGTGTGTATGTATGTGTGTATGTGCGGTTATATGGGTGGGCGGCTAAATTGCCGAGGGAAAAAGAGGTTGCCGAAGTGTCGTCGCCAGAAGCGGTTGTTTTTATGTCCGGCGTTGCTCCTTGGGATATTGTGTCGTCCGTGCTGTCACCAGCTAAATCGTCCAGTTGAAGAGTAAGAGGTCACACAGAGTGAGTCGATTTCGTGTGTAGACCGAGGTCTTGTTCGGGTGTGATATCAGCAGCGCCAGGGCCGGGTATATAAGGTATGGTGGTGGATGGTGGGGGTAGCCTTTGGGCGCGCGGTATTAAGCAGCTGTAGTGTAGGTATGGGTATCTCTGAAAGATGAAGGTTTGAAGGCTGGTGTAAGTGATGACAGCCAAGGGGAAGGGAGGACAGATATAGGTATAAGGGCACGAGACAAGATAAAGAAGCAAAGGGCAGAAAAAAAGGTGGGAAAGATCAGTGAAAACAGGGCAGATTTTAGAATTCTCGGGGTGGGAAAGAGGAAGATTTAGTAGAAATGAGGAATCGGGGGTCAAGGCCTAGGACGCGATTGTGGAGAAGAAGTGGGAAATCCTGGGGGAGCCCGGGGACAAGCCCGTGTGCACGCTCTGCTGGCCCAACCGCCAGGTGCGAAGAGCCACTGAGGATGAGGGTACCTTGGATTACGGCGGAAGAGCAAGGTTGGCTCTAGGTACCGTCTTAGTGCACGAAATCTGGGGACGCCCATCTGAGGGCGTGGACGAGGGGGGCGAGTGTGAGTGTGAGGGTGTGTAACTGAGAGGGAGTGTGTCATGACGGCGACGGGATGCGCTCACGGTCCGGCACGGTACGGTACAGTGCCGGAGACGGAGAGAGAGCTGGTGCGGTGCACATGGCACTGGCAGAGTCGCCAGGGGCCGGGAGTCACCGCTGGACGATCAAGGGACCGGCGGCGTCTTTGACCAACCCTCACTCAGCATGGCGAGATGAATGACCTTGGTGAGAGGAGAGCAGCAGAAGGTGTGTGCAGCACGTCAAAGGCCCAGAACGAGGTACCAGGTGTACAGTGCGGATCCAGAAGCGGCTCCCACTGGGTAAACCGACTCGCCCGTTGGCGGACTGGCTTCCTCGCTGGCTCACCCCCGAAACCCGAGAAGGACAAGAGAAAAAAAGCTACTGCTGCACGCAAGCAAAAGCACGCTTCCTGGCAAGAGCCACTAAACTCCCTTTGGGGTAGTGGGGGGACCCCTCTAGCTGGAGCGCTGTGCTCTGAGTCGAGTCGAGTCGAAATCCAGCCCGTCGATTGAGTCCAGTCGGTACCTCAGGTACGTACAGCCGCAGCAGGTGTTGAGGTGTGGCATGCCATGCCCTGGCCACGTCCGCAGCGTCTAGGGGCGTGCGATGGACGGTTCCATTCTGTTTTAGTGCAGGTGTGTGGGGATTGGAGAAAGACTCAGATGGAAAGAAGAGAAAGAGATTCCGGTCTTCTCTTCTCAGCTGTGGGGAGTTGTCGTGTTGTTTTACGGAGAACGGAGTATTCGGAGGACACGGAGAAATATGTCTTCAATTCGCGGCAGCGCATTCTCTCAGTGCTGAACAGAGCATCAACAAAGGATCCAAAATGCTAACTACTCACTAGAATCATCTCAAGAGGTTGGTATAAGTCAACCCGAAGCAAATCATGGCGGTCTGCACAAAGGTCAAGAGGCGTAGTCCCTCTAGTCTGCATCTAATCCATCCATTGGATAATTCACTCCCTCCTGACTGCAACCCAAAGCATGGAGGTTTCGACTCTTGGGGATAGGAAGGTAAGCTCCCTATCCAGAGTCCAATCGCGGACTGCGGATTGCGGCCGGCGCATGTTGCTTCGTCTTATTCCTCTCCTCCTAGCTTCTCATCTCATCTCTAGTCCCAATCATTTCCACTTCCTCTTCTTTTCCCTTGTCAGAGTTCCAATGTTGTCTTTTTACAAGCTAGCTTGGCAAAAAAAAGACGGCCGGCAAATAATGGAACGAGTCCCCAACCAACGCAGCCTAGCATTGGATATCCTTTCCAAAACCAAACAGCCCAGCCCATGACAAAATGAAACCTAGACGTAACGAAACACACAGTACGCGCCGATACATCCATTCTATCAGCTCCAAACCAGCGGCGGCAGCAGCTCGTGGCCATCGACAAGCGCTTGCCTTGATCGTGCGAAATGACACCACCCTCGCAACTCTAGAACACCCCAGGACATGAATAACAGCCCACCATGCCACACCCTCACGGCCTTGGCCGCTGGAACCAGAGCAACTCTCGTCACCTCCCCATCCGCTTCGTCTCTACCCCGGATTCCTTCTCGAAGAACCTTTTTTTCCTCTGTGCGGTGCGGGGAAAGTTGTCGCGGCCGCATCATCGTTTTGGCTTTTTCCTCTTGCTTCTTCTCTTGGCCTTCGTTCCACCGACGTATTGAGTCGCATCGTTGCCAACCAGCCAAGACTCTTGATATTAGCCAGGGCTGCGCCTTTGGATGCCACGAGCCAAGGTCGTGTGCCTACATACGTCTTAACCCACTGCTTAACCTACGCGTCGGGTCCAATCTCTGCCCTGCGGCCCTCACCTTCACCTCGTCGCTCCACCTCGTTGCACCGCAGTCCGTAGTCACCCCACCCAAGCTGCTCGCCCACCCCCAGGAAGAGCTTGTTTTTCGATCTATTCCGGGGCCGGTCCTGAAGCCATCAAGCACATGGCTGACCAGGTCCAAGGCTCCTCCTTTGCCATGCCGCCCTATCCATCCTTGGTTGTTAGTGTCGTCCAGAATCATGATGCTACTGCTACTGCTGCAGCTGCCGCTGATTAGACCAACAACCGTCGAGCCAACTTGCCAATCACCATCTGCACCTCAGACCTTGGGGCCCCAGATACCCCGGAGCCGCTCTGCGGCCCCCCTTCTCCTCGTCCGCTCCCCGTCTGGGCGTCGAGATCCGTTGTGCGATCACCGAGATTTCCCAAACCAGCCGCCATACGCACCCTGTCCTGACCTGCATATGCCCTCACTGGACAGACAGTACGCGGGGTGATGTGATGCCACTCGCGGGACGGACGTCCATGCTCTGAGCCCGTCATGGCAGATTTACCCCAGAACCCAGAAGCACAAAACATCCGAGATCTCGAGATTTCCCCAGCTTATCGTCAAGCGAACTGCCCATGTTGTGTGAGCTGGCCATTAGTCGTGCGTCACAGCATCTCATCTCGAGTCCGCCCCCAGAAATGTTCATCTGGGGTTACAAACGGCCGCCATGCCGTGACCATGTCCTCCCCGCAACCCAGATCTAGCATCATGCCGTTCTCCCTCGCCTCTTGTGTGTCTCAAAGTCCTGACTCAACTACACTAACTCTACTCCCAATCCCGTCCGCACGGATCCCGCTACCTCGAACCGTGCAGTCTGGGACTGTATACCAGCCGGCCAGCCCTGCCTGAGGTGAATCAAGGTCAGCAAGCACAAGAGCTAAGCTACACCGTAGCTAGTGCATGAAATCCGCAGCTGGCGCGGATTAGCATCAAGGAACACGGCACGCTCACCGCGGTGGGACACGACGTTCTGGAGGTCTCGTTCTTGGCCAAGGGGGCAAGTCGTCGTTCTCGTTCGTATCCTTCAGGGCGCAGATCCCCAAGATGCAACGACAGAGTCGTAGCAAATTTCATTCACGGATTCTCGGATTCGCTCACGCGAGCAGGCAGGCAAACGGCCAAATCTCCATGAGATTCATGGATGCATATCCAGCTACTCTCACCGTCCGTGCCATGCTAGGCTCAACCCCGTCCACCCCATCTCAACTTGTCAAACGCTGCTAGCTCCGCCGCCTCCCTCAAGCCCTCGAGCGCCCCCCAAGCCTCTCATCCTGGGGGAGCCGCAATGGACCCACTTCGGAGCCGCAATCGTTGCGGACGCAGATCACTGATCCGCAGCTAGTCCGAGACTGTCTGGGCCCTGGAATTGACAACTCGCCGTCTCGAGTCTCGAGCCTCGTTTCTCATTTCGACCTGCGGTTAGTTGCTGTCCTGTAGGTAACACCGCTTACTTTTTTCTCGCTAGCTGTTCACTTCTCACTTCTCATGACCCTGCTTCTCTCATCAAAGGGGGTTTGTGCGTTCCAGGGGTTCAAGCCATCCAGCCCCAAGTCCCGAGTCTCAGGTCTCTGCCCCATCATATCGCAACCCTTTACGACTCGCATCGCATCTAAACTCTCCTGTCCTGCCATGCACTATACCGTACCTACAGTAACTTCACGTAATTATGTTCCCACAACCTGGGAGATGGCTCTGGTGCATCAGGAGGCGCAAACTAGAAGCTTGAGCTGGTCGTCATCATCTCCACTGGCCTTGATCAAGTGCAAACTGTACTGTAGTCCGCTCCAAGCCTTGACTCTCTGCCTGCGCCTTCGATCCTCATCGACATGAAACCCTGTGAGCGCGGCGCCAGTAGACAGATCCCCGACTTCCGTCTGCCTACTGCGCAGCACAGCACAGCAAGGCATCCCCTTTACGCAGTAGCGCGCCCTCCCGCTCGTCCCATCCTCAACGACGGCTCCGTCCTGACGCAATTCGCTTTTTCCAAGCGATCCGCGAAAGGAGAATGCTGGCATCACCTGGCCGGTAGTGGGGATTGGCACCTGGCGCCCACCGCTTCCGCGCCCTCGCAGCGATCCTTATGTGCAAGCGATTGAGTGAATGAATTAGTGAAGGAAATAAATCCCATCGCAGAGATCGTGTTTGGGTCTCACAGCTACTGGCGGAGAACTGGGGTGTGCGACTAGCGCCAAGGGTGTGAGCACAGTGCCTGCATCTCATCCTTTCTCCTCACGAGAACCACCCGGGGAAAAAGGACGTCGCGGCCAACGAAACAACAGTAAAATCCTCCGCACAGGTCCAAAAGGGTGCTGTACCGTGTCCTGTACAGCACTGCCCGGCCTCTCTTCCGGGATAATCAACCCTGATCCATGCTGTTGTCAAAGCAGCAGTTGCTGACGCTGGTGCCCCGGCTCTGGAGCAGATTCAGTGGTTGACACTTAATCAATCGGATCGCTCTCATGCCGCCGCCCATCTCGTTGCAAAAGAAAAAAGAACGGTTAATCCTTGACGCACATCCTCATCCACTCGGATAGAATCTGATCAAGCCGACTGCGGCAGATGACATGGCGCAACTCCGTTGGTGATTTGTCCCGAATGTTGCTGCTCAATTGCTGAGGTTACCTGGCGAGCACACTTGTGCGGTCCGTCGCCGGATCCGAATCTTGGTGCGATTTTGGCATCTCCGAAAAGCGGAAGTTGAGAAACTGTAAAATAGGTCGTTGTGCATACCGCGCCTATTCAATTGATGCAGTCCAAGGCCTTTCTTTGCAGGCACAACGGAAACTGACCGAAACGATAGGTGCCGTAACCGTTCCGGCCAAACGTCAATTCCGTTGTTGGGGTTCTCGGTTGGCTTGTTGGAGAGGAGAGTTGGAGAAGCTGGCCAAATCACACCTCACTTGACGGAACGAGAATGCACCGGAATCTGAGTGCAGAAGTAGCGTCCGAATGTGGGAGTCCCCTGTTGCTTTTGCGAGACGGTGTTGTCGGTCGGTACATGCAGTCTCTCCATCGTGGTGGGCGGTCAACGTCGAAGGAACCGTCAGGAGGGCAACTAGTTGCGAGCCGATCACAGATGGACTGCGAATAGAACCAAGAGGCCGCGATGGCATCGTCATAATGCTATATCAAAGAACCAAATGTCAAGAAATCGGCAACCCGTAGAAGGTGGCCAAGGCAAATGCGGAGCCCCACAACTCGCATAGCCGACCCAACATGGCAATGCTCAACCACAGCCGAATCGCGGAGGCCAAGGTGTGCTTCGGTCAGCTAAAATCGTCCTCCTCATTGGCTGGAGCGTCATGCGCTTGTCCGCTTTCGGAAACTTCCATCGATCCGAGATATGCCACCACGTGGTCGTCCGCAAAAAGGTGGGTCCTCTGTAACATCCGATGACGCACTTGTTAGTTGTGTCTTCTGTTTGTGGTTCATGGCAGCCAAAAAGCGTTGAGATGTGTGGAGGGAGCTCGGTGTGTGGCCGAGCTCCCAATTCTTGGGCCTCGGGATGGGTGGACTCGCCAGCCAAAATGCGGAGGAGTTCCTTAGGCTTTTGAGGGGAACGTCCGGGGGTGAAGGGAAGAAATCTGGGGAAGGCTACCAAGATCTCACTGAACTGCCGAGTGGCCAACTTTGACCTTGTTCATGAACCATGGCCATGGGGAATGAGAATTGGCATGCGTCAGTTGAAGTCCCAGAATGCCATTTCCTGGTATTGCCATCATCACTCGATCCGGCAATTTCGCCACCCGTTGTTGCTTCAACGTCGAAACTCCAGTAGGGCTGAGTGAAACAGACTCTCTGACACGTACCTGTTGCTCCAATGCCTCGGTTGCACTCTCAAGCACACTAGCCTCAACCTCCCAGAGTGTTTCCGCTGCTCGGATACACTCCTCTCTCACAAGTCCGGCCCGGCGCAACGGGTCCAGTTGATCATGGGAAATCTCGGAGGGGAGGTGCGTCAGCTGGGTAGACACCACCTCGTGCAGGACGGTCACCACTCGAAGCCTAAACACCTGGCAGAGGGGGTGTTGCTCGATGAGAACTTCAAAGTCGTCCGCCCGTGCCGTCACGTCCTGGTCTTGCCAGAACAGCTTTAGCTCCCGCTCTCCGTCCTTCCCCTGCAGCACCCTGAACTCGAGACCATCTTCCTCATTCAGACACATGAGGTAAGCAAACGGGCTGCGCCAGGTTAGTCCCCCGTCTGACCGAGACAGCTTCAGCGTAGGCGGTGCCTTGAAGATGTGGAGCTTGGCCTTTCCCAGCGGATCGTCGGGGAGCGCCTCCAGAGGCAGGGTTAAGTCGTGGACAGCCGAGTCTCGGTCAATGAACCCGTAGCTGAAGAGCATCTCTGCAGGGGACTTTTCCCCGTACGAGATGGACATCTCTTCTCCGCCTGTCACCTCCACGCCTGGCCGCAGCAGTAGCACGATATCATCCTTGTCGTCCTCCTCATAGTATGCAGTCGGATCATGTGAGTGGTTGGCCATGTCGAGACCAGGGACCATGGCGTCCCCAGCTCGGGGAAGTTCCAGGCAACGGGAACGATACAGTGCATCGATCAAGATCCAATCTTGGATAGTGGCTGTCTCCTTCTCCCAAAAGAGCGAGTTCCAAAACGCCAGCCCCGAGGATTTTTCGCGGAGTTCATCAAACTCGTTGTTAAGTGCCGCAAGCTTAGCCTCGAGCGCAGCCTGGAGCAATTCGTTAGGGTCCTTTTGTCCAACCATGGGGAAATTCTCCGACAATCATCATATCCGCCATGAAATGATTGCGGTTCCGCAATCAAAGAGGCTAGGCGTCAACGCAAGTCTGGGGAAACGCTCACCTCTAGCGATGTGCCCTGCAGGAGAGCTCGCTCAACTTCCGACCACATTGTTGGTACGGGGACATGGCGAGGCAGAAACTTCAAGTACTCGGTCCACGGCGTCGAAGCAGGTCCCCGAGAGCCGGAGGGGCCTTTGGCGGAAAGAATGAGGTGCGTCAGGAGATACAATAGGATGTCCTTCCTCGTAGACTTGGCAGTGTCAGCAGTTGCCTACACCACCCATAGCCTCTCTTGTCCATCCTGGGGAAAGGCTCGAGAAGTGCTGAAGGTGTTACCTGATGTCCTGCAACATCGAGAAGTTGACGGAAGTTCTGGTCGACCTTGGTGTATTCCTCAATGGCAGCCGCTGATAGGACCAAGTCGTGGGGAATGCGAAGCAGCTGTATTGGGTCGTGGTCGGTGTCTTTGCCCTCATCTTGACCCCCAATTGCTGTTCCAGTCCCAGCTCTTTCGTCATCTTTTCCATCTCCAATTGATAAATCATCTCCTTTCCCATTGGCGTCTGATGTCGTTTCCTTGGTTGGCCGTGCTGTCGTTGTCGTCTTCAAGTCCCTCGCTGCCACCAAGCCAATTCCCTTCACATCCGTCTCCCTCAGTTCGGCGTTGGTGAAATCCACATCGTTAAGTCGCGCCCAGGCGGGAAAAGACGCAATTGATAGTGGCGGGCTCGATGCCATGACCAGAAGCAGAGCAAAAAAGAGGCTCAAGTAGAATCAAGGCGGGAAAAGCCTCTTAATAAAACAAGCGCACCTTATCGTGGCTTCTTCCTTGCACCTTGGTTGAATGGCTTGAATGGCCGAGCGGGCAGGTACGTAGAGGAGGTTGATGTCCGGCGGTTATGTCCCGCTTACGGCCGCCGGGCACGATATTCCGACCCACTTCAGCCTCCTTGGCCCAGCACCAAATTTGCGTCAAGAGGCCTTCCATTCGATGGCATCGCCGCCTCATGGCCCTGCTGCGTTGCCTATTACATACAAACAATCCCCGCACAAGCCTGTAACCTCGGGCAAGACAAGGGCGAGAACGCACTGGAAGCGCTTGCACAGCGGCAGGAACAGAAAACTCGCGCTGTCTGGACCTTGTTCTTGGTCTTGGCCCTCCTCTAGCATTTGTCCTCGGCTCTTGATCCCTCAAGCGCGCGCCGGACCAAGCCCGTTCGCCGCCGGCTGCCGTGTCTTGCATCTCGGAGACTCGGTCTTACGTCCCCTGCTTCTTACTTGAGCCTCGCTCGACTCGGACACCTGGTTCCCGATCCTCCCTCTCTCCTCTTCCGTCATGCCTCGCGATCCGCTTATCGGCCTCGTGGGAAAGCCCTCGGCTGGAAAGAGCTCGACGCTCAACAGCTTGACCGACGCCTCCTCTAAAGTTGGTTGGTACAAAGACCCTAGCCAAAGCTGCCGCAGCTCGGCGCTGATCGCAACTTTTACATAGGCAACTTTCCGTATGTCTCCTTCATGAAGCCCGCGCCTTCTGTGTAAGCTGTTTCCTCTCTGGAAGCTGACCTTGGTCTTCAGATTCACTACTATTGATCCTCAGCGAGCGATTGGCTACCTCCAGATCGAATGCGCCTGCGCCCGGCACCACGTATCAGATAGGTGCAAGCCCAACTACGGCGCATGCGTTGATGGCCGACGTTCTGTGCCTATCGAGCTTCTCGATGTCGCCGGTCTCGTCCCCGGCGCCCACGAAGGCCGTGGCCTGGGCAACAAGTTCCTCGACGACCTGCGCCATGCCGATGCGCTGATCCACGTCGTTGACGCCTCCGGTACAGTTGATGCTGAGGGCAAGGAAACAAGAGGCTACGATCCCTCGGTAGATATTGCATGGCTACGAAGCGAGATTGTGGCCTGGGTTCTCGGCAACCTCATGCAGCGATGGGGATCAATCCGACGAAGGCATCAAGCTATCAAGGCAACGGCGACAGAGACGCTACAGGCCCAATTCTCTGGATACGGTGCGACGTCGACTATCGTGAACAGGGCGCTGGATCGCTGCGGGATCAAGGAGCCTCTGGAAGACTGGAGCGATGAGACGGTCGAGCGTGTGGTCAACGCCTTCATCGACGAGAAGTTTCCGACGGTCATCGCGCTCAACAAGATTGATCATCCAGACGCCGACAAGAACATCGCCAAGATTGCCAAGCAGCAGGATCCAAACACCATTGTGCTATGTTCAGCCATCTCAGAGATCTTCCTACGAAAGATGGCCAAGCAGGGCTACATCAAGTATGTCGAGGGCAGTGAGTTCATCGACACCAAGGAGGACCTAATTGAGCAGGGCGACCCTACCGGCGGTGGTCTCAAGGACCTAGACGAGAAGAACCGCAACCGCATCGAAAACCTCAAGGACATGGTCCTCTATCGATTCGGGTCCACGGGTGTCGTCCAAGTCTTGTCAAAGGCTGCCGAGCTGCTTGGTCTGGTGCCCGTCTTCCCGGTCAGGAACACCACCACCTTCACCTCTGGCGCCTCCGAGTCCAAGTTCGTCTTCCGAGACTGTGTTCTTGTCAAGAAAGGCAGCACCGTCGGCGACGTGGCGCGCAAGATCATGGGTGATGCCCCCATTGCGTTTGTCGAAGGTGCTGGGAACATCCGAGTATCTGAAGACGATGTCGTGGCTGTGGGGAAGAACGACGTAGGTCTATCTCGTTCCTAGCCTTGCTGAGCTTATGCTAACCATTCGTAGATTTTATCATTCAAGGTTGGTAGGGCGTGAGTGTCCTGCTTAGGCACCGCTGAGCCAACCATCTATCATGAGATCCGAGTTATAATGATACATGTCCGTTCGAGGTTGTAGATATACGGGGAGGCGTTGGGATCGTTATTATTAGACTCGGACACGAAAAAAAGTCTGGTATAGAATTTGGGGGCTTGGCCTAGAAAAGCATTCAAACAAAACAGTTGCTCAGGGCAGACTCATGGGTGGTATTGTAATAGAGAGGGCTCTTCCTATGATATAGGCTAACAAAACCAACACCCAGTTGAAGCGTAACTACCACGCAACGCATGTAGTCCAGTTTCTCGAAAATTTGGGCCAGGAACTGTGCTGTCAGGGACTCTTCTCGGCCCAATCCTCTCATAATCCATACATTCCTCCGTACAGCCCTTTCATAGGGGTATCTTCAAACACGACTTTCTTGACTTGCACAAAATCGAACCACTCAAACTTACTCCTCGATTGGCAAAGGCCATTGCCGCGGTCTCTCTCCCCAGACAAGCTCCACCTTGTACTTGGCAGCCAGTCCACGGAGCTGGTCTAGCGCGATGCCCTGCACTGTGGTCTGGTAAATCTTCCGCAGGTGCGTGACCTTCAAGATGGCCTCAATCACGGTGCCGAATTCGGGTCCCTCGTAGTGGGCAGAGTTGATCTCGATGACCTCGAGGTTGGGGAAGGTAGCCAGGAAGCTTGGTAGAGGCAGGTCGTCATCGTTCTTTGGATATGAACGGAATCTGAACTCAAAGATGCCCAGACACCTGATAGACTCGGCGCTGCGCAACCATGCATGTTTGCGGAGGTGTTCGACACTTATTGATCCTTGGGGGGTGCCAAATGGCTCCAGCGGGAAGACTAAGTCAAGTGTGTGAAGCTTGCGAGCTTCGATGGCATCGCTGAGGACCGCTTGGAGTTTCGAGGGCGGGATCAGCGCTCGAGTGAGTCGCAAAGAGTGTAGGTTTTTGTACTGGTTACCATGGTTGAACTCGTTACTGTCCATTGTCGCGGGCTCCTGGTTTAGCATGTTGGACAGCATCCTCAGACCAAGCGGCCCCTGCTCGTCGTACTTCCAGCGAAAGTCGAAGTCGACATACTGCAATGTGTCTCCTTGGCGTATCGAAGCTAGCTTCTGGATGGTTTCTGCTGTTTCAGGATCAGAGTCTGTCGAGCCATTCACTATAACCGCGTTGAGGTTTGGCCAAAATTCGTCCAGCTCGGTGTCTTCAGGCTGGCGCCCTGACAGTTGCACGTCGCTGAGCCAGAGTTGCCGAATACGTGGTGCCCCAGCTGCAATGGTCCACTGTGTATTATTAGCCATGGTATCGTCATGGTGATGGGAGAGCTTACAATTCCCAATCGAATAGGGTTGGGTTTATTTTGTTCTTCGATTCGCAGATATTGCAGGTTGGGTAGGCTTGGAAACCCAAATGTCGTGGTCGTTCCGACTTGCGGCAGGCCACGGATGTGAAGGTTGTGTATGCTCTCAGAAGCCTGTGTCAACAGTGGCTCCAGGATGTGAGGTTTTCCAACGAGTATTTCGTCAAGGAAGACGCGATTGAGCTTCTTGAAGAATCCGTTCGCCATCGGAATCTGCAGGTCCTCTTCGATGTTGCCTCGCAGAACAAGGGACTCGAGGTTCTTTGACCCTTGCAGGAGAGTATTAAGCTTTTGTTGTGTGAGACGGAATCGCAGCACGCTATCAATGACAATTTGCCGGACATCGTTTCCAGAGTAGGAGATGAGTTTCTTGAGAGAGGCGGTACTGGGAGCATATCGGTGAGGAAACTGTCTTGTGAACAGCAAAGCCCGCCAGAACCGCTCGTTGCCCCGGCTTGTGAGGTATTGCCGCCAGCCCTTTGAGACGTGGAGACATCGCACGATGGTAGCGAAGTCGAGATACTGAAAGATGCGCTGCACAATCTCCCTGGGGTTCCTTAGAGGATCCCGGCGATAATACCGAACATGTAGCGGTTGTCTTGCAGAATGGAGCTTCTATGGTCCAGTTAACAGTCGGTTTTTGCACGATACTCTTGCAGTGGAACCCTACTTGGAACTTTGGCGATTCTGCGAGTTGATGTTTGTTCCCAACCTCGATGCCGGCAGTGTAGACATGCCATGCGAATTCGTGTTTCTTCTGAAGGCGCGCGATCTTGCCCAGCCGCAGATATCCCTGCCCATGTCAATAACCAGCAAGACCAAGATCGTCAGCTTCTTACATCTGGAAGACGAGGCGCCAGCTCAAGAATCCACTCAGCATCTCTCCGCGCTCGGTCAAGCTCCTGGAGCGCCTCCCAGGTGGCTGCGCGGTAGTCGAGCGCCTGGATGTGGTGTTTGTTGTCGCACTTGTTGAACATCTTGCCTACGGTGCACTTGCAGGTGTACATGGCCTCGTTGAAGATGGAGCCGCCCTCCTGGGCCACCTTTTCGAAGTCCTTGCAGCTGCAGCGCTCCCGCCTCGTCTGACGGCTGCAGGGACACAGCTTCATTGCCTGTGGAATGGTCAGCAGCTACATCGGATTGTATGTAGTCGGCGTTCTCACTCTTGTAAACTGCTCGAGGGCGGGCTTGAAGCGCTTCGCTCCATAGTGCTGGCGACCTGCAGCAATAGCTGCTTCTGGTGTTTTGGGGTTTTCAGAAGCCATGATTTCGCAGCGTAGTCCGGGATCGGAGGCCGCACCAAGCCAATTGAGGTTGCCAGCTGAGTTGTAGAAGTTTCAAGGTCTCATTGAAGGAGGAACCAGATATGCAGTTGCAGCTCTTGGCGAAGTGGCCGAATGGATCCAAGGACCAGGTCTGCGTTGCTTGTCAACTCAAGTCCCCAAGCTCTCCATAAATACTGTATATCTCAAGCTGCCCAAGTGGCGAGGTTGGGCCATGGAATGTCCGAGCAATGATATTTCCAAGACAAGGAGCGAGGTCGTTGCCATCAGAAGCTCTAGGGTTGTCTCACCTTGTGATGGGCCTGGGGGAGCTTGACTTGGTACGGCGCGATCGGCGTGCGTGCCACGAGGGAGGAAGCGCTAAAATGACCCACGTCGCGCGTGGCTGTCACTTTTGCTATTTCCTCTCTTGGGTGATGGCGCTGGCTCTTTACATGGGGTGACGATAATAGGAGAGTTGATCTCGTTGTTGAGCTTCTCTTTCGCGTGTGTAAATCGATGGAGTGAAGGTACAGTAAGGTAGCTCAGCAACGCGCTGCACCTATCAAGTGGCCCCGCTTTTCTTCTCGCCTACCTACCCTGCACCAACGACCATCACCACCAGCTCTACCTCCAAATACCATCCCGCAGTGCCACCACGATTTTCAGGCTTTCGTGCGTATTTGCTTTTGTTTCTTTTAAACAGGTCATCCGAATATTGGTGCCCAGGGTGACATTGAAAAGGCTGATAATCATTCACTAAGACAATGCCAGGCATGATCAGCAAGCCTCAACTCCACCCTTAATAACACCATCACGCTCTTCACAACTCTCGAAGCCTCATCCCGCACTCTCGTATTCGGAGCTGCAGATAATCCCAAGCCACTGACTTAATCTAGCATTTCATCCCTTGGATCGTGATCTGCCCACGTTTCTTTCCACTGTCTTTCGAGAAGACGTGCTGCCCCCACTGTCTCCAACCGCGCTGCATCCCACATCACATATCCCCAATGTCGGATCTCATCTGGGATATAGTCTCCATACAGCTTGCTATAGGACTCATTCCATAGCGTCGTCCATGCCAACGGAGGACATAACTCGCTGTCCCCTAGAAAAAGCATATGATACCGTCGCTTTTGGTTATCGTCGCGCGACGCAGCATCCTCTCGATGCCGCCTTTTCTGAGCAGCCTTGCTCAGGATGGCGTCTTTAAGAAATGATCCCCCAAACCAAACAACAGAGCTCCCAATAAGGACCGAGAGATACTCATCATCCCTGGTCAAGATAGTGTGAAGTATGGGAAGACCTTGTGAAATGGTGCTCTTTAAGAGGGTGGTCCTAATTGCTAGAGTATAGTAAGGCATTAGCAGGATGTTTTCTTAGAGGCAGAAGACGGCACCAACATACCAGTATCGCCCAGATCATAACCGTCTTCTGGATCCGGTACCTTTCGTGGCCTTGTTTTTGCACCATCTCCAGCGGTGCACCGCCAAACAGCCTCAAATACGCGCTCAAACCGTTCGTTGGCAAACGAGTAAATGCACCCCATCTCTTCAATCTCCCATGGCTCAAGCAGACTGATGTAGTCAGTCAAGATACGCATCGTTCGCCCGTTACTGCTCAAAGTAGATGATTCTGGAAAGTTTGCCATGGTGAACAAATTGCAACACAGTTGAAATCGGTAAAGTCCTCTGATCAATCGAGCCTGTTCGACCTGGCTTAGTGGTTCTTGACCGACAATCCCACCCGTCTGCTCATCTAGGACCTCTAGGACATGTCGAATGTAGAGCTGCATGATGGGGTCGACAGTAGAATAATGGAATGCGGCGATTCCGACAGCTAGGTTCTCGGTGACACTCTTCCTGAGGATTGAGTAGGAACCGGACGCCCGTTGATGCATGTAGGCCTGACGGAAGTTGGAGATAGTCTCGTCATTCGTAATACTGGGAAACTTGGATGACCTGGCAGTTTGGTAGACCCAGTATGCATCCAGGACAGTCCTCCCAAGAGTTCTTTCTAGACACAGGGATAGGATAGAGCGACGCTCCAGGACATACTGGCGGTAAAAGACTGGAGAAGCGTGGACCACGTTGCGCAGAGAGGAGAGGTCAAGCGTAGTGAGAAGTTCATGCCGTACCTCCGGTGGCAGATTATCAACCATGGCATCTGACGTGCATGTAGAGTGTGTTGTTTCCATGTCGAGATCGGCCACCAGAAACCGGAATGTTTCGTGGCTGGGAGAAGTTGTCCCGAAAAGCAACGAAGAAAGATGGGGAAAACCGAAAGGTTGCGGGGTGAGAGGCAGCCATGTCACACAAGCCGGAGAAGGGACAGTTGCCAACATCCTAATGCACAAATGGTGACACAGCTGGATTGGATTTATGCCCAACACGCCACCAACTCGTCCGGATGGAGATCGTAGCCAAGACGGGAGGGGCTGTCGTCCCTATCATGTTGCTCAACCTCTATTCTCTTTCTCGTAGGCTGATAGTCGCGGACATGAAGCCTCTGACGCCGTTGCTGAGCCAGCATTCTTCGCCGTCGGTAAGAGATTTGACATTCACAGCCTTCTCAACTGCCAATCCTCTGTTTGCGATGTCAGTACCAAATAGTCAGTTGGCTGGGCAAAGCCTACCTCTCTAATGCCCAACGCCTCGAGGTTCCATCTTGGCCACCACTACCTTCATCCCAGCTAAACTTGGACGAGATGGGAGGTGTAACCCAACGACCATCCCTCCAGAAGTAAGGAGTAGTCCTAGTCCCTTCCATCACAGACCCGTCATCTTGATTAATGACGAGTACTTCTGCGAGATCTGCTGGAGAAATGCCAGCTCTTTGACTGGCAGCGTCGTACATGGCCCTTTTCGTGGTCTTGAAATGGGTATACTCGGACCTCGAGGTTGAGGCCTGATCTACGAGGAGAGTATAATTGGGGGAGTTTCTCGGTTCGTCTGCTGACGAACCTGACGACGGGACGGGCAGCCGGCGTGGCAACAAGTTTTCCAAGGGTGCCTCGGGAACGTTGAACTTCTCGACCCTGATGTCCCCTTCACGAGATACCACAATTCTCAGTCGCAGAGCGGTCCCTGGAGGTGACCCAACGGCCTCGTCTATCAACTGAGCAAGAGACTGAAGTCCACTGACACCTGACAGTCGATCAATGGCTGGATGCCAGTTCCAATATGTTGCTGCCCTGAGTAGACGATCACGATGAAAGTCGAGCATATAGAGCGGCGACTCATTTTCAAAGTTCCAGCCTTCGCCATTGAGCCCATGTTGTCGAAGCTTTTGAAGCTTTGGATCGTACCTCATTGAGGTGAATAGGGAAAATTCGTCACTCATTTTGTCAATGACTTGCCCGAGAGCTGGTTTCAAAGATAGATGATTGCTGTTTGTTGAGGTGGGGTTGATGCGGTCCAGTTAACATTAGTCAGGTACTCGGAAGTTTAGCGACGGGACTCAACCTCCGGTCTAGTTGGAGGCGGGTGGACATGTATTTGGGCTCTAAAAACTCGTAACCTGCTAAACCAGGCGGATCAATGCAAGATTGGCTATCTAACTGAAACATACAGTATGTACTTACGCCTATGTACAGATAATCCAGCTTGCAAGTAACAGAAGTCCGAGGGTTCTGTGCCCTAGGCACCAATTGACTATCCGTACGGCACACCCCTCTCAATGACGATGACGCTATTGAAGTTCTGGCAGCTGTATCGAATTGGCATTGGCCAAGTCCCATCCTCTAGATGGACTAGATCAGTCGCTACTTGCTCAACTAGCTGATTGGATCGCAATTGCTCGGATCGGCTCTAGACCAGTGCGGCGGCATCATGTATCTTATCGTGTCAAAACCCCCCGCAACAAGTCACCTCATTCTTGACGTAAATCGCCAGACCGCTTGAAGCCGGCGGTAGGGGCCGCAAACAGACGATGCAATCTCTTGGCCGTCTCAAGAACCCATGTCGGCTGAGCCGAGAAGGAACAAGGTCCGTGTGTATAGGACGTGTGGTGTTTATGTTCTGACTTGGTGGGATGTTCTGGTCTGGTAGGTTCTTAAAGCCGGCGTCATCCGAGTGCCTCAGGCATACGTCAGTCAATCCATCATTCAGCAGGTGCTGGAACTAACCGGAAAAACTTTCAGTGGGCCCCGGCCCGCAGTCTTGTTGGAGCCAGCGCCAAATTTCAAAGACGGCCGTCAGCTTTTTTTGCGCGTGCTCCAGCTCGCCGTAGCTACCACTCCATTGCCCGTATTACCGCGCCCATACATCATCGGCTTCCCGACTGCTTCTACCGCATCGACGGCCTCGATTCCATCCTCACCTCCCGCCGGTCCCCTTAATCGTCCATAGGCCTCGTCATGTCGGCTCCGACTCCGTCAATGCCTCCGGGCAACCCCACGGCTATCCCTGTCGACCCTTCCTCTGGAGTCTGGGACCGGATAACAAACTGGGTCTCAGAGAACAAGGCCGTTGTCTACACCATTGCCGGTGTCTCCGTCGTTGTTACGGGCGCCGGTATCGTCTACTACCTCTCTGATGTATGTCTTGTCAACCCCGCTTCGACATTGCTGCTGCTGCTGCTCCCGCCCACTAGTTGGTGCGGGCAGGCTGGCTGTGGCATCGAACCATTTCCTCGTCATGATGAATCTCAAACTGACGTCCCGCCCCAATCTCTAGTCCTCCAAAGACACATCCCCCAAGCTCAGCAAGAAGGAGAGGAGAAAGCGCAAGGAGGCTGAGCGCAAGGCTGCTGAGACCAAAGAGACCCCCTCCACCGGTGCATCTCAACCCAAGCCCGTGACTGCCGAGAGCGAGCCGGAGCTGCCCGAGATCAATGAGGAGACAGTCGCTACTCTCACCCAGCAGCAGCGTGATGAGTATGCCGCAAAGCTGAAGCAGGCCGGTAACAAGGCCTACGGCGACAAGGCCTATAACAAGGCCATTGACCTCTACTCCAAGGCTATCCTCTGCAAGGCCGATCCCGTCTTCTACTCCAACCGAGCCGCCTGCCATAGCGCCATGAGCGAATGGGACCAGGTCATTGAGGATACCACCGCCGCCATCAGCATGGACCCCGAGTACGTCAAGGCTATCAACCGCCGCGCCACCGCCTACGAGCACCAGAAGAAGTACTCCGAGGCCCTGCTCGACTTCACTGCGTCATGCATCATCGACAACTTCAAGAGCGAGTCCACCGCACAGGCCGTCGAGAGGCTTCTCAAGACCTTTGCCGAGCAAAAGGCTAAGGAGATGATGGCCTCCCGACCACCTAAGCTGCCCAGCCCCATCTTTGTCGGCAACTACCTTCAGAGCTTCCGCCCTAAGCCCCGACCTGCCGGCCTCGAGGAGTCGGAGGAGCTGGACCCCGAAACCGGCAAGGGACAGATGCAGATTGGACTCGAGGCCCTGGAGAAGAAGACTGGCGATGGCTACGAGGAGGCGCGACAGGCGTTCGAGAAGGCTCTGGAGCTTGGCGATCTCGGCGAGTATGAGGCGCTCGCCTACAACATGAGGGGTACTTTCCGCACTCTTCTCGGCAACCATGCCGATGCCACCAACGACTTCGACAAGAGCATCGAGCTTGACCCCTCCATGACCCAGAGCTATATCAAGCGGGCGAGCATCAGCCTGGAGCTTGGCGAGCCCGAGAAGGCCGAGGCCGAGTTCGCCAAGGCCCTGGAGCAGGATAACAATGACCCCGACGTCTACTACCACCGTGCTCAGGCTCACTTCATCAAGGGCGACCTTGCCGATGCCCAGAAGGACTACCAGAAGTCGATTGATCTCGACAAGGATTTCATCTTCTCTCACATCCAGCTCGGTGTCACCCAGTACAAGATGGGCTCAATCGCCTCGTCCATGGCTACGTTCCGACGATGCATTAAGAACTTCCCCAAGGTGCCCGATGTCTACAACTACTACGGCGAGCTGCTCCTCGACCAGGGCAACTTCTCGGAAGCCGTCGAGAAGTTCGACACTGCCATGGAGATGGAGAAGCAGACCAAGCCCATGTCGATGAACGTGCTGCCCCTCATCAACAAGGCCCTGGCTCTCTTCCAATGGAAGCAAGACTTTAAGGAGGCTGAGGCTCTCTGCCAGAAGGCCCTTATCAGTAAGTACCCCTAGTGATGTCGGTTTGAGTATGATCTAACTGTCATCTAGTCGACCCTGAGTGTGATATTGCCGTCGCCACCATGGCTCAGCTCCTCCTTCAGCAGAACAACGTGCCTGCTGCCCTCAAGTACTTTGAACGCGCCGCAGAGCTTGCCCGAACCGAGGGCGAGATCGTCAACGCCTTGTCATATGCTGAGGCGACCCGAACACAAGTCCAGGTCACCGAGAAGTACCCCAAGCTGGCAGCCAAGCTGGCGGGTGGTGGTCCCGGTGGGCTCCGAATGGGTCCCCAATAAATCTGAACGTGATATAAATGACAAAAGATGGCCGGAACGGCGTGTACGTGTACGAAATTTGGGAGCAACGACGTGACCAAGAGGAAGGGAGGGAACGGAAAGATGTCGAAACCGGACGGAATGCGGGACTGGCATGATATGCCCGCCGTTCCGTCTTCCGAGGGAGCTCGTCCGGATGGGTGCGCTGCCTCGTCGTCTCACAGGGAAGTGAGGCCCAATGCTCTGGAGTTGGGACTGTAATGCGCACAATCGAACCCTATTGTACTGTATATAATAAGCACTTCTCTCATGTCTTGTTTCAGCATAACGGAATTGTGAGGACGGACGGACGGGAAGCGCAACAGGTACTCGGGGGATTTGGGCATCGTTTGGTGAACGGAGAGTTTAAAAAAAAAATACGGTCGTTTCGTTATGCCTGCTGTGCCAGTTGAATTTGTTACCGTGATGACGTAGAGTGGCGGCCGACAAAAGGCTTGGACATTATTATACCTGCGTGGGAGCTCTTCCAAACCATGGATCTCATGCATCCAAGACTTTTCTGGATCACCTCCCTCAGATGAATAGATACATACACAGCAACCCCAGTGCCTCTCTCCCATCCCACTCTGTCCTCCATCATGCGAGCAGAACAAAAGGTATTCCTACAGGAGAAGCGAAAGGGTGTGAAAAAACAACCACCGATCCAGTAAAACAACCAAGATAAACCCTCCCAGCGAGAAGCATTTCATGAACCCCCTTTTCATCAAAAGAACTCTTTCTTGGTCAATCCTCCGTCAAGCCCTCCGCGCCTTCAAACAATAAAGAGGTCCCTAGCGCTCGAGCGCTTCGGGGAGAGTAAAAATTAAGTAAGTATCGGGGTGTGTGTGGTATACGGATGAAATATGTCGTATACTCTGGTCTTGCGGGTCAAGAAACGACAAGACGAACAGTCATGGAGATATCTATGAAGGAAGAAAACAGCGTAACAAGATAACAGCATATCATCATGGTGGTAGCGGCAAAGGCGTCGCTGTCGAGGTCGAAGACTATGCCCGCTTCCTCTATGAGGTGCTGTTCTTGGCCACGCTGACACCGACACCAACACCGACGGCGATGGCAATGATGATGAGGAGGACGACGAGGGCGCACCACCACTTGAGCTTGCGGCGGCGGCGGGCGTGCTCGTTGGCGACCTTGACCTGCTCGTTACCCTTTTCGATGTTCTCAACCGTGTTAATAGCGTTGGTCTCGGCAGCTTGGATGACGGGCTCCTGCTGCTCAACGAGCGTGGCGAGCTCCTGGTACAAGATAGCAAGCTCGGAGAGAGTCTGCTCAATGCGCTGGAGCTCGCTGTGGCGGGCGCGCACGTTGCCAAGCACGGAGCTGGCATGTCCGGTGCGGTTCGTCCGCAGCTGTTTGGGGTTATACGTTAGCTCGGAGATCACGGCAGGGTGTGATTGTCAACGCGGAGATTACTAACAGCAGTCTGGAAAACACCCTCATTGCCCCAATCGGCCTCGGTGGCCTGGCGAACCTCATCCTCGGAAGCATCGGGGTTTACGATGCGGTACTGGCGGGCGATCTGGTCGCGGTAGCGCTGCTGGTAGTCGCGCTCGATGCTCTGGTACTTGTCGAGTTCCGACTTGAAAAAGGTCTTGAGGGACTGCAGCTGGGTGTTCTTTGTGGTGCGGGAGCTGTCGGTGGTCTTTGCTAGGTCGCGCTCGAGGCCCTTGATGCCGTCCTTGATGGCGGTGTTGCGGATCTGGGTCTGAGAGACATACTGCTCAAGCTGCTGGTTGGCGGTGCCGTCGGTGCTGCTGAGGGTGCGCTGGTGGAGCTGGCCGATGTAGTCGACGTCGTTGGTCAGGGCCTTGATCTCGTTGCGGAGGTTCTGAACGCGGTTGAGGAACTCCTGTTGTGAGAGGCTTGACGAGGCGGGAGGCTGCTGGTTGTAGTCCTGCATCTCATACTGGTTGTCTCCCTGGACCGGCGCGTTCTGCGCATAGGGATTGGCCTGAAGCATCGCGGCATCCGAGTCAGCAAATTATGGTCTGTCGGTTGTCGGCGGGAAATGAAGCTGCGCTCGCTTGTTAGGTTTGCTTACCTGACCATAGCCAGACTCTTCGGCCGGGCCCTGCTGGTAGGGGTTCTGGCTGTACTGGCCGTAAGACATGGTGAACGGCGATGCTGGGTGGAAGTCGCAATGGCGGGGAGGGATGGATGATGATGGGAGGAGGAGGAGGAGGCTAAAAAGGCTGGGGGAGGGCGGGCCGTTGGTGGTGAGAGCGACGAGATGAGGCTACCGAGCTTCTTCTCCGGGGGCGCTGCCTTGGCTCGGGCTGTGGATGGGAGGAAGGAATAGCGGCCGGGGGGCCTGTTGCCGGGCGAGGGAGGAAGTGCTTATGACACCCAAGTCGAACGCCAGTGGTCAGTAGGTGGCGCGGCCCTTTTTTTTCTCTTTCTCTCAGCGGTTAGGTTGGCGGACGGCGCAGGGTCGGATGACGGGGGCCGGGCGGCCGTTCAGTGGACGGGTAGCGCTGGAGGGAATGGATGGATGCGCTGAAACGTGACGTAGGGGCCCACGACCCAGGTTTTGGAGATGAAAGAGGAGAAACAAGACCCGTAAAAGTAATTAAGTTGAGGGGAGGAGAGCTCGGTCCAAGAAACACGAGAGACGATCGCGTGAGATTGGACAGGGGAGATTGATTTGTTTAATCAGGAATGGATGTTGCGAACAAAACAAAGGGAGAGATGGAAATAATGATGCTCGGAACTGCGCTGCTTATGACCCAGCGATGGATGGAGGCTTACGATGCTTCCCTTCCCTTCCCTTCCCTTTCGGCAGCCTCGGGTCCACTCCAAGAATCGTTAGCAGCTCGTCCGCAGCCCAGACGAAGAAAAGTCGAAGGCTGCGTACGCAAGTGGCGGGGACAGTCGTCCGGTCTCCAAAAATAAGCACTGCCTGCCGATTTGCCTACCTGGGCAGGTCTATGGCGATGGAGTCCACTGTCTGGACGAACCAAGGGCCTATCTTTTGCTCTGCTCAGCCCGCTCGTCTTCGCCATTCCATTCTAGTCGTCAGCGATTGAGGCTGTGACCGCTTTTCTCGGCCTGCGAAATGCGAACTGCTTCTTCCCCAGCTTGAGCTCGGTCCGACCTGTCAGAGTTGCAGCTAGCCCACCCGGGCCCGTGTCCGTCGGACATCCAAGCCAGTCCAGCCCAGAATCTGGGTGTGGCTTGGCCATTGATGAGACCGATAGGTTGGCAGTTGCCAAGACCGAGATGTCGATTCCACATGCACTCAATTCATCCATGGCGTAGTCCAGCCACAGATTCCATAGACGGTGCATCGTCTAACTAGTCGGCTTCTTTCACATCAGGCTGCGGTCAATGACTGGGTACCTAGGTAGGTAGCAATGGAGCATATTCCTTCCTTATGATCTCTGTTATAGTCACCGTCATACACACACACATTCAAGTGCTGATGTTGGTCGTCATCAACCAATAGCCACTCTCCCCTCTTGTGAACCAAAACAGCCATTTCGCCATAAAATGTTGACCGTCTGCTCAAAATCATCGCCTTAATGTCTAGCATTCTGCAACCAAGAACTCCAAACTCCCGATTTTCCCGACCTAGGCCACCCCCGCCACGTCACCGCTGCTGGTTGACACTCCACCATCTCGTTTTCGACATGAATTGAGCACATAGTTCGGATATCCCACGTGGAACCGAGTGTCTCGGATAACTTGTCGTATAGGTACGATGCCGGGTCCAGAATAGGCATGCAGCCTGCCTGTGGCCTGATCCAAGATGATGGTGGTTGACTTAGCTTGCTGCGATGTAGCAGCAGATCTGCAAGCATCGTTGGTTTGGCTCGACCAGCTTAGAGGTAATTCTTCTTCTTGGCTGTTCTTGTATATTGCGTGAGATGCCATTCAACATCACCATCCTTGTTTTCCAGAGTACCGCCTCGAATTTCAAACACTCTCATAGTCATCCGTGGCCCAACCTCGGCCAACTCGACGCTGTCGTAGCCCGTCCTCACAAAGACGTGGTGTCGAACTTCAATGCTGTCTTCAATGTTCTTGAATGTCACAACTCGGTTGCCGACCTTGTTCTTTGCCGTGATAGCTTCCCTTGGAGGGAAAATATGCTTCAGAATCTTGACAACCCGCTCTCCCAGCCGAGTCGTGAAGCCATCAAAGATGAGATGAGGGTACGACTCGCTGACAGTTCCTCGCACACTGCCGGGAATATCGTGTCGCAAAACCACGTTGTGTAAAGAAAACGAGATCGTCGGGCCGTGAGGGAAATGCGACAAGGTCATGGCAGTTGGAGTACCGCGATGCTCGTGGAGAAGAACAACATCGGAGAGGCCTGCAGCTTGGGCGGATCGCACGAGGTCGGGCAGGATGAGGTTACCACGGTTGAGACGGACAGCCGTGGGAAGGAGGAGTCGGATCTCCTTCGCAAAAGCTGCCAGCCTCGCAGAAGGGTCGCGGGAAGTCGTCACAAGCACACGGGGGTCGACAATGCCTGAAAGCTGGGCATACTCATCGTCGAGGTCAAGCTGCTCGTTCGTGGTGAGATCGGGCCGCGACTCATCGTACTGGTAGTCTTTGCGCAGAGACTTGTCGTTTGCAATGGAAGGATCCAATGGCTTTCCCGAGGCCAGCGAAGACCTCAGCTTGGCTCGCTTTTCGCTGATCTCGGCGTCTCGAAGGAGGAGAGCTCGTCGGTAAAGGTAGTCGCGCCGTTGGCGCGCTTGCTTGCGCTTGAAGTTCAAGTATTAGCTGATGATGGCTCAATAAACAAGCCTTCAATTACTTACAATCATGATGAAGAAATAACAAATGCCCGCTGTGAGGAAGCTTTCTTCAAAGTTGGCGGTTGGTATAAAATTTCCCGAGCGCCGCCGCGAAAAAGTTCCTTATCAGCCTTTCGGCCTGCCGCCACTACTCGATAACAAAAGCGCCCTATCACGTGGGCGCAAAATGTCCCACCAAACTCCGCCGGCAAAGAGGATCCAACTGTTCACCCATCGATATAATTCTGGTTCACAAGAGAACAAATTTGTCGCCGAAACCTTGAGAAGCGTGCTTAGCAAGGTTTTGTGCCACCCGACCGTCTCGCTTGCCTCTGAGCCTTCCTCCCGCACCCTGCCACGCTCTCGTTCCGGCGCATTCTTCCTCGCGATGATGTGAGCCTTACCAGCGATCTGCAACTCCCAATCACTTTCCCATTCCGACCCGAGTCGCCCCTGGGCCTCCATACGGGTCCCGTACCGAAAGAATAGAAGCTGTAGGTGAGTCGCGCTCGCTTTGGGGTGATTTTGAGGCGTTTTGGCGCTGCCCTCGTTCACTGCGTCACCGCCACCATTGCGCGGGGCACTGGTGTTGATTCTTTGGCCAAGGAAAACCCTACGAGCCGCAACAACTTTACTACAACACCAACATGGAGGGCGCGTTTACCCATGTTGGGAATCATTTGATATCCGATTCCGCTGCCGCCATCAAGGCTGGAGCCGACGACCTGTCCGCGATCGACCCCGACGAGAGCTTGCTCTATGGCAAATATGGAGATCGGAGTGGCCGTCGCCGAGCCGATGATGACGACAACCAAACCGAGGCTTTCGAAGAAGACGACAACGATAGTCTGAATAGTGTTCCGATCGATGGCTTGACTGGACTCAAGCTCAAGGGCCCTGAGGAGGAGAAGGAGCTTCCGGCCCATGCCTGCGCGTAGGTTTTCTTCCCGTCTGGATTTATCCCTGGGCCAGGCTGACATGGGCTTAGATACTGCGGAATTCATTCCCCAGGATGCGTCGTTAAGTGCCTCACCTGCAATAAGTGGTTCTGCAGCGCAAGAGGCAATGGTACTTCCACCCATATTGTGAACCATCTTGTTCGAGCTCGCCACAAGGAGGTTCAGCTACACCCCGAGTCGACGTTGGGCGATACGGTGCTGGAGTGCTACAACTGCGGGACAAAGAACGCGTTCCTCCTGGGTTTCATTCCAGCCAAGTCTGATACGGTCGTCGTTTTGCTCTGCCGACAGCCGTGTGCTGCCAACACATCGAACAAAGACATGAACTGGGATACCTCGCGATGGCAACCCCTCATCGAAGAACGCGCTTTCCTGCCCTGGCTGGTGGCGACCCCTTCTGATTCCGAGCAGCTCCGAGCTCGCCATCTGACACCGAATATGATTGCCAAGCTGGAGGAGATGTGGAAGATTGAGCCCAAGGCGACGGTGGTTGACCTTGAAAAGGCGTCTAGCATCGATGACGATCCTAACCCCGTCTTGCTGCAATACGACGATCCCTATCACTACCAGAATATCTTCGGCCCCCTGGTCAAGATGGAGTCCGACTACGACAAGAAGCTCAAGGAGGCGCAGTCTGAGGACGGCCTCATCGTCCGCTGGGACTATGGTCTGAACAACAAGCACCTTGTCAGCTTCAACCTGCACAAGATTGAGTCTGGCGATGTCAAGCTTGCTGTTGGCGATGAGATGCGACTTCGCTACAAGGGCGAGCTCCGATCCCCCTGGGAAGGTGTTGGCTACGTGATTAAGATCCCCAACAACCAGTCGGACGAGGTGACGCTCGAGTTGCGCAAGACCGGAAACGAGAAGTCGGTTCCTACTGATCTATCTCACAACTTCTCGGCCGATTACGTCTGGAAGGCCACTTCCTACGACCGCATGCAGCTAGCTATGAAGACGTTCGCCGTCGACGACATGAGCGTTTCTGGCTACATCTTCCACACCTTGCTGGGCCACGAAGTTCAGTTGCAGCCTCTCAAGACAAGCCTGCCTAAGAAGTGGTCTGCCCCTGGCCTCCCTGATCTCAACCCTAGCCAGGTCAATGCCATCAAGACTGTTCTCCAGAAGCCACTGAGTCTGATTCAGGGCCCCCCCGGAACTGGCAAGACGGTCACTTCTGCCACCATCATCTACCACCTCGCCAAGATGAGCGGCAACCAGGTTCTGGTTTGTGCGCCATCTAACGTTGCTGTTGACCAGCTGTGCGAGCGAGTTCACCGTACCGGACTCAAGGTTGTTCGTCTTACTGCCAAGTCTCGCGAGGATGTTGAGTCGTCTGTCAGCTTCCTCGCCCTGCACGAGCAAGTGCGCATGTCGGAGCACAATAGTGAGCTCGTCAAGCTCTCGCAGCTGAAGAACGAGTTGGGCGAACTGTCGAGCCAGGATGAGAAGAAGTACAAGCAGCTCACCAAGGTCGCAGAGCGTGACATCCTTAACAACGCTGATGTTGTCTGCTGCACCTGCGTGGGTGCTGGTGACCCTCGTCTTTCTAAGATGAAGTTCCGCAATGTCCTGATCGACGAGTCAACCCAGTCGGCCGAGCCCGAATGCATGATCCCCCTTGTTCTCGGTTGCAAGCAAGTTGTCCTGGTCGGTGACCACAAGCAACTTGGCCCAGTCATCATGAACAAGAAGGCAGCCAAGGCTGGACTTAACCAGTCTCTCTTTGAGCGATTGGTTAACCTGAAGCTCTCGCCCATCCGACTCAACATTCAGTACCGAATGCACCCTTGCCTGTCCGAGTTCCCGTCCAACATGTTCTACGAGGGTACTCTGCAAAACGGTGTTACCCACGAGAACCGGCTGCGAAAGGATGTGGACTTCCCTTGGCCCGTTGCAGAAATGCCTATGATGTTCTGGTCCAACCTGGGCCATGAGGAAATCTCAGCTTCTGGAACATCGTACCTCAACCGCACGGAAGCATCCAATGTTGAGAAGGCAGTCACCAGATTCTTCAAGGCCGGCGTAAAGCCAGCTGATATCGGTGTTATTACTCCGTACGAGGGCCAACGAAGCTACATTGTGACTACCATGCAGAACTCAGGTACTTACAAGAAGGAATATTACAAAGAGGTTGAGGTGGCTTCAGTCGACGCTTTCCAGGGTCGTGAGAAGGACTTTATCGTTCTCTCTTGTGTTCGATCCAACGACAACCAGGGCATTGGTTTCTTGTCTGACCCCCGTCGTCTGAACGTGGCCTTGACCCGAGCCAAGTATGGCCTCGTTATCCTCGGAAACCCCAAGGTCCTGTCCAAGCACGAGCTCTGGCACAACCTCCTGGTTCACTTTAAGGATCGCAAGTGTTTCGTTGAAGGCCCCCTGACCAACCTCCAGGCCTGCTTGCTGCAGTTCAGCCGCCCCAAGGTGAGCTACCGCCAGAAGAACCAGCAGCCGCAGTTTGGAGCTGGCAGCTATCCTAACGGACGGTTCAACCCACCACCCGCCGCGGGCCGAGATTTCGACCTGGGCTCTATGGTGTCGTACATCCCTGACGATGTCTCGTCTGTTCACGGTTCTGCGTTTGGCGGCGCTTCACTCAACAGCGCGTTCCCTCCCATGTTCTCGAGCTTTACTCCCGATCAATGGCCCGGCCTGCCCGGTGTCGCAGCTCCTGGCCGTGGTGGAAAGGCCCGCAGCCGTGCTACGGAAAGCATTGCAGGCGAGAGCGTGGCCAACTCGGAATTCACGGATGCAACTTCGAGCGTGATCGGCGGCAAGGGTGTTGGCCAAGGCGGTGTTAGCCTCGGAGCAGGGCTCCACGATGTCGTGACGGGAATGCGGCCTGTTTCATACAGCCAGAGCGATCGACTGAAGCAGTACGTCGAGAGCAGTGGACGTATGGTCCCAGGTAACGGTTATGGACGACGCTTCGACGACGACGAGAAGAGCATCAGCACGGCATTCCACAGCCAGATTGGCGGTGGCTACGACTGAAGAAGGACGTGAGGGCTACGAACAGATGATGACACCAATTTTGCATCTCACGGGCTCTGGTGCACGACCTGCCACCGCCGGATCACCAAGAGCGGTCGGCAAATGGTTGTGGTTCTTCAGAAAGAAGCCTTTTCCGTCAGGGGCTCCCGTCAGTCAGAGACTCAACGCGGTCAGGCCGGCGTGAACGGCAGAGACCGTGTCGTGTCCGACTTTTGGACGCCGGCCGGCTCGACAGGCCAGGACAGAGACATGGAAATCGCGTTGCCAGCGGCTCGACCTACGACGACCACCATGGAGTCGTAGCAGGCCCGGCAGGTGCAGATTGTCTTGATCTTCAAAGAATAGTGATAGCGGAGGAGCTGGAGCGAGGATGAGAGAAGTGTGCAGAAGGGGCGAGTAGAGGAGAGCAGAGGGCAGGAGAGGGCAGGGATGGTCGAAGAGGACGGCTTGACGTTAAGCGGCCGTCGATTGTGATGATGGAGGAGACGCCTCATAAGCATGATATGATGGCGAAATCCACATCTCAAGACTTCCTGACCACCTGGTAGTCGAGTTATGCGGTGCTATTAGTACCAAGTTGAATTTTTAACCGACCGCAGTCACCCGTTTTCAAGATAGATAGACAATTAACTTGAGTCATTCCTTTATTTATGGTTGCTGATCTCTGGTGAACGTACTGGCGCGAGAGTACCAAGTTGGAGGCTTGAGAGTAATGATAATGCCTCATGTCGAACCAAGCTGCCATCACGCAAGAAGGGACTGCCCTTGAGCCGAGTCTATTCGACACTAGACTCGAGGTTGTTCAGCTCAGGTGTCATCCATGTTGGTTCATACGCCCCAAGTCAGGATGAGAACAAATGGCCAGAGCGCCAGGGCAAGCCACAATAGCCCCCACGTCCCGATCATTCAGGGGAAAGATGTTCCAAAAGTGATAAGCCAGGATGAAGCTCCAATGAAAGGCCAGGCATCCCCAGGGCAGAGCAGCCAAACTGGGCTGAGACGGGAAACAACGCAAGAGGGGCTTTTCTCGCTGTGCCAGGGGGTTGCAGCACTAGGGAATTCCCACATAGTGCTTATGATGCACTGTAGGCAGCGTCAGGGGTCCAGGGGCCCCGGGCTTGGGTCCGGGTCAGGGCCATTTTTTTCTGGGGGATAACGCGGTTTAAATGGATCAGGCAAAGTTGCGCGTCTTGTCTTGGGATGAAGCTTGGACGTGATCTACTAATTTCTACGTCACTCTCCATCGCAACTTCGTGGGCCATCCACGAAACACATTGGATCCAGGACATGGAAGACAAAAGCTGGAAGCAGTAGGTTCCTTGTCTCTGGGCAAATGAGAGTATCCAGCTTGCAAGGTTCCATTTGGACAGAATAGCAACAAGTCCTGTGCGGCTCAGCACACACACACACACAGTCTTCTATTCTCACCCACCCCCTGAGGCTGCATATGTAATACTTGGGGACATTTCTTACCCGTCCTCCCTTGGCTTTCCCTTGGCTTGTTCCTAACCCACATCCCTCTCCATCCCATCTCTCCCTCCTCTCACTTCTTCCGTGGCTTGTTGCGTGTCTCTCCTTCTCGCTCCTCCACAACCCGCCGCGACCTTGGGAGGATCTCGTCTTTTTCTTCTTCGCTCGCTACCATTCAGATCTTTTCCCTCTTTTTGGGTGCGCGTGATTCTT
Source organism: Fusarium keratoplasticum (assembly GCF_025433545.1). Taxonomy (NCBI): domain Eukaryota; kingdom Fungi; phylum Ascomycota; class Sordariomycetes; order Hypocreales; family Nectriaceae; genus Fusarium; species Fusarium keratoplasticum. The sequence goes on from NC_070533.1 coordinate 2,189,737, forward strand.
GTGTGCCTCGACTTCCAGTGCCTCACTCGCTCCTTCTGTCTCTTGAAAGTTGAGACACAGCGAATATTTCGTCACGTGCAATCAGTACAACCTCTTTCTTCCACCCAAGCAGTTTGAGGCGGTCCAACCCGTAATGCGCCCATCATGTTCGGTCAACTCAAGGGTCTGAGCCGTCGCTACTTTATCCTCTTCGTCTTCATCGCCGTTACATGGTTCCTCGTCCACAATTTCCGGCCCATCGAGCGCTACCGCACCGTCAGGATCGGAACCTACAACTACCTCCCCAGCAGCTATGACTGGAGCAAGACCCAGGTCTTCTACCCCCCGGAGAATGTGACGGCGCCTCCCAATGCCACCGCCAAGATCCTGCCCCGGGTCCAGTTCGACCGCTCTCAGGCCGCCGATGACCATGAGACCCTCTCCAAGAAGGTGGCCATCAGGAAGGCCTTTGTCAAGAGCTGGGACACGTACAAGAAGCATGCCTGGGGATGGGATGAGCTTGCGCCCCTGTCCCTCAAGGGCAAGACCACCTTTTCCGGCTGGGCCGCCCAGATCATTGATGCCCTCGACACCCTCTGGCTTCTCGACATGAAGGAGGAATTCCACGAGGCCGTCCAGGTTGTCGCCATGATCGACTGGGCTCACACCCATGATGATTACATCAACCTTTTCGAGGTCGCCATCCGTCACCTCGGTGGCCTCATCTCTGCGTACGAGCTCTCCGATGAGGCCGTCCTGCTGGGAAAGGCCATTGAGCTGGGTGAGATGCTGTACGCCACCTTCGATACACCCAACCGGCTGCCCTCCCACTGGCTTTACTTCAAGGATGCCAAGAAGGGCACCCAAAAGGCCGATGAGAGCATGTCGGGCGCTGCAGGCGGTTCCATGTGTCTCGAGTTTACTCGTTTGACTCAGATCACTGGTAACCCCAAGTACTATGATGCCACCGAGCGTATCAAGCAGTTCTTCTACCGAAACCAGGGGAACACCAAGATCCCTGGCCTATGGCCACATGTCATGAACTACCGGGATGAGAAGGTTGACGAGTCTCGTTTCACCCTAGGAGCTGGCGCGGATTCTCTCTACGAATACTTGCCCAAGATGCACGCTCTTCTGGGAGGCCTGGACCCCGAATACGTTCAGATGACAACAACCGCCCTCGACACGGCGACCAAGCATCTGCTCTACCGGCCACGAAACCCCAAGGATCTGAACATTCTGCTGGCGGGTAATGCTGTGGCGGGCGAGAGGGGTGAATCCGAGCTCACCGCTGAGATGCAGCATCTGACATGCTTTGTCGGTGGTACTTATGCCCTTGCTGGCAAGCTCCTCTCCCGCACCGACTTGGTGGACCTTGGTGTGCGCCTGACAAACGGTTGTATCTGGGCGTATAATGCCTTTGCTACTGGCATCATGCCCGAGATTGCTCAGCTCGAGCCTTGTGAGACCATTGATGGCAAGTGTCTCTGGGCGGACAAGCCTGTCGAGAAGAAGGATAAGCTCCCCGAGGGCTTTGTCCGGGTGCGAGACGCGCAATACAGGCTCCGACCTGAAGCCATCGAGAGTGTCTTTTACATGTGGCGTATCACCGGTGATAATGTCTGGCGGGAAGCTGCGTGGCGGATGTGGCAGGCGATTACCGATGCCACGGAGACGGCAGACGCTTTCGCTGTGATAAGCGATGTTAACGACAGAAAGTCAGAAAAGCAGGACTCTATGGAGGTGAGTTTTAGTTACCACTTGGCAAGGAAAATGAAGCTGACTCTTGACAGACATTCTGGTTGTCCGAGACAATCAAGTATTTCTACCTCATCTTTGAGGACTCTGAGGTCCTGAGCCTAGACGAATGGGTCTTCAACACCGAGGCGCACCCCTTCAAGCGCCCCAAGGGCCAGGACCCGTACCAGGTCGAGACCAAGAAGGGCAAGTCGTGGTGGAGTTTCGGCGGATAGACGCGGGTTTCTGGTTCTGAGGATTCTTGGGCCTGGTTGAGATTCTGGGATAATGACGGGTAACTAACGTGCGTACGGCATGAAGAGGCATCTTCCAGGGATAATGAAGGGGTAAAATAATGATTTTTGAGTACATGTTTAATCCACAAGACTTGCTGTTCTTGGGCGATGAGACTACCTACCCATGATGCTGTCGTACGATGGGCGAGGTCCCCGCGTCAAGGGTCCAAGCCGAGATTCAGGCAAGATATGAACTTCGGGCAAGAAACTCTTCAACGTGCCCGTGACAAGCCCAATCTCTCCAGAGAGAAATCTATCATACAATCCGGTCCGGAAACTGATGTCATTGATTCTTATCGTCTCCGTTGTGACTCCCAATGGCTCACCAGACATCCCGCTACAAGCATGACCCCGCCGGACGAATACAACCGTGTCGCTTTAGATTACATCACCACCAACAAAAAAGATCCCTTCCCACCACTTACACATTTCCCGCTTCCACCCGAACTACTTTTCTTTTCTTGCCTTCTTCCTCTCCCCTCTTCCCCCCGTCGTGATGAGGCATGCCGCTGCGTCCAACTTCCCTCCATAGGCTGCGCCCGTCGCCGGTTGAGCTGCCGTGCTTCGCCGCCGCCGCCGCGTCCCGGTGGACCCTCCTCCGGTGTCGGGCCGGATTCCAGCTGCAGCAGCAAAGAGGTCGTCATGATGAGGTTGCGCGCAAGAATCATTATGAGCGGCTAGATGTGCGGCACGATGCGACGCCCGCCGAGATTAAAAAGTATGTCCCTATCAAAGACAACAAGAGACTGCTCTTACAGATAACTCCTCAGGTCCTTCTACTCCCTCTCCAAAACCCACCATCCCGACGCCAATCCCACCGACCCAAACGCCTCGCACACCTTCTCCCTCCTCTCCGAGTCCTACACCGTCCTCTCCGACACGGCCCGCCGCGCCGCCTACGACCGCGACGTCCTCCGCGTGCACCACGGCCACCATCATGCTCACGGGCATCACAACCCCCGAGCCTCGTACCACTCCACCAACCCGGCCGGCGGCCGTTCGCCTTCGGGTCTGAGCCGTCGGAGAGGTACCTTCCGTGGTCCTCCGCCTAGCTTCTATCGCAGCGGAGGGTGGGGGACCCAGGAGGAGAAGCGGCGCAAGGCGCATGAGGAGTCGACTGGATTCGGCGGAGGTGGTAGTGGTGCGCCTCACGAACACGGCGGCGCATCATCCTCGACGCAGCATCACCAAAGCCCATGGGGGAACCCCTTCAACCACCACCAATCTTCTCACGGTGGTATGGGCCCTGGTGATGATCCATTCGGACACCAGGAAGAGGTGCCGCACTTTGACAAGGCAGGCCACACGCGGACGCACCGACGGGAGGACCAGCGCCGCAAGGAGAGGCAGAGGCGTGCCGTAGGCGATGATGATATCGAGTTTGAGCCGCAGGCGAGCATCACGGGCCACTTCTTCATCATCTCTGGTATCCTAGCCGCCACCATACTGGCACCGCTCATCTACATCCAGTTGATGAGCGTGGGGCGGCGGAAAAAGAACGGGGAATACTGAACCGACGGTTCAAAGAGGTGGGATATCTGTGTCATAGGGAAGGCCATGGTACATAGAGCAATCATGGGACAGGTCGTACATTTGTTGACGGAGTTCATTGGCAGGGAAGAAAGTATTAGAGGGAGCATGACCACTGAGCACGGCAGGCAATGATTCTGCAGGCGCATGCCGCAATTGAATTGAAAAAAAGACATTATTCTTCATGTTTTTTTTTATTTTGAGATAATCTACATCCATGAGACCACCGCAATGCAAGCCTGTAAGATACAATAGCTGTGGAGAGTGGGACAACTCTCGAGAGGATGGATCTAGCGAGTGGGCGGTGCTAGTAGAGTTCAGCGAGCAGGGGGAGTATTTTAACCCTCGAAGGTGAAGCTGGCACCGAGCTGTGGAATGGTCAGCCTCCTGTTACCTATAACTTGTAGCATGTAGAATCTCACCTTGTGGGTAGCCTGGTCGAGCTTCTGGGTGTCGAAGGAGCCACCGAGACCCAGGGTAACACCCTCGCGGAGGAGGACGTTGTAGGCAAGGGCAGCAATACCCCGGTCGTTGATCTTGACCTGTGTAGCAATGCGCGTCAGTCCAAATCCGACCCAACTTGATCAGCCTGCGTAGACGAACCTTGGCGAAGGAGACGGGGTCGATGCGGTACTTGCTGGCAACCTCGAGGCCGACAGTGTTGCCGGTCTTGGAGTTCCAGGTAGCCTTGGCACCGGCCTCGACCTGGGAGTTGACCTTGTGGTAGTAAGAGGCAGCGAAGACGCTGAGGTTGTCAGAGGCAGTGATGGCAGCGCTGTACTGGGGAGCAGCGTAGCCGACGGCGGCGCTGTAGGCAGTCAGGGCAGCCTTGTTGGCATCATAGCCAGCGCTGGCACCGGCGAGGAAACCCTCGTGGCCGACAACGGCATCGACGTTAGCAACGGGGCCCTTGAGGAGGTCGAAGAAGGCACGGCCGTGGAAGCCGGGCTGCTTGAAGTGAAGGTTGAACTTAGCACCCTTGGCAGCAGTGGCAGGGAGGAAGTTGAAGAGACCCTCGAGCTTGAGGCCCTTGGCGAGGGAGTCGGAGACCTCGATCTTGGTGTCGAGGGCGTTGGCAGTGTTCCAGGTCTGGGTGAGGGTCAGGCCTGCGTGCGAGTAGAACATTAGCAGCTGAGCATAGCCGGGTTGGAGCAGCGTCGAGAATCCGATCGGCCAGCCGGTTGCGGGCCCAAGGATTCGCGAGAGGCTGAGGGTGGGAAGATTTGATTTTCTGCGCGGGGGCTTGCGCTTGAATATGGGCGGTGGTGACGGAGACGGAGATGGTGAAAAAGAAGACGACGATGAAAGAGATGACGGTGTCGTACCGGTAGGCTTGTCGGTGTATTTTCCCTCAATCTATAGCAGCTCAATGGGCCAGGTCAGTCATCTGTATCCAAGGACGCGGCATTGGGCGTTGCCGAGGCTGGCAGGTCTCGCGGGGGAGCTCGAAAGACGCGAGGCGTAGACGGCTGAGAGAGCCGCGGTTGCCCGAGCACCAGCCTCCGAACCCCCGAGGGAGATGCCATTGAGGTCGGGTTCGCAGAGGTTGAATACTAACAGCAGCAGAGGTGGCCTTCTCGTGGCTGGACTTGCCAGTGACCTTGAAGGCAACGCCGTTGGGGGCGGTATCCTTGAACTCGAAGGTGGTGGCCGAGAGGTGGTAGAAGTCCTTGTTGAGGAGCTACAAAACGGCGCAAAAAAGAGGCGCAACGGTTAGCAGAGCTTCTCGAGGGGTAAAAAACAAGCTTTGGAACAATTGACGATCAGAGCTATACCCTTCTCTTCCAATCTCGTTCCGTTCGGCGCATTGCCGGAGAGACAAGAATGGACGAGCTGGAACAAGCTCAGAGCCACACTCGAACCAAAACAGAGCAAATAAATAGCAACAACACCGGGGAGGGGAGACATCAATCATACATCGTTGGCCGGCTTGGCAATGTCGGAGAAGGCGGGGACAGACATGATTGCGGTGGTTTGTCTTTTTTTTTCAACGGGGAGAGACGAGCAAGGATGAGATTATGTTCGAGAGAGGATGAAGATGAAGATGGGAGATGGAGGAGGAGGAGAATGAGCAAGCGGATGGGGCCTCACGGGAGATGATGAGAGGAGCCGGGAAGGAAAATGTTTGGGGGGGAGGAGGGGGGAAACCCAATTGACACAGGGGTCCGTATGCGCACCGGGCTTTTCGTTGGGGGGCCACGGCATAGGGCCAGCAGAGGCTCCACTGTGATGGAAGCTGAGCGCTGGCGGCCCCAGGGGAGGAGGGGCCCTGAAGCTGGCTGCCGTGGTCAGCCCTGTGCGGCGGGATTGGCACCTACCCGAGCCCTGGAAACCTCAGTCGCCCATGGATCGGCTGATGTCGGGCAACCGCTGGACGGCGTCTGGGGACCTGGCACCGGGTGCCCGTCCAGTGTCAGTTTGTCTCGTCACCAGGTGACGAACGAAAGAACCCCAGAAGCAACCAGAAGCAGGGGGGCCTGGCCCACGTGGAGAAGCAAAGTTGGACTGGACCAGCAGATGAGCCTAGAATTTCAATCACAAATCTGCGGCCTCTTGCTCGTCTTCTTCGGCTGTGCTACCGATACGATTGCCGAATCGGGTCATGCTGCCATAGGGACGTCGTCTCCCATCACGACTCATCTCCAAGAAAAAAGCACGCAGGTCGCAACACCCAACGTAGCATCCTCCACCGTCTTGGGCCTCGTTCTCTGAGATGAGAAAATCCCAACCTCTATGGGTTGATGGATGCATGAAGCGTTCGGCCGGCTAGTTTGATCTGATCATGCAAAACTGCCCAGCCAAGCAGGAGACGACCAACCAGTTTCAACCACCAGTCCAATCCAGCCCAGCCAGTTCAACTTGCATCAGAGCTGTGACTCTTTCAGATTTCTCTCTCAACTCCAGTAGCCGGCGTTTCGTTTCATTTCGTATGTACCGCATGAACTCTCAAAATGAGACTAACACCTCGTCCTCGTGACACACCAGCCAAGCCAACTCAGAGAATGACTAGCTTCACAGAAAAGTCCCTCCCTCTCGCCCGCGTCAAGAAGCCATCATCCGTCATGCCATTGATGCAATCCAATTTCGCGCTTGCCCGGGTGCTTCTTAAACATTGACACCTTCTCGTCGCTTCTCGCGCACCCACGAACTGCATCAACGCGCCCACGTCCAGTGACATGGCCAGCCTATTGGCCAGTTGGTGCCAATCATTGCCCTACAACGTAGCCCGCGACCCTTCCTGCATCAAGGAACCGGTCATGACCTCGGGAACAAGACTTCCACTGCTCGACGGTGTCGAATCATGTCAATGCATTCACCGCCATCCATGTCCTCTCACATAAATCACCGTTGAATCTTTTTGTCTTTATTCATTTTGATTTTCCATTCTCATACTCCTCATCCATCCCTTTTCCAATATTCATCATGCTAAGCAATAACCCAAGACGCCCTTTCTTGGTCCAGGAAAATGGCAACCAGATATGCTTTTAGCTCAGGTCCATGAAAGGTACCTGATATAATGTAAGATACAATGAATGGGTAAGCAAGTTTGCTTGCTTGTTCGATTTGCTATGTCATTAAGCCGCGTTGTCGTACTTGGCGTTGTGGATGGAGATGGCTCTGAACTTGGGCATTAGCATCGACTTTCATTCCCTGGCATCTAGACAACAGGGATATCACTTACCGGCCACTGGGGTCCGACTGCTTGGACCAGGTGGGCGTCCAGCGCATAACCGTTGATGCGCAGTGGGGAGGGAAGTGCTCATCGAACATGCATCGGTACCAGTAACTATGCATCAACTGTCAGTCACATCCGTCACATCGTCTAAAAGGGCAAAACATACGCCTCCTTGGTGTCGGGAATGTCGTCGCCCCACTCAGGCTTGGGGTTCTTCATCATCTCGTCCGTCACGTGGGCCTCGGCGTTGTCCTTGAGCGCATCGATCCAGCCGTATCCGACACCGTCGGAGAACTGCTCCTTCTGTCGCCACAGGATCTTGTCGGGCAGGTAAGGCTCCTCGCCGGGCTCGTCGCTGGTGTCAAAGGCCTTTCGGATGATGTACTTCTCGAGTCTGTCCTTGGTGATCATCTTTTCCTTGGGGTCAATGTTCATCGAAGTCTCGAGGAACTGGTTATCTTGTAAGCATGTTTTCACAATCTCACCACCATGTCATCAACTCACCTCCTTGTCGAGGAAAGGCACACGGGCCTCAAGACCCCAGGCGGAAGTCGACTTGTTGGCTCTCAGGCAGTCAGCCAGGTGCAGGTTCTTGACGCGGCGGACAGTCTCCTCGTGGAAGGCCTCCCGGTTGGGGGCAGCGTGGAAGTAAAGGTAACCTCCAAAGATCTCGTCGCTACCCTCGCCGCTCAGGACCATCTTGATACCCATGGCCTTGATCTTGCGCGAAAGCAGGTACATGGGGGTAGAGGCTCGGATGGTGGTGACATCGTAGGTCTCGAGGTGGTAGATGACGTCGGAAAGAGCGTTGAGACCATCCTCAATGGTAAAGGTCATGACGTGGTGCTTGGTACCGAGGAACTTGGCGACCTCAAGGGCAGCCTTGTTATCGGGAGAACCGGGCAGACCGATGGAGAAGGAGTTGAGCTGGGGAAGGTAGGTGAGGGTGTCGATGTGGTCGTCATCGTCGATACCGACGAGGCCCTCGCCAGTGTCGGCGTTCTCGGTAGGGAAAACGTTGCCGTTGGCCTCGAGAGCCTGTTTTCGCAGTCTTGTCACCTCACGCTGGGCAATAGCGGCAGTCAAACTGGAGTCGAGACCACCCGACAGAAGAACACCAAAGGGAACCTCGGCCATGAGACGCTTTCGGACAGCCTTCTCGAGCGCATGTCGGAGGACCTTGTAGTCCACGGGGGTATCGGGCACCTTGGCGGGGTTCCACCACGAGGGGTTGAAGTAGCGAGTGGTCTCGCCGGTCTTGGAGTCATAGACGTGGCCGGGAGGGAAAGCGACGATCTTGTCGCAAACGGTGTGCAGGCACTTCAGCTCGGAGGCGAAGTAGACGGTGCCGGGCTCCTTGGAGGACCAACCCTGGTAGAAGGTGGTGATGCCGATGGGGTCGCGGGCGGCAATGGTGCGATCTTGCTTCTTGTCGTAGAGCACGAAAGAGAACATGCCATCGAGGTGGTTGGGAGCATCGGTGTCGAACTCGGTGTACTAATTGGAGCGCTGTGAGTCCGTCGTTCCTAGCTTGTCTTGAGTCCAGGTTCCTTACCAAGGGGATGATGACCTCGCAGTCCGAAGTGGTCTTGAAGTGGTACTGCTCCTTGAGGTGTCTTCGGATCAGACGGTGGTTGTAAATCTCACCGTTGACGGCGAGGATGATGCTATCGTCGGCGTTGGTCAGGGGCTGAGCACCAGACTCTGTATGAGGCGGTTAACGGGGAAGATGTTCCGAGATCGCAGGATGGTTTCACTCACCAACACCGACAATGCTAAGACGCTCATGGCAGAGGACTAGAGAGAAGGATTAGAATTGTACGAATCTGCAGTCTGGAGGCCAATTGACTTACTGGTGTGGTTGGAAATGATACTGCCGCCTGGACATGCGACTTAGTATTTGCGCTCGGGCGACGATCCGGACAGCCAGTTCACTTACTCCAATCGGGACCACGGTGTCGGATCCTGCGCCAAGGAGGTCAGTTTCGAAAATCTCTGTCAATTGACTCGGTGGGAGGACACATACTGCTTGGCAAGCTTAAGCGCAGTCGGCTTGAACTTTTGAACGTCGGGGTGACTGTGAACAGGCGCTGTGTCAGTCCCGTCATGATCATTTTTTATTTTTCCCTCCCTCCGCGGGGTCATGGCATGAATTGATGGCGGGGTTCCTCCCAATGCCCGCGCCTCGTGTGCCCCTCCAAAAACTCATCATCCAGGCACCGCGCGCGCAGAGGATCCATGTTCGCAGCAAAAAGAGGCGCAGGGGGGAGCTTGAGAGCGTACCGATGACAGGCGAAGATGCCACACATGATTGCGGTTGCGCACGACGAGTGTGAACGGTTGGAGAAGAGGTGTGGCGGTGATACAGAGGAGGGAAGGGGATGGGAACGAAGATGGGGACGGGATGGAAAGATTAATATTTAGTCCCTGCCTCGCCCAGCCCAAGTCCGAGAGGGCGCGGGCAGGGAAGGGAGGAGTCATAGCAAAAACTCCACCCTCCTTCCGCCGGTACAGGCAGAGGGAAAAAAAACAAGCGCAAGGCTACCGACGGTAATGGTCGAATCCAAGGTCAAAAGGTTATCCACACGCGATACATCTACTCCGCCGCCTCAATGGGTCTCGCCCGCGGGCTGCCAGCTGCTTGGACGAGCTTCTCTGTGGCCTCTCCACTGTTGATAGGAGCATGATTAGCCGGTAGGTCACATCACCCTTGGCTGCTTGTCTTGTTTTCTGTCAGCCTGTATGTCTGTCTAAGGTCTGTCCGTCACCTGCAGACGGGATAAAAAGGCCGCTAGGATCTGGATGGATTCTCGTTGCCGGCGAGGGTCTCTATCAAAGGTCGGAGAGAGAGTTGGATGGCCGACTTCGGATGGTAATTCGGCCATGTTCATTGGCGGCCGAATAATCTAACGAGAACCCCTTGATTGTTCGATAAGGAAATGGGACGGCCATGTGCCTGGCCTGGCCTGGTTCCTTTGCGTCACAACGTGACCAGCCATGGATGGGGGTCAAGCGAATGTAGGAACAAGGCGCTCATGGAGGGGCAATACCAAGAGCCAATGGCGAGGTGCTCACACCACGTTTCGGTCGACAACTCAAATTCTTGTTGCACACAATATTTCTCATCTGTATTTCCTTGGCTAAATACAGTAGCCAGATAACACCCATCAGCCCGTGGCTTCTTCGGCTGTTGGACGCCACCTTCGGTTGTATCGCCATTCAGGACATCCACCATGATAAAAAATGGTGGGGCAGATCCCAGACATCCATCCATTGCTGGTGGGCGTGGTCCGAAGACGCAGCCGCAATGATTCACGCCGACGTGGAATCTCGATCGCTTCAACCGACAACGGCTCTTGACATACAACGACAACTCATCAAAGAAGAATAAAACACTTGCTTGAGATTCCAAGGAAAACGCTCTCTTCGTGACTCGACCGACCACATCCCCTCTCATGGGCTGCGAGGTCCGAAACTAGGTACCCAGCTCACTGCTCATTGTCAACGCGAGCCATATCGTGCCGTGGTCTTCAACCACGGGCTCCCAAGTGAATATCCGCCTTGGTATTTCCCCAAACGCCGTAGCCTGAGATCCCTTACAAATAAAAAGTGTCTAAAACGCCTCTTCAACCAGCGCCTCTCGGTCGTTCATCAGGGAGTGGGGTTGTCGCGGACCAGACGGCGAACCCGCTTCTCGTACTCGGCGCGATCCTTCTTAAACAGGTTGTACGCCTCTGCCTGGGCAGGAGACTCGGGGTTCGGGTCGTTGAGGAGGTCCTGGATGCCCAGCAGGATCTGCTTGACGGTGATGGCGGGCTTCCATGCCTCCTCCTCGTTGAGGATAGACAGGCAAACGGTGCCTGAGGGGTAGACGTTGGGGTGGAACAGCGGAGGGACGAATTTGCCTGCGAGCGTTTAGTCAAGGCCTAGACTGCGTGTTGATCGCTTGTTACTTACACTTAGGAGGCTTTGTGGGATATTCTATCGCACAAAGGCGAGTTAGCACAGGTCACGAGAGCAAGGCTGTAGTCCAGGGACATATTTGCACTCACCGTCAGGGAAAGCGATGGTCAGCTTAAAGAGTCCGCCAGCCCAGATGGTGTTGTCCTTTCCGGGAATGCCGCACTCCCAGTTCTTGACATCGAGGATACCCTCCTTGGTACGTTGGGGCTTGGCATAGAACCCAAAGGGATGGTCTCGCCGCCACTGCTTTCTATCCAAGTCTCAGCATCATCCTCTGACTCGCGAATATCATGCAGAGCCTCACCTCTCTTCTTGTAATCGGTTCTGACACAGAGCCATGGTTTCGTTCTCGACGTCGGTCGGCGCGCGGATGAAGGAGGGGTGACTGCGGGTGAAAGAAAGGCGGGCTTAAGAGTTGCGGCGACAGCTTGCACGAGGCCTCGCTGATGTGTAAAGGTCGTTGACGACGATGGAAAAAATATCAGAGAGTTGTGGAGATGATTCAGCCTCTGCAGGTTGCGGTTGCAAGGAGTAAGTCGTTGCACCAGAAAAAGAGGTGACGGAACGAGATGAACGGATCAGATCGAGGCTGGAGCCTGACGGTGTTTGCGCATCCAATGCAATTCACGAAGCGATGGACGTCGGTGGATGATTCGATGAATGGCTGCACCGCCCAAAAGTCGCAGCCATGAATCGGGTCGGGTTGGTCCAAATGTGGCGCCAGCGCTGAGAGCACGTCCCCACGGGTCCGAGAAACCCCGCTGTGCGTAGGGGCCACCCGCCATTTCTAGTGAATCGACAGCGCTGTTCTTTGGCGGGGTGACCGCCAACCCGTCAGTGAGGGGCTTCACTTAGCTACCTAGGTAGGCACGGTAGCGCGGCCATCGTCGCCTCGGCTCAGGTCACTGGTTGGAGTCCATGAGCTTCCATCAAGACCGTACCTGCCTTGGTGTGGATGAAATTACTACCCAACTCTCGCAACGACGAGCCTCATCTATCCACGACATCTATTGCGACTTTCGCATCTCATCTATTTCACCTCATTTAACGGCATCAAGACTTGCGTCATCTTCAATCTCATATCTACTGGCACGGCCTGTCGCATGTGGGGTTTGTGAGCTTGTGAAGAAGAGTTGTCTCAGAGAAAGAGGAGCCGGTGACCATCATGGACGCAACCAAGGACACAGAAACTGCCAAGCAGGAGGAGGTCAAGCAAGAGCTCAAGGAGGCTGTCAAGGAGGAAGTGAGAGATGAGGTGAAAGAGGAGGAGAAGGCCGATATCAAGGCTGAGACTGTCGCTCCCCCAGCCGCTGCCTCTTCATCTGATACCCCAGTGGCCGACGCTCCGGTTGCCGATCCTCCAGTCCCTACTCCCTCGAGCATCACTCCTGTGCCAGCAGCAGAGTCATCCACAGCTTCTCCTCCAGAGACTAAGCCTTCGGAGGCCGCCGTAGCTGTCACTGCTGCCGCGGCGGTGACGGCTGCAGTTGCGACAGAGGCCGTAGTAGAGAAGGCTGCCGCTGAGAAGGCTACCACTGAAGAGACTACCGCTCCTCTTGAGCCACCAGTTGAAGCAGAAAAAGATGTTGAGCAGCCTTCCGAAAAGCCTGTCGAGAAGGCCGTCGAAGAGCCTACCGAGAAGCCTGCTGAGAAGCCCGCTGAGCAACCTACCGAAAAGCCTATTGAAGAACCCGCTGAGAAGGTTTCCGAGCAGCCTATCGATAAGCCCGCTGAACAGGCCGCCGATAAACCTGCCGAGCAGACGGCCGAGAAGCCTGTTGAGAAGGTTGTCGAGCAGCCCGTTGAGAAACCTATCGAGATACCTGCCGAGAAGGTCGCTGCTCCTCCTGCACCGTCGGCTGTCGAGGAGTATGAGGATGTCCCAGACCCCGATGAGGACGATCTGGACGACCTAGACGGTGTGTTCATCCTGGCGAGATTCAAAACCACCGTGCTTTTTTACTGACTCCCCATCAGATATGCTGGATGATTTCTCTGCTGTCAAGATAGAGTCAAAAAAGCCAGCCGCGCCTGCTGGTCCCAGTTCAACCCAGGCTGCCAAGGAGCCCGCTTCTTCCAGCAAGCAGCCAGAAGCCGATGATGCCTTCTCAGAAGAAGAGTTTGCCAAGCAGCTTCAGGCCGGAATGGCAGACTTGCTTGGCGAACTCGAAAAATCCGTAAGATGCTCTTATACTACATGTCTTGTGGACAGGTACTAAAAATGACTAGCCGGATATGCAGGCACAGTTTGAAGACATCTTCAAGCACATCGCCGCCGCAGAAGGGGCTGGTGACGCCCCTCCTCCTCCCGCGGCGGCCTCTGCCTCGGCTGGACCTGCGCCTAGTGCACCAGCAGAGGATGCTTCCTTTCAGGAGACGATCCGACGGACCATGGAGCGTATGCAAGCATCAGGTGACCAGGCCACGGCCGCAGCCGCCGAGGGGCCTGCCGACGACTTCATGTCCGAGATGTTGAAGCAGCTGTCATCTGGTGACCTGGGCGCCCTCGGCGGTGATGGCAGCGAGGAAGAGTTCTCCAAGATGCTCATGGGCATGATGGAGCAGCTCACCAACAAGGAGATTCTGTACGAGCCTATGAAGGAGCTTGACGACAAGTTTCCTGAGTGGCTCGCCAAGAACCGCAACTCGACACCAAAGGAGGACCTGAAGCGCTATGAGGAGCAGCAGTCCGTCGTGCGCGAGATTGTGGCCAAGTTTGAAGAGAAGACGTACTCGGACTCGAACGCGGCGGATCGCGAGTTTATCGTGGACAAGATGCAAAAGGTATGTGTATTCTCGTCTCTTCTTTGTGACTCTGGCCACTGACTGCCTGCTCAGATGCAAGCAGCGGGATCGCCTCCCTCTGACCTGGTTGGAGACATGGCATCCGCGCAGGAAGCTCTCAACCCCTCGGATGAAGCATGCAATCCTCAGTAGATCCGAACCTGGACATTCCCTCCAAGTCATCTATATACCCTTTCCCGAACAGTAGCTGTACACGCACAATGCTATGTCACTGGTATCGCCCAAACGCCTTGCCAAGGTAGTCCGTATAGCCCCAACTCCAAAATGAAAAGCAATTACAACCCTCATAAAACAGACCAAGATTCTCGTTCACTGCATCTCAGTATCCCCAGATTCGTCTATGCGGTATAGTGGCCCAGGGTTGGCGCTCTGTTGTGACTGTTCTTGAGCAATGAGCTCAGCAAAGATATCGTCATAGTCCTCGTCTGACAGTGCTGGCGAGGGTGGCCGCTGCGATGATGTTGATGTCTGATCTTGGTAGGATGCAAGCATAGCCTCGAGCTGGTCGTCCTCATCCATCATCATGTCATCTTCCTCTGTGATTTGGATTTGTTCTTGCTGGAATGCCATGGCATCTTCGATGTCTGCGTCGGTAAACTCGGGAGCGTCACGGGCCAGTTGTCCCTGGTCTGCGAGGTAGTTTGTCTTTAGGAACTGTAACATGTTAGTAAGTGTCGCGTGTATCACGTCAGAAGAAGGAGCATACCTGTCCCTCGATGTCCCGTCTCTGCCAGGCCTTGTCCTCACTCTTCTGGCGCACATTGTTCAGAAACAGGCGTCGCCTGCCTTCTTGCACATCCTCCCGCTTTCGCACAACGGGGTTCGGCCGCGTGGGACGTGATGCAAACTTGAACTTGATTGGCTGAATGGGTGATGACTGGATCTGGCGCTGGGGGTGCGAGTTTCTGTCAATGGGCGACAGTGGCGATGACGCGCGAATGGGGGAGGAAGAGAGCGGCGAGGGGACGCTGGGGCGATGGTCCCAGGAACCGGAGAAGATGGGAGTAGGAGCAAAAGACAGCATATTGTCGGCTGTTTGGTTCTGGTTTCTCCGTTGCATAGAATTCAAGAATCTGATGTGTTGAGGGAAGTAGAAGTGGATGGATGATGGAGAGTGGGATGGGTCGTGTAAAGAGGCGTCCAGCTCCTGAAGTGAAGTACTCAACGCGGTCGACGCGAATCGCGCAGTCACGTGACAGAGCGCGAACCCTGGAGGCGTGTTAATTAAAGTGGGGTCCCCCCCTCCGACCATCGCATCTCATCGGACTCCGTAATGTACAATGTACCCACCCGAGTCGCACCCGGCCCCAGCCGAATTGGCCGCCCCTCGACTGGCTGGCCTGGCCTGGGCAGACGGAGGTTCATCGGTGAATCGGCACACCGAGCAAAAAACTTGGCTTGGGGGTGGTGACCTCGACATGACCTGAGGCAAATTGTTTACAGTATTTCTGCTTTTCTTTCTGGCTGGCAATTTCATGTTGGCTGTCGACTTAGAATGAGGAACCTCGCCCTGCCGCTACCTTGTCCTCCTTGCTCAGTGCCAGTGCTCCCATGAAGGCCTTTTCCGTCTCGGCCCTTGCGACCCGTGTCGCCGCTCGACCATGGACCTGCTCGACCTGCCGGAGCCAATTGGTCCGCAGTAAGGCCTTCCAGAATGTCAGAGCAAAAGGCTTCGCCTCGGGGAGGTCCTCGCGAGGTTCCAATGGCCGGAAAACAGGCCCCAACCGCGCTGTTCTGTATGCCTCGGCTGGCGCTGCGACTGTGGGCGCGAGCACCCTCGCCTTTACCGACGATATCAAGAGCAGCTACGAGGCGGCAGAGCGGACGGGCAGAGTCGCAGTTGCGCTCGCCGTGTGTATCAATGAGTAAACGACTATCTGACGCTCCAACAAAGGCTTGAGGCTAATTGGGTTTTTCAGTTACCGAACGACGTTGAATGCTAGAGAGACGACCGTAGACGAGCAAGAGCAAGATAACCTGCTAAACGCCTGCCATAAACGATGCGCCGAACGAACTCTTGTTGTACTAGAAAAGAATGGCGGAATCTTTATCAAACTCGGCCAGCACCTGGTACGAACGACTTGACGATTCTCAATAAAAGCCGCGCTAATCACCACCATGAACAGAGCGCCATGAACTATCTCCTACCCCCCGAGTGGACCACCACATTCATACCCCTACAGGATAAATGCCCCGTGTCGTCGTTTGAGCTGGTTGAGGAAATGTTTCGCAAAGATACGGGAGAGGAACTCTGGGACTACTTCTCCGAATTCGCTTCCGAGCCTATCGGGGCTGCCTCTCTCGCCCAGGTGCATCTCGCTACGATAAAGGACTCGGGTCGAAAGGTGGCCGTCAAGGTCCAGCATCCGGAACTGGAGGCCTGGGCTCCCCTGGATCTCGCTCTCACCAGGTACACCTTTTCGACCTTGAAGCGGTTCTTCCCCGAGTACGATCTCGAATGGCTGTCTTCCGAGATGGACGTTTCTCTTCCCAAGGAGCTGGACTTTCAAGAGGAGGCCAACAATGCCCGGCGGATGAAGGAGCACTTTGCAAAGATCCCCCATTTGCCGCTGGTTATCCCAGAGGTGATATGGGCCAAGAAGCGGATCCTGGTCATGGCCTGCGAGTCTGGACGACGTCTTGACGACCTGGAGTTTCTGGACAGCAACGGCATTGACCGTGATGAAGTGTCAGCTACACTGGCCCGCATCTTCAACGAGATGATCTTTGGCAATGGTGCACCCCTACACTGCGATCCTCACGGTGGCAACATTGCCATCCGCAAGAACACTTCTCGTCGGTCTCTAGGACGGGGCCCCAACTTTGATGTGATCCTCTACGACCACGGCCTCTACCGTGACATTGACCTTCCCCTGCGGAGGTCATACGCCAAGATGTGGCTCGCAGTCATTGATGGTGACATGGACCGCATGAAGAAGTACGCCCACGAGGTGGCCGGCATCGAGGACAAGGACTTTCCCCTCTTTGCGTCCGCCATCACTGGTCGTGACTACAGCATCGTCAGCAAGTCTGGCTCTATTCTTCAGACTCGCACAGCCGATGAGGAAAAGACCATGACTGGTGCTCTTCAGGAGGGTCTCATCGTGGACCTCGTCCAGCTCCTCAGCCGCGTTCCACGCATTATTCTCTTAATCCTCAAGACCAACGACCTCACCCGCAGCCTGGACGAGAACCTCCAGACGAGACAGGGCCCTATCCGTTCCTTCATGATCCTCGCCCGGTACTGCACCCGCACCGTCTTCCACGAGCAGCTCGACGAGATCCACCGAAACGGCTCCTTCCTCTGGCCACTCAACGCTATACGGGTTTTCGCTGCCTGGGTGGGCTTCATGCGTGTAGAGGTCAAGCTGGAGGCGTTTGAGCTGTGGTTGTTTGCCAAGAGGATGCTAGGACTACGGAGCGTCGAGTTTTCGGGGGCGGCGTTGTAAAAAGGGAAGGGAATACAAGAAAGACATAGACGATATATCAGTTATAGAACTGCACATATAATTAGCTGTTTCAAGCAATAGAGACGAGCTCTTGGATGATGGCATTTGTTGGTCATGGTTGTGGTGTTGTCTTGGGTGTGCTTGTTGTCAACTCTATGCGTGCAGAAAAGGACTTGGGAACAAGGAGGATTAACGGCCTACATGGGTATAGAGGCGTCTCATCATGTTACAGAGTTCCATTGATACAACCGGGATGGAGAATGCGTCGTTCAGCTCCAGGCATCACCCGCGCTAATCAAGCCAAGTCTGACCGTGAATTATTGCGGTGTAATTACATACCATACATAACAGCGGCTTCACCCCTGCAGAACAGACGGTAACTTGGTCATTTCCCCTCCAGATAACTGTAATTGACAAGCACAATATGGTTCTCCTTTCTCTGCCTCAGGAGCTGTTGCTCAAAGTCGTCAAGGAACTTCATCTCGCAGATGTTGAGACCCTAGCTCAAACCTTCAACAGACGCATCCACGCCACATGCATGCCCTTCCTGACCAAGCGCATAGCCGCTCGCAAGCACTCCAACCGCATGAAGGAGTGCTTCGGCACTCATGAGACTAGCGGCCACCTCTACAAGCTCAGCGGGGATGTAGCAGAGCAGCTGGGCTTTGACGGGGTCGACGAGATATCGATCCCCGAAGGGCCTACAAGCGTGGAATACCTGGACCTCAACGGGGACCTGTCCTGGATGGAGCCGCTCGACCCGCACACGGCGCAGAGCATGGAGCCATATCACCAAGGCCCTGCTGCTGAGGATCCGAAGCTCATCGACAAGCTCATCGCTGACGCTGAGAAGCTCGGTCTAGAGCTGCCGCCTGGGTTTGTCACCTTCATGCGCAGCGAAGAGTTACAGTACCGGATCCCCTCTGCCCAAGCTGCATATTTCACCCTCGCCGAGGACGGTTTCCGCAAGTGTCCCGACAAGCTAGACAACGGTCTTGGGGGCTACATCATCCGGTTCTTTGTCGACCAGCAGTGGTGCTGGGTCTGGAACCTGTACCTATATCCCGGCGGCAGCGCCGTGCTGGGCAGCCCTGTGGATCTCAACTGCGATCCCAAAGAGGCGGCCGACCAGCTCCTGGAGGAGGGTAGGGCGACGCAGGAGGAGATTGACAAGGCTAAGGAAATGGGGTTTCCTCTCACCTATGCAATGGAAAACGATCTCGTCTTGCATAGCCTCGGCTTCGAAGAGTTCCTGGCGACGACGTACTATGAGGAGTTGATGTTTTTCGTCATGCATGAGGAAACAAAGGTTTCAAAGGGTCTGAGAGATTATATTGATTACAACTACAGGAAGAAGGGGGGGCAAGCCAAAAAGGAGGAGGTCCAGCAGGAGCAAGTTGAGACACCTAGCTAGAGTCCGAGTTTCTATGCTCTTTTCGCAAATGGCATTGTATTATCTTCCTACCTTGACCTGTGCACCAGTTCCCCTGAGCTGATCAGACTAATAATCCAAGCAGCATCTACAGGATCATCTTTCTAGCCAGGCAAAAGGTATACCAGGAAATCATTGATGGAAGGAAGCACCATCACGAACAACCCCAGGGTAGCAATATCTTCAAGAGAATAAGACCTCCAAACGGCAAAAAGAGTGGTTCCGCCCGGGATCGAACCGGGGACCTTCTCGGTGTTAACGAGATGCCATAACCAACTAGACCACGGAACCGTGTCTTGTTGTTGATGACCGAATCGGAATTGGAGGCTATTCACCAGAGAGAAAGAGGACCGTTATCGTGAGACCCACTCCACAACGGGGCTTCAAAACTAGTCGATCCACAACCCTTCTCTCCTCCTCTCCTTTCTCTCTCTCCCACCACGCCGGCACATGTTCTGCATGTGCTTCTCGCCTTCCATCAAGCAGAGGTTCCGTGGTCTAGTTGGTTATGGCATCTCGTTAACACCGAGAAGGTCCCCGGTTCGATCCCGGGCGGAACCACTCTTTTTGCACTCCTCCACAACTATCACCAAAACCCTCAACTCACCCACAACCCCACGCTTCTCTTTTTTTCCCACCTCCACTCCAACTCGACGGGGTCTTGAGCAGCATACGCATCTCTTGACGTCATCAAGCAAACGGGTTCCGTGGTCTAGTTGGTTATGGCATCTCGTTAACACCGAGAAGGTCCCCGGTTCGATCCCGGGCGGAACCATCCTTTTTGCTCTCCTGGCCCATAACTCACACGTAAATACTTCGCAGACTTCTCGGATGCTTCTCCTTGCTTGTTGAGAAGTGGTTGAAGGACTGGTGGCTTGGTGGTGGTTGAGTCTTTTTTGCAACTCGAGACTAAAACGCCAACCCGGGTTGTGGGTCTCACGATTTCTCGGAACTCACAATCAACTTCACCAAGTCTTTGGCAACTCCATTTCAAAGCGGATAACTCGTGACTGGGCATGAAGTTTGTTAGAGGATGAGATTTTCCAAATAGCGACTACTTGTATTCAAATGTGCTTGTTGGTAGTATATTCTTTGGCTCGGGACTTTGCTGTCAACACTTGTCGGAACATGCGGCTCAAGGGCGTTAGCTACACTCAATGTCATATGCTGTCAAGTATCTACTACAGTCGTCACAAGTTGAATCATGCATATCAGTTTGAATACCAGTTTGTTGAATCAATAAGTCTCTTCGTTATCAGGTACAATGCCATGCATATCATGATGCCTCATGCGCTGTACAACCCCAACTCCGTGCCAGGATATCTACATAGGTTAGTCTCTAAACAGTCATTCCCTTGCCCTTGTGTTTGATACACCAAACTCCGTTTCATCCAATGCCATGTTACTCAAAAGTTCCTCTGCCCAGTAGACCGCCCACAACGCCAATTCTCCTCTCGGCACCCTTGACCTTTCTCTCCTCTCTCCTCCGCTCACTCTCCTCCAGCTTCGCCCTTCTCTCACTGTCACGCGCGAAGGCGTGCACGCCGCTTTTCTTGGTGGCACCCTTCTTGATCTTGGCTTCTTCTCCAAACCCACTTGTTGGTGTAGAAGTTCCAGAGCTTGTTGTGGAAGTTGACCCTGAGACAAGCGAGTTGGTTGTCGCACGGCGAAGTAGGGCAGGCACCTTGAATGAAGATGTCGAGGACGACCCGAATGCCATACGCCCAGTGCTGACCGACGATGAGTTGTTGCGCTTGAGACTAATCCTGTCAACGACGGCAACGCGGCCGCGGCGGGGATTGGGTCCATCATTCTCCTTCTCACTGTGGCCATGAGGAGCAGCTTCTTCTTCACCCTCACTGTCCGACCCAACCTCGGTAGCGGGAATGACCGACCCGTGAGGCTCCTCCAGAAGGTTGGAAAGAGTCTCACGGACTTCGCCAATGTTGGAAGGCTTCTTGCCATCCTTGGTTCTTCGCATGTGGGCAGGAGGTCGGTTGTCCGCAGAGCCAAGTGTCTTTCGTGGCTGGCTATCAGGGACAGTGTTGGATGTGTTGCTGTCTTCCTCCTGAGACTGGGACTGCTGTGATGACTCGTTTGGTTCCTCTGGGGCGTCCAAAAAGTCCATCTCATCGTCACTGCCCCGATCTTCAATGGTTCGCAGGAACGCTTGGTTACCAGGGTTCTCGGCAATCTTCTTCACACGCTCATCGGCAAACAGTGCCTTCTGCATTTTTGCAAACTGGCGACGCTTCATGCGCCTGCGGGCCTCACCATCATCGTCCGAATCATCGAGATCATAGCCCGCACCACGCTTGCGGCGAAGCATGCCAGTCGTGATGTCCTTGAAAAGCTTTTCAACTTGCTTCTCATCCTCTGCACGCTCGCGATCACTATGAAATGTTAGAATATGCTTCACCAGTAGAGTCAGATTACACTTACGCATAGAAAGCGGCAAGTTTGGCCTCGTCGACGTCGTTTCCGGCAGCATCGTCGATAATCTCCTTGAGCGAGGCGACAGATTCGTTGTCACTGTCCTCACCGTCCGCACCACCGAGACCAGCGTACTCATCCTCAGATTCCTCGGCCTGCTCCTCAACCATTTCCTTAGCCTTGCTCTTCTTATGGTTGAACGCCTCTTGGGCCTTGCGCTTCTTTTCCTTCTCCGCACCCTCCTTGAGTTTGCTGAAGGCAGTGTTGGTGTTCTCGGCAGCTGTGGGCTCTGGTGTTTCTTCGATGCGTAGAGGAGTCTCCATTCTGCGACGAAGACGTCCGCGACGAACCAGAGGCGAGTCTGGGCCAGCCTCCTCAGTATCAGCCATCACAGTATCGACAGTTGAGACAGGGACTTCAATGAATCTGTCCTTCAGGGGAGTGTGGTCCTGAAGACCACCATCCTGGGATAGCTCGATCATCTCGGAAAGCTGTGTGCTCTCCTCTCGCAGCAAGCTGTCAAGGCCACGCATCTGAGATTGGGAAAAGTTGAGTTTAACGCCCTGGGTTATCTTTTGTGTGTCGTCCTTCTGACTATCCATAATCATGTCTTCCATCGGCTCGTCCATGGTGGCTGAGAAGTTGGAATCCGGGAAGTGGTCGAAGTCGGGCATCATGGATTGGGTCGGGCCATTGGCAGAGTCCATCTGACTATCGTCCATAGTCCCAGCAAAGATCTGGGTCAGGCCAAGACCAGCAGGCCCCTGAACGGGTAGGCCTGGGATGAAGGTCTTCTTGGCTGATCGAAGCACTGATGTAGGGGCGGCAGGGGACTGCGTGTTGGGAACAGTGGGTGATGTATGCACAGCGGCCTTGACGGCCTTCGGTGTCGACTTGACGATGTCTTCGTCCTCGTCGTCAGAGATAATGGCGATGGGTTTCCGCGTTCGTCGCTTGTGCAGGACTGGGAGGTCGTCTGCATCTTCATGAACGTCCTGGCTGACAAGAGGAGTTGAGTCCTCAGCATCGTCGGCAGATGCTTCCGATTCCGCGTCTTCTGCCTCAGCCTCGAGTAGAGGGTTGCTGTCTGCCTCTTCATCAGACTCTTCGTCCTCCTCTTCAGATCCAGACAGCTCAACAGCTGACACCTCTGCATCAGCTTCATTGCCAGACGCCTGGTATTCCTCGTCGTCGCTGTCATCCCAAGCAAGGGGATCAACCTCTCCATTCTCCTTCTTTTCCTTCTTTGCAGCAGCTCGCTCTTCCTGCATAATCTTCTGTGCCTCCTCTCGTGCTTTGGCAACAATGTCATCGACCTCCTGCATCTGGCGCTCGCGCTCCTCTGCAGTCTGGATAACGACACCCTGGGCCTTGAGCATCTCGATTCTCCGCTCACGCTCCACCTTGGCTTGCTGACGGGCCTTCTGCTGAAGGTAGGACTGAAGTTCGCCTGCAGTCATGCCGTGATCGTCTCGTCGCCTTGTCTCCTTGCCAGGGGACTTGAGTTGAGCAAGAGCTTTCAAGGTATGGATAGAGTTGTGCTCTTGAGCCTTCTTGGAGGGAACATTGTCGAAAACGGCTCTGACCCGGTCCTGAACGGTTGTGGTGATCTCAAGTTCATCATCCGAGTCCAACATGGTGACGTTGACTCTAGCAGGAGGAAGCTTGACGCGAACCTGGCGACGAGGCTTTTTGGCGGGTTGCTGGCGATCAGGGATATCGATGGCTTTCCCTTTGCCCTTGTCCAACTTGAGCTTGGTAGACTTTGCCAGGCTATCGGGGTTTGGCAATTCCATGTCCTCGTCGACCACCTCGGCCACGGGCTCAGCAGCCTGCTTGGCCGCCGGCGGCGAGCTGGGAGGTGTTTCCGCATCCTGCATCTCAACATCGCTGTGAGGCGTGGCGCCCCTGCTCGAGCTAACAATCTTGGGTTCTGGCTCGCCAGCAGGACGGTAGTTGAAGCGCTCGAACAGGCTGTTCTTGGTGATCTTCTTCCTCGTCTTGGCCTCATGTGTGAGCTGCATGTTTCTCGCCATCCTCTGGGTTTCCCGGTTCATCTCCTCGATGGCCTTCTTGCTTGCCTTCCTGATCTGGGGTCGGTCGGTTTGCGTAAGCCGGCGGCCACCCTCATCGTCAGTGATGCCGGAGTCGTTGTCGTCCGAAGCCATTTGCTCGAGCTCCTGCGCAAGCTCCTCTTGCCGGGCAAGTCGCTCGGCCTTTCGTGCTTCCTCGGCAGCCTCTTCGGCGCGCCTCTCTCGCGCCTTGCGCTCGGCGAGTGCCATGAGACGTTCCTTAGGGGGCAAGTAGCCTTCAGGGTCGGAGTCGGCGTGGGTTGATTTGGAGGGCGAGGGACGAACGGGTGATGATACGAAAAGGGCCGGGCTGGGTTCTCTGGACGCTCGAGTTGAGCCATTGGCAGCTGGTGATTGTGGTGCTCGGCGGAATAATCTCCGGGGAGCAACGGGGAGGTCGTCCTCTTCCGACTGAGCATCGGGCATATCGGCATTTTGCTCTTTCTGTGCCTCCTTCTCGAGCTCAAACATCTTCCTCACGCGGTCTCGGGCTGTTGTTTTCTTGTTGTTGGTTGTGGCCTCTGCTACCTGTGGTGCCTTGGTCGCGGCCTGCATCCTCGACGCGAGCCTGCCGCGAGGTCTAATCTCTTCCTCGGACTCATCATCAGATGCATCCTCAGTTTGTGTAGATAATTGTGTGAGGTCGATGTCTCGTTTCCGCTGTGGCGACTTGGTCTTTGTGGTTTCTTGTGAAGGGGAGGCTTCGTCGTCGCTGCTCCCGGCTTCTAGGAGGGCTTTGAGCTGAGCTCGCGGTGATAGTTGCGGTTGCTCTGGTGACCCGACTGACGACGCAGGGGACGAAGATCGAGGGGTAGTAGCCATGGTTAATGGCTGTGATGTTGAATTAAAAATCGTATGAAAGAGGCAGCATGTGAATATAAACAAATGTATCGCTTAATCGGTCAAGTTTTGGAGGGGCTGAGTGATGTTGATGAATTGATGGATGAGAGTGTGGATGCGGATGGTGGGTGTGGAGGAATTGGGAGGTGGCTCTCAAAAGGTGTCAGTGCGTGGTGGGGAGCTTTACGCGACGCGTGGTTTAAGAGGCGTTGGCGATACGCGACGCACCACAACCGCGTAAAGCACGTCGCGAGCCACCAAAGCCACATAAAAACTCCCTGTCACAATGGTTGCTCCGTGCACGCATTCATCGATTGCCGCGGTTCAGAGCATTTGACATTTTTAACAAGGCACGGGCCAAACTTGGACATGGGTATTAAGCGTTGTCATGGCATCAAGGGACTTGGCATGAGAAGAATGGACATGTTCAATTTAGGAGCCTATGAATATGTAGTTGATACTTGTCTCTCCTCCCTTTTTTTGTTCTTTTATGTTGTCTCTTTCAGTAATGACTGTCCTAATTCCTCCTCTTTCATTCTATCCAAAAGATTGCACCAATTAAGCATGCAATGCTTAGAAGAGCTTGTGCTCAAGGGTCATGTCAGACTCGGGCTCAAGACCGACACAGGCGCGGAAGATGTTGGTCAAAGCCGCGCGCTGCTTGGCAAGAGCGTTGACAACCGGAGTGCCGGGAGGAGTCAGAGGAGCCTTGAGCATGTAGCTGAGCACACTCAGGACGCTGTGGAAGCTCTTGTACTCAGTGGTGGCAGCTCCGTCAGTAGACGCAGCCTTCCACTGGATACGAGACATCATCTCAGCAATGATGACCAGGTCGATGATCAGGGGAGAAGCAAGGAGAGAGTCCTCGCAGATGTTGAACATCCTATTTCCTGTTAGCAAAGTTCACATCATAGCACAATTATCAACTTACGAAATGGTCTGGTGGCCACCCATGAAAATCTCAGCGTAGTACTCATCGAGAGCACGCTTGTTGTCGGCAACCGCGGGCATGTACTTGATCACAACACAGTGGTCGGGATGCTCACCCTTCTTGTACAGCACGTGGTTAGCCTCGACCATGTCGTCAACGACATTGGACTTGGAAATCTCCTTGGAGCGGAACTGCTTCTGGGAGCTCAGGTTCTTGCCGTCATTGTTGCCAAGATGGTTGTAGCTGGCAATAGAGGTCAACTTGATACCGGCGTTGATGAGGAAGTCAACAAGGGCCGACTTCATCTTGGTCTGGCCAGACTTGAAGTCATCACCACCAATGAAGGCGTTGTGCTTCTCGGCAAGCTCAATGGCACCAGGGACAAAGGTGTTCTGGGGAGAACCGTTGATGAAGGGGGCGCCCTCAAGGATACAGGCGACAGCAAAGACGGTCGAGGGAGCAACCTCCTCATGACCTTGCTCAATGGCCTTGAGAAGGTTGTCGGCCGTGTCGTTGACACCCTGGATGAGGTCGGCATATCGCTCAGTATTGGCAGTCCACATGACAATGACCTTGTCAAGACCGTTCTTAGCCTTGAAGTCACGAATGTCCTTGCGGAGCTGCTCAACGTGAGCCATGGAAGCCTTGGTACCCTCGAGGACGTTGTCGGCGCGATCCTCCTGGTTGGCAGCAATGAAGTCAGGGTAGTAGATGGAGGGAAGAGGAACCATCTCGGCCATCTCCTTCTTGACCTGGGCCTTGAGGGTAGGCTCAAGGACCTGGGCGCGGTCCATGGCCTGAGCCAGGTTCAGCTTGCTAATGTCCCAGCCGCCAATGACGAGGTCGTTGGGGTGGACCATGGGCAAGATGTTGTGGAAGGGGATGTTGACCTCCTGGTGGGTCTTGGCATCGGTGCCGAGCTTGAGGGTCGAGCCCATGACAACGGAACCATAGTAGTTGGACTCGCGAGGACCCTCCTTGGTCTCCCAGGAGAGCTGGCGGCGGTTGGCGAGGATGCCGGCGGTGACGGTGGTACCGTTGTTGCCGCCCCAACCGACCAGCATCATGCCGACCTTGGGAATCTTGCGGTCGACCTTGAAGTCGTAGAGGGTCTCATTGGGAGTAGCAACATACTTGCCATTGGCGTCAACGTCGACTTTGGTGGTGCGGTAGGTGTACTTGGAGCGAATCTCCGCATCAGTGTAGGTGACATTGGGGGAGTTGACGGTGAAGAGGTCCTGGTGGGCCGAAGAGCCTCGGCCGTTGGTGTAAGCCCCGTTCGAGGAGCCCGTGCCGACTTCCGCGTGAGGAGCCATGGTGAGCGAGTGGCTTTTAACGTGGAAGTTTGCGATTTACGTAGATTGGACGGGTTCAGATTTTGATTTCGACCTTTACTGTTCAAAGGTCGAGTCCGCTGAGCCTCCGGAATCGGCTGAGCAGCGGGCTCCTGCGAACGGGTGGTGAGTCCTGGAAGGGGGTCAGCATTGTGAATTCCGGTTGTGGTTTTGACCATCATGAGGAGTGTCCTCTGAGATATCGAGTCTTGACATACGAGTTAAGGAGATTGGAAAACGTCTTGACGACTGTAGTGACCAAGGTTCGGTGCCTTGGTCCTCTTGTAAGAGTTTGTTTAGTTTTGGCGGGGTGGTTGTCGCGGGGTAGCGGGGTAGACAGCAGTCGAGGTGATATGGGGTTTTAAAGGGTTAAAGGGGTTGAAGGTGTTTGTTAAGAAGCTTGATGTATCTGAGAGTTTTGAAAAGTGTTGTTGGTAAAGTAGAAGAGTAGAATCAGAAAATCCACGGGATGGGGAGGGTTCAAATACGGCACATGAGATGGAGACAAGCAGCAGGTACTGCCACGTTTGGTTCCCCATTGTGGGTTTTGGGCGGTGAGCGCTGACGACGCGGCGCTAGCGGAGTCGCGATAATCTAGCGGCTTGCGGAGCGCCTGCGGAGGGCTCGGGGGGGGACAATTGGTTGGGCCTGGGTAATGTCTTCTGTATGTTTGTGGACACTTCTGCACAGCCGAAGGCAGCAGGCTTTCCCATAGGGTTGGCAGCGTTGGGATCGGAGGCGCGGAGGATCCAGCCAAGAGCTTGGAGAGAGGATGGCTTCGACTTGATTTTGTAGCTACATTGAGAACTAAGAGCTGGCACGCGAGCACGTTTGACTGTGAAGACTTGTCTTGATCTTGAGCTGGTACATTTAGAGGCAGTCTCGGCAATTGAGTTCAACATGACACCTCCAGCCCTCCAGTCAAGTCATGGCTGACCCTGCCATCATGCAGAGTGCTTCCTTTTGCTCCCCCCTCCATGCACAAGAAGACCCGTCTTGCCGAACGAGTGGCCTGAGCCCCTGACATTGTGCATTTCCCAACATTCGACACCTCGGTACGGTACGGTACGGTACAGCACAGTAGCTTCGCTTGATGTTAGTTCGTGCAGGAGAGAACACAAGAGGCATCGTCCCTCTTAGCCGCCGCCAATGAACCCGTGTCGTGTGTCTTGTCCCTACCGGTGTCATCCCCGGTGATTGGCCTTACCCGGGACCTTCGGCGATCCTTTAAAGTCCGCCCCCGATTCCGTTGAGCTTCCGCGACTTCGGCGTGGAACCGAGATTTCGAGGACGCGGAAAAACTTGGACGGGCAAGAGGTCTTGCGTGTGTGAACTTGCAGAAACATTGTCGCACCATACCGAGCCGCCTGCTGCAGATAACCCGTTATTGCCACAGGCCGTCGTACTCGCATGTGGCTCTGATACGCTCGAGACACAGCATGCCAAGATTGCGCGAATATGTGCCTCGCTTTTTCGTCGTTTTGTTATGACGAGGGAGCGGAAATTCTTTGCTGGAAAATGCCCACTGTGTCAGCCGCATATGTAGGGAACCTTTGGATAGAGAAGACCGCGGAAACTGTCCCGCAAGCTCGAAGAGGTTATTATTCCATACACCTAAACAGCTGGACTCCTGGTCTTGGCACGAGACCTTTGAAGGTTCTCGTTCAGTGACTGAATTTGCTCTAGCTTCTCAAGCATGATACAATCCGTCCTGCAGACTTACAACAAGACACGTGCATGCCAATCGATAACGTATCTACTGACCGCTGGAACATGATGCTATCGAGCACGAAGAAACCACGGGCAAGACTGTTCCATCGCTTGGTCCATCCCGTGAGTCGTGCTGCTGTCGATCATCCCACAAGAGAGCGCTAACTATTATCCCGCAACGGCTCCAGCGCTTGCGGCAACAATTCGCTTGTCCCAGCATCCATATCTCTGTCCATTTAAACAGGGGTCATAGCGCCAGCCAGTCGCAGTTTGCTGCAGATCTCTCTCCAGGGTCTCATCATTGTTCCTGCGGTGAGGTGAAACTTGTTCCTTCACATGTAACTGTGGATGTTATGAGCCGAAGCTCCACATCGGTTCAAACTGATGTTTGCGATGATGGGCTCTTCTCCGCCGGGTGAATCGATGTTCCGGAGGTTCCGGCTTCACCGTCAAATGCGGGAGAGCCAGAATGTAGTTAGCAAGTGAGTTTGCTCCGTGGAGAATTCGTGGAGAGGCATGAGGCCTTAGGAGCTATGACCTCTTTCTTGGATGGAGAACTGCTGGATCCGAGGAAGCTTCCCCCCCTGTGGACCACAGTTGTCAGTTTGTCCCAGCAACCTGATCAAGTCCATTGTCATGGAGCCTATCACCATCCGAACCAGTCTTCGAATGGACCCGTGGGTTGATCGACTATGCAAGACCCCATGGTCGACCTGAAGCATCCTCTGGTCAAGTTCTAGATGTTGCGGGGCGATCTCTCGTTCCTGATGAGGTCTTTGTGTGGGCTCTATAGAATCTGCCAAGAACCGCCATGTCTCTCATCGCCATGGCGACATTATGGTCTTCCGTGTCAAGAAGGCGCAATAAAAGCTAGAAGCAGAAATATGCCGCTGCCACTGCTAGCTAGAAGGCCAGTCGAAGCGCCCATCGCGGGGACTGGCTTGCCTAGCCTTCGTTGCCATGCAATAATTGACGACATTGCTTCATCTCAGCCCCGTGCATCCGAGACAGGTCATGTGTGTCAGATAGCCGATCGACGATCATATTCACGAAATTGCCCCCCCAAAAACCGCTGTTATCGTGAACCACCCAAGCCATCACCTTAAAATGAGACCCATGCGAGGCTAGGCCTGGAACCCCCAATGACGTTCACCGACACTATCAGCCGCTGTGGGCTTTTAGCAACTCATGACTAGCATGGGCACTAGATGTCAAAGGTCTGATGAGGTAACGACCCTGAGGGATACGGTTCTTGATAGCATTGGTCCCGACGATAAGGAGGATGTCAGACGCTGCGGAGCCTAGAATGCTTCGTTGAAGATGGTCGTATGATGGATTTGCTTCTGTACGGCCGAGGCGTCTAAATGTCTTTAATCTGGACGTCATTAGAGTATGACAAACTCTCTTGGATGGTTCTTAATGCCGAACTTGTCAGCCACGATCATCACACGACTGTGGTCTTGTCCAGGGGTAGCTCCAGTCTGCTAGCCCGGCAACTGGAAACGAACTGTTTTCAGCCCTAGGTCGTGTGGTTGTTGTGGCGGGAGTTTTGAGCTCTCGTCTGCCGAAGAAATGACTCTTGGGGCGTCTCATCGTGGCGTTTCTTGGTGGCCGATCTATTGATGTTCGGCCGATGCTTGGCGCTCCAGTGTTGATGCCCTCATCCGGGAGAGAGGATCACAGAAGATCCCGCCAAAGACCTGAGACAGTGGGTACCATAGCAGCGGCATTAAATGCTTGGCTGTCTCGGGCCTTTGCAACACGCTTGTCTTGCAGATCCGGCTGCGCTATCCTCGGCACAATTCTCGACGCTTGGAGATTGCATCGTGACTGAACCCTCCAACCACCCGCCACCGAGTGTCACTCTGATCACGGGGTAGTTAGCACTAACAGACAGCAACCTGCTGTATTTGGCGCGTAGAGATGAAGATCAGCCACGGTCTGTCACGGCGTAGCCCCCCCAAAGAGGACAAGCAATTAAGAAGCAGTCTCTAAGAGGCCGGGGTCAAGCGTGTCAAAGCCATTCATTTTATCCTCCAGTCGCCAACACAAGCCAATCAGTATCAATGGATGGCAACCCATGCCCGCTGCCAGAGATTACTCCGTACGGGATCCATCAAGTTAGCAAGAACCGACGCCAATGCATCCATGCATGCACAATTTCTCCGCTTGCGGTCCCCTTTCAGCCTTGTTCATAGTGGGTGGTGGGTGATAGCTAAACCGGATCGAGAAGCCCGCTGATGCCGTCTCGAGGTCGGCGAGTGATGAAGCGGCATTGTTGGTTGTCTCGCGTCTCTAGTGGGCAGGATTATTGATTTGTAGCATCCTCAGTAATTGCGCTGCGGGCTTCCATCTCGAATTCTAGCTTTGACAGGCTGTTCCCCACGACGCTTCACACCACGCGAGGAGCAATAAAAGCAGGCGTTTGATGAGGTAGCTCCCCTTTTGGTCGGCCGAGACCCCATTCAGGACTAGGGCCGCCAGGGGCGCTTCTCCACTGGACAGAGCTCCTGCAAGGTACCCGTAGCCGTTCGCCTGTTCCATTCGCAACGTTGGATCCGTCCTTTTCCTTCTCTTGTAATGGATGGATCCATGGGAGAAAGACGGACGCTGTGGCGTCTCGTATGACTTGAGCCGGCTGAGGCCGGGCCTTTGTTCTTGTTGCGCTTCTTGGTCGACGGTTGCGGGAATCGTTTGATGAGCAACAGTTAGCAGAGCGCTCCGTGGCCAGTGACGGTAACGCATCTGGACGATTCGCACTGCAAACGTTGGCGTGAGCTGCATGCATCGTCTATCGACGCAGCCAAGAGCCAATTGCGGACTGTTCAACCCTCTTCGGATCACAACGCAACCTTCCGTATCGGTGGAACTGGTGCAGGGCGGCCAGTCCGAACAAAGGACGGTATTGCCCAGGTACAGCGTTGCCCTTGTCCCCGTCTTCCGAAGAGGCAATGGATGCATATGCATCATTGAGGAGGCGAACGAACCGAATCACCGAAGAGCGAGGCCCTGTGCTGTATTCTACCAGGAATGACAGGCCAATCTTGGCTCCCGCAGTGTCTCTGCCATCTCGCCAACCCGCCCTGAAGATTGACCGCATGGCCGCAGAGCCGTGTCTCAGGCCGCCTCCCCACGCACGCCAACGCCAGGGTGTGCGAACGCTATTCTAGCAGAGAAGCTTCGGCGAAGCAGCCGGCAGGTCGTACAAAGTTTCGGATGCTGGGTCACGGTTGGAATGCTCGTTACCACGAAGTTGGAGGCGACGGCTAAGAATAGCATCCACGGGAGGACAAAGACAAGAGATTGATGGGACGAGCACTTGATCCGATGCATCGATGCGCCGCCACCAACGACAGAGCCGTGGGATGGATGGGGCATGATTTTAGAGTCAAAAAGACAAGCTCAGAACCCACTGACAGAGACTCACGGATGCTCTGGCCGACCTCCATCATATTCTTCCACACCGCGCCCACCGCAAACCCGTCAGGTTACAAGCCGTCTCGTTGCAGTCACCAACCAGGGGTACAAGGATCTCTCGGCCAGCGCTGTGACCAAGGGCGCCGACGTGAGCCAGGATTAGAGCCTGGGATAAGCCTGCGACCAGCCATTAGTTCGGTCAAGGGTCCCCCCCTTTAGCATCAACCCGCCCACTCGCCCTCCACATTCGAGACACGATGCGCATCGTCCCCTTCTTGCAAGTCGACACCTGACTTTCTTTCCGTCCTTTCACGTCGCAGCCGTGTTCGTGTCGTGTTTCGCCTCTTTCTTTCCGTTCTGTTCCAGTTTTCTGCTGAAGCTGCAAGTCATTTTCAGTTGAACGACGACGAGGCTGGACTCGAGACGAACCATACTCTCGTCCTCGACATCGCTCACCGACTGACTCGCTTGGATACTACCCCGACCACCGACGCGGCAATTCCACAGGGATTCTCGACTCTTCAGTTCAGCTCAAACCGATCTTGACATTGCAACTTGACAGTTTATCGGCCGTAACATTCATCACAGCTTTGCCTTTTGGCATCCTTCGCTGCCGTCATCGACCCCAGGAACACCGGTCACAGAACTGGCCTGGGGTACGAATGTAAAGGTCTCACATCAAGCGCTCTACTGAGACGACCGCAACAGAGCCTGTGTTTATCGTCCGCTCTGCGCATTCCATAAGGCCATTCTCGCAATTTGGCTGGCGAAGCTGGACGGCATCGCTTTAATGCAAATCGGAAGAGTTGCTGTGTCGAATAAAGCTGGATATCACCGATTGCGACACAACACACCGTCACCATGGCTGTCCCACGAGAGTCAATGTTTCTACCGACCATCAAGTGTTCGTCATGTGGTCGACAAGTAGAAATATCTCTCATGGGCGAGCACATCTGTACCCCTGCAGAACCTGAACGTAAGAACATGAAAGAAAATCCAGCTTGCGCCTGGTACTGACTCGATACGATAGTCTCACCGCCGCCAGAGCAGTACGAACCCTACACGCCATACAGCCCAGTACCACCTCCCGAAAAGCATGGCCGGGTACCGCCATCACTTGACGTCAATGCTGCCAGTGAGTAGGTCTAGCAAATTGGGTTAAGGAGTCGCTGACGATGTTGTAGACCAGCCTTTTCTGCGCCAAGGGCAGCTTACACCGAACAGTGATCTATCACCACCGGGCGAATTGGGAACCTTTTTTGATTCAGCCCCAACACCCCATGAAGATGACTTGATCATGCCGTCTCCGCGCCCGGTCGAGCGACCCGGCGCTTATGGAGGCTTCGGTGAGAAGAAGCATGGTCCGGACATGCAACCTCGCTCCATTAGCCCCAACGGTGGAGTGAATAATACACTGCTCAAACGACTCGATACGATCGCGCCAGGCCCTTTCGATGCTATCCGCAGCCCCTCAGCGACATCACCGTCGTTTCCAAAGGAAATAACTGGCAGCACTAATAACACGATCACTAAGCACGACGATTTTCTGAGCGCATCACCAAAAGACATCTACATCTCGAACAAAACCGACATGTCAACGTCTCCCACGGGAGGCAACAACAACAACGCTGTACCACCGCCGCGGCCGTCGAGGGACGACTATGAAGGGATTGGGAATCCTTACGATTCAGATGACCAGCTTCAACCTCAGCCTCTGGGACTCATCAACCGCTCCGATACATTCCCCAAGTCATCATTTAGGCCAGAGCCACCCCTGAGGACGCCTTCAGCACCGGGAACGAAGCCTGAGCGTGTCAAGGCCGAGGATGGCCGCGGTCATGTATCAAGGCCATCCATGGGACCAGACACATCAAGACCGCCTCCCCCACGCAAGAGTTTGCTTCGACCGCAAAATCCCGGCAAGATTTCAGCATCGGTTGATCTTGCTGCTGAATTCGGCATCAACAATCCCTATCACACCCCCTCCGACTCAACGTCATCCGGCTACTCGACTTTTAGCCACCAGAGCCGTGGCAGCTCCCAGACCAGCCAGGCTAGATCTCAAGCTCGCCGCGACCATTCAGACACATCGACTATGGATGGTTTAATGACTGACCTGGAAACCTCAATGGAGAGCCTTGGTTCCAAGGACCCTGCTCCACTACAGGTCCCTTCTCGGACCAAGTCACCTCTTTCGGAGTCGCCCCTGGAAATTTCTCCGAAAGACCACAAGCCGGACTTTACCACTCAAAATGGACCTCAGGTCGAGACCCGAGAACGACCAAGCGAGCAGAACTTGTTCCCGGCCTATGGATCCTCGCCGCAAGACCCATACCATCACGATCCGGTCGCGCAATCAGGGCGTGGGGCCAGCAACATCCCCTCCCCTCTGGCACCTCCCATGCGCAAGGGTTCCCAAGATCCCGCGAGGTCTAGGGGCAACTGCAAGGCTTGCGGACTTGCTATTACAGGAAAGAGTATCTCTTCAGCGGATGGAAGATTGACAGGAAAATACCACAAGGCCTGCTTTGTCTGCACAACATGCACTCAGCCTTTTACGTCGGCCGAGTTCTACGTCCTCGACGACAAGCCTTACTGCGAGCACCACTATCACAAGCTCAACGGCAGTCTCTGCGGAAGCTGCGCGAACGGTATCGAAGGACAATACCTGGAGGACGAGTTTGCCATCAAGTATCACGTTGGCTGCTTCAGATGTCTCGACTGCGGCCGATCCCTCTCCGAGGGCTACTTTGAGGTGGATGGCAAGTCATACTGCGAACGGGATGCCTGGCGACGAGTCCAACAACCTTGGATCTCTCCCAATGGACAGCCTATGGACCCCAACGGGCCTATGAAGGGACCACCAGCTCGGTCAGCGTCCGGATCCCGACCCCCGAACGGCATGGTTGGCCTCCCCAGCCATCCCGCACAACGGCTCGGCCCTGGCATGGGTCTCCCGCGACCTCCGTATGGCATGCCGCCGCCTGGCCACCGCCTTGCACCCGGACCTCTCGGCCCCCCTGGCCCCCGACCCCGGATGAACAAGCGCAACACTCGCCTTGGCATGATGTAACGACCTGATGTATACTTCGCCTCATATGCTTCGAACGCTACGACGCTATATGGAACACTACCTTGTCTTGTAATATTGATCTTTGACGCGTCCAGGACGCGAATACTATAACTCTGTCTGCTTTTGCTGGTTTTTGTGCGGGGAGTTGAGCTGGCATGTGGACGTTTTTGTCGTTATTATACCCCCCCTTGTTTTTGAACCCTTCCCCGAAGCACTGTTTTGTATAGAGAGATCCCTCCCGGACCTGTTTTGAGCATCAGTGCGGGCGGCTTTCTTGTCCTGATTTATGGGATGATCCGTTGCCAGCAATCATGGGGGAGATTTGGAGTACGGGATGAGCATTGGGCAGGATAGGCCTTGGCGGCATAGCATTGTGATGAGTACAGACTTGACGTCTCCCTAATTCAATTATAGTTGAGGCTACTTTTGATATTCTTACCGGGATTGCGGTTCTCGACATGTTGGCCCCCTTGCAATGACTGGATATTAAATGTCTAATTGGGCCTGTCAACCGAGGATGAATTTGCACCCCTGAACAGAGTGCTTGTCGTTCAAGGTCCCGCTGTGGCTTGCTTTATCTGGACATTTTCCCACGCGACGCCCTCGGCCGTTATTCAGGGGTAAGGGAGGCGACAGGATCGGAGCCGGAGGAATTATTGACGCCTAATAATGTCAAGCCTCTGGCTTTTTAGTTTCCCAGGATAATGTAGAAAGGCATTGGCGAGGGAGGTGATTCTTGTCTGGGCGACTTTCAAGTTTGAAGCGAGCTTCCTGGTCGTGTATAGATCTTCTAACACTCCCTTGGTCTTGTTCTCCGTGATCGTCTCCTTGAGATAAGCGGCAGAGTCAACGGCATTGTTCTTGACTTCCCATATAGCTGATAACTGACTGAGTATAATCCTGTTCTCCCTCATCATGAACCTGGCCGAGGTCAGTCGTCTCTGACAGCACATAACCCACTAGAAACTATCAACCGAGGCATAGAAGATGTCCTGATTGTGGGTTAGAAAAAGAAGCAAAGTCCAAAATCTCCGTAATGAAGCGTGGAGACGATCCCGTTGCAACGGGAGCTAGGGATTCTTGGCGTCCCGCCCAAAGACCGCGCCTCGACCTCAAGGGCTTTTCCCACCGGGGGGGCAGGGTCACGCTGCGCTAAAAGGTTCTGGTTATGGAGAAGCGAGCGGATTCTAAAAGTAGGACGATCAGCGTTGTGCGGAAAGGCTTGGCCTCTTGGTGAGAGCCTGGGGAACTTGGCTGTGGTGAGAATTGGTGGGTGGGACCCGGCCCCTCGGGGTTGTCGCGGGAGTGAAATATTCGAGGTTGATTTGTCTGATAGAGCACTGCCATCAATGGTGCGTATCATGTCAGACTCGATATCGATTGAACGTGTAAGGAGCAGAGACTCATCGAATTACTCTGGTTCGTCAAGCAAGGTCGTTGCAGCAAGGGCGGGCAATGTCTATCCATCCAATAGCTCTAATCATGTGAAACCCAGCTTGTGTCTTGGCGAGGTGATTCCGCAGCCAGGAGGCTCAATGGGGATGCCCTCGTGTTAAGGGGAGGATGCCGTATCCAAGTTCCATTCCATCTTGACTGTTCCTTGGAATTCACAAGATCCCCAACGGCTCAGGATAGGTTGAAGCGATGGACCTGGCGCACGTACAGAGAGCTGGAGTGCTGGAGTTTAGAGTCCCCTCCACTAACGGCGCCGTACGCGCCAGTGTCGCGCCACCTCCTGCCCGCTCGCACACCCATATCCCCCTAATTAGAGTCGGCGGTCCATGTGCTGTCCAATCCATCTGCGCTTCGTCATCCGCACCCCATTCCATCCTATCCCATCCATCTCACCCTCCCTTGAGAACTTTGGTCCCTCCCTTTTTCTCTGCCATTCGCATTCGTCCTCTCAAGACGTAGCGTCTGGCCTGTTTTTTTCTTCTTCTTGCAACGTAGTCCTCTGTTTCTGCGTCCCATCTTGCTTGCTGGCCTTCTTTGACAGAGGCCGCGCCACTCCTTTGCAAGATCTCGGCTCCGAATCGAAAGGGACTTGCATTTTGCGACCTACTAAAAAAGAGGCATACGATCCTTGGCCTTGAACGACTCGGCTCGGCTCCCTTTCGTCGACATTCATCCCTCGCGTCGCACCAAACGACAGTAATCACCTCCGAATGATGCGCCACTGATCGTTGTTCAACGCGTCCACTACCTCATTTTCGATTGCGACGACCTAAACCGATTCTGAACTACACATCCTCACTGTCTTCTATATCGGCCATTCTGTCGAATATTTTTGCCCACCATGAAGAAATGGCACCCTCATGGGCGGCGCATGATTGGCGTCAAGCTTCGGCCTAGGTCCATGGTGATAATCACCTTTGCCATGGTGTCGGCCTACTTTCTCCTGTTCAGCGGAAGTCCCAACATCCAAGTTGTCCCCTTCGACCCCAAGGCCCAACCTGCGAGCGGCAATGGCAACGGCGCCAATCCCCAACCCAACGAACAGACCGAAGATCAATACTCTAGCATTCAGCGAGAGCTGTGGGAGCTGACAGCTCAAGATCTAAAGGATTGGTGGGATCCTACCGACAACGAGGACCCCAATGATGTTGAGCCTGGTTACGAGACTGATGGAAAGGAGAGAGGCTTCGGAGATCTCGGCAAGCTGCAACATGAGAAGGATATGAGAAAGGAATGGAGACACGCTTATTCCGTCACCTCCAAGTAAGTCCTCATGATCTCTACTCACACCAACTCCAAGCTAACTGCGCCTGCTCCAGCTTCCCCAATTCGAACCTCATTTACGGAAAGACGCTGGCCAACCTCGAGTTCCAGGAACAGCGGTCCGACGACTTTAGCAAAGACTTGCGATTCGACGCTGATGCCGACGTCGAGTACAGTGCCGAGAAGCCAGTTCGCTACGACCCCTATCCCTCATACAACAGCGCCGCCTGGAAGGAGGCTGGCTACGCCCAGTACTTCCCCTGCAAGGGAGCCAATGGAGAGGTTGTCGAGGACCTTCTCGTCTTCAAGGGACGACCGCGCGAGTGGCCGCTCCCTCGCTTTGGTAGCTTCGACGCTTTGAATATGGATCCCAACCTCTGCTGGGAGCGTGAGACGCGACTTGGTCCCTATGGTCTGCACCGTCAGTACAAAAAGGTCGGTGGCGAGCCGCAGCCTCTGAACTGGGATACTGTCAACTGGGGTGATCTTCAACGGGCCTGTCTTCACAGAAACGCCCAACGTTTCGACATGAACAGAGAGCGTGTCAACGAGTACCTTAATGTGTACCCAGAGACTGTCATTGGACCCCAGCTGCCTGAGCAACCCGATGTCCCTGGGCAAGTTGCGCCAGTTTTGCCGGGTGGTGCGCCAGCTGAGCAAGCTGCCCCGGGTGTTCCAGTTGCGCCCGTTGCGCCAGTCGCCCCTGTTGTGCCAGCTGGTCAAGCTGATCGGCCAAACCTCATGAAGCGACAAATTGAAGTCACGCTGCAAGCACCCAATGTCGACAAAACCGCATCAGAGGAGGATTCTAACAACGCTTCCAACGAGTCCCCGGACCGGTCTCGCGAAGAGCCGTCAGTCGATCCTCATGATGGAACTGTCAATGCACCTCGCAACGAGTCCTCCAGCGAGCCTAGCACTGCGCCGTCGACCGAATCTCCTGATGGGTCCTCCAATGAGTCTCACGATGAGTCTTTCAGCGAGTCTCGTGATGAAAATGCGGATGAAACTCCCAACAAGCCATTGAACAGCTTCGACGAGTCCTTGGACAAGCATATTCGTGTTGGCAGAAGCACCAAGAACCCAACAACCGGCTTTGTTTCCGAGGCGCGAACTGCTATTCTTCTGCGTTCCTACACTGGCAAGGACTACACCGAGAACGACAAGCAGGTGATTCGTGCCCTCGTTTCTGAGCTGTCTCTCAAGACTGGCGGCCAGTACGAGGTCTTCTTGCTCGTCCAGGTCAAGGACAACAATCTCCGCATCTTTGACGATGATGAGATTTACCAGTCGGTTCTGTCACAGAGTGTTCCAGCCGAGTTTCGCAGCATGACGATCCTTTGGAATGATGAAGTTGTCTGGAACCTCTACCCGAAGTTGACCGATGAGGAATCACGAAATGTTCACACAGCGCAGTGGCTCTCTGTGCAAAAGTTCAGCCAAGACTACCCCCAGTTTGACTATGTCTGGAACTGGGAAATGGACTTCCGCTTCACCGGCCACCACTATCACCTTCTGGACAAGCTCGGGGAGTTCGCCAAGGCTCAGCCTCGAAAGTTGCTCTGGGAAAGGAACGAGAGGTGGTACATTCCGTTGTTCCACGGCGACTATGACACGGCTTTCCGTAAGGATGTTGAGGGCCGATATGGCGACGACACCATCTGGGGCCCCCCGAACCTGCCCTTCATCAACCCCATCGGGCCCAAGCCTCCAGTCTCAAGCCCTTCGCAGGACAACTATGAATGGGGAGTCGGCGAAGAAGCCGACATGATTACCGTCTCGCCCATGTTCAACCCTATCGGTAGCAACTGGGTCATTGCTAACCAAGTCTGGGGCTACAATGATTCGACACACCGATCCCAGGATGTCCCCCGACGAACCACGATCGTCACACAGTCTCGAGTCTCCAAGCGTCTCCTCAACATCATGCACGTCGAGAACCTCCGCGGTAACCATGTGGCCTCTGAGATGACGCCACAGACAGTTGCTCTTTTGCATGGCCTGAAGGCAGTGTATGCTCCCCATCCTGTCTTTATGGATCGAGACTGGAACGGAAAGTTCCTGAACAAGTGGTTCAACCCTGGCGAAAATGGCGAATGCGGTGGCCGCGGCAGTCCTATGGGCTGGGGACGCGAGCGAAGATATATCGGTTCAACTTGGTACTACAGAGCGATACCCCCCAACCGACTGTACAACAACTGGATGGGTTGGGTCGACACTGGCATTGGTGGCAGAGAGTGGGAGGAGAGGCATGGCCGCCCATGCTTGCCCCCGATCATGCTGCACCAGGTCAAGAACACCGAGCCAACCTCAGAGGGCCATGAGACCACCTTTGAGCTGGCCTATGGCTGATTTTCAGGCGCCATATGATTCGTGATCTTGTTACCATCTTGCTCAAGGGTCCTGTTGGACCCTCCCTAATGACGGTTCTACCAGGGGATGACATTGTACTATGATTGTGGAAGATACTGTCGCATCGCGTTCTAGAAAGGAAAGGGAGAGAAATAAGAGATGCACAGCCGGGCGTTTTGCGGGAGTTGGGATCCATTGTCGGTTTTTGCATAATGTATGTACCAAGTGTAAGAGACACAAAGACACAAGACAGACAGGGAGGAGAGGGATAGAGATAGATGGTCCCTTGAAATGAAAGCTCCACATGTCACTTTTGATCAAACAGCGTCTGTGTCGTCTAGAGTGTATCCGAAACACGGTAATCGGGGTGAGATCCTCGGTAGATGGGCACGGAGGATAATGTCGTGCTTGTTGGTTCATCGCTGTGAGGGTGTTGATGTCCAACTGGAGGTTGAGATGGGGACTTGCTTACGTCGTGGGTGAGACCCGAGATTTTGCCGCTCCATCACAACTCCATCGTCAACGTCACTCACTCTATTCACATCACGCTCAAGCAACATCATCATTCCTAGCATCCTCTATCGAGCATGGATCCCGCATGGAGCAGCTTTCACTAGCAAGCGGCAACCCGTCGTCGAGATTCAAGCCACACACGGGCTCCTCACATGGTCGTGGTGCAGCCGCCATGCACGCTCACACAAGACCATGAGCCCTCCTCCAAGTGTGAGATGGCTCATTCACTCCATACTGAGGGAGCTTTCTTCTGATGAAAAATTTTAGACGCCTACGCCGAGGAGATTTCTTCTTGCGAAACGCGGCGCCACTCAGTCGTCGCAGACTCCTACAGGTCCTCCGAGATTTCAGTCGACTCCGCGCTTTGGCTCTTCATCTGTTCCTAGGCCGACGCAGAGTCGCACCATCGTCGACATTGAGGATGTAGAAGAAGTTGATGATCTCGTCGAGGAGAGTTCTTCGAATACAGACGATGAAGGACTTGAAACGAGGAAGCATGCTCCCCTCAACGACTCCATCGAAGTCGAAGATGATGATGTAACGGCTTCGCGTGATGGCAGTGTCGGCATCAGCATCTCCGAAGATGACGAGGAAGAGATGCCTCGGGGGTCTATCGAACGTGAATCGCCCGGACTATTAAATCTGCCTCATGACACATCTCCCTTGGAAGAGAGAGAGCCCAAGCGGCGAAGAGTCTCAATCTCACCAATGCCAGAGTCAAGCCCTCTTGGCGAACACCACTATCTAAACGATAACAACCTCCAAGATGCGGAAGAGAGGGAGCACACGCCTACGCAGAGTTCGGTAGAGAGTCTGCAGGACGCCATCCCAACACACGACGAGGCCAGGGCACCCCAACAGCCAACCTTTCGCCCGCCGCCGCGTTTCAAACCAGCAGAGGTTGACCCCACGGTCGAAGGTCTCCCCGCGGCCTTTTCCCCCCAGCGCCGGGGCGCAAAGTATGTGGCAGGCGGGCTTGCCGCCGGGCTGCAGGGGTGGCTCTCGGAGGTGAAGGGCTGGGAGGGCACGGTCCCGTCTGCCGCCGCCGCCGTGTCTGTTGTCAAGGTGGTTGTGGAAGAGGTTCGGCCGGGCCGCCGGATGTACTTGGTCACGGGCCGGGTGGGCGATGACGGTGCTGCGCCGGCGAGGAGGTTTCTGCTCGCGGGAGAGGGGAGGTTGACGGGACTTGGACAGAGGGCGGCTGTTACTGTCGGAAATGTTGTCGAGGTCGGACAGCCAGTGTGGGATGTCGAGTTGGATGGGCAAGTTTGGACTGTTGCATGCGATTGGGGAGTATCTTGACAGGGGAGGAGAGTCGTGTGCAAGTCAACTAGAAAACCTCAAGCTATCAGCCGGCCTTGTAGTGCGCTGGGAGAGGGAGAATTACGTACCGGATATATAGAGTTGCGTACGACAACCAAGTTAGAGTCTATTCCGCAAGGCATCATCCTTGCCATCGTCTTCCACAATTCCTGGAGTTCCCAGACCTCAGGTACTCAAGTTGTAGCTTGTCCTGTACAGCCCTGGTTTTCAACTCCATCCACACACAGCACTATAGAGCCTCTCGACATCAAATCAAGCACATACGACCATAGGCGTTAGAGAATACGGGATCCCGTCCGCTCTCCCTTAGTCAAACTGGCGACCGCTGGAGTAGTAGTCGGGTCGGTGACGACCGGCGAATGCCCGGTGTTGTATGTTTTTTGCCCCATCTTTTTGCTTCTCACGATGTCTGCCCAGTAAGTGCCGAGTTACTGTGCGTTAAGCAACTCAACTTGGCGCATGACCAGTACTAGAGAGAGAGACTCGGTCTGTGCCCCTCTCCTAACCGTCAACTCTGCCGGGTCTTTCAATACCACCATCTGAACTGTCACAGAGAAAACTCAGGTGAGGAAACGGTGTGCGAGACCTCTTCTGCATGTGCTTGCGGGGGGACAGCTCCTCGGCTATGCGTGCTGTGCCGTGGGAAGCGCCCAGAACTGTAAGCGAGATTCTACAATTTAGTTTCCATGATCCTATACTCTCTTCTGTCCGTCACGGTGGTGGAAATCAGGCTGCGAAATGGGCACAAGGTCGGCGACGGGGCATGTGTGGGCAGATCAGTTCAACACTCTGCCATACACCTACCCCCCTGGTTGCTGCCTCGGCTTGGAAGCGAGAAGTCGTTGTCCTTCAGCCTCGGTCAGTGAAACAGCAACAATAGCCTAGAGACAACTCAAGTGCACGTGTTGATCCCTCAAAGGCTTGGTATCTCTGACATGTCTCGTCCACGTTCCTGATCAACAACACAGAAAAGAAATATAGGCACCCCCACTAAGAGATGGCAAGGTTATATCAGAAGGCTGCCAGCCGATGACAATACCCAGGCGTGTAAGCCCTGCCATCATCTATACGGCCTCGATCGCCTTGACTCACATTCGTCTTCTCTTCCCTTCGCTGGCGTTCGATGAACCAACAATATCCCATTTCAATCCGCAAGAGCGCTTATCTCGCTGAAGCCATCCTTGTAGATATGACACGTCTTCCAATCAGCGTCACACCGCTTAAAGAGGGCCCCTTTTCTGCATAATATACTGCTGTTAAGCCTCCTCGCGCACACAGGGGAGACCTTCAGGTGCCGGAGGGTCAATTGGATGACTGGACGTGGCACGGTGCCCGAGGGCGGCTCGCCCAGCATGAAGAGGCTGCCTCTTAATGGGAGCGTTATGCTTGGATGCCACCTGTTGGTGTTGCGCTGCGGCGGTGCCGAAGGGTTGGTTGGTTGGATGGATGCCTGCTCACGCTCCACGGGAGTGGAGATCCATTGCAAGTTGGAGGTTAGTTGCAGGATGCTGACGATGGGATGGGATGAATGCCAGATGAAAGGCTGGACGATTGCCAACAGGCGATTTCAATGCGACTAGGTTATGAGTGAGGCTTCCCTCTCTTTGATCCGATCCGGGCGCAGCTCAATCTGTTGTATTGCGAGCTGGCGGGACACGCGTCTCAGAGCAACACACGGCCATCCGTTCTCAACAAGATGAAATCAGGAGACAGGGATAACGCCCTGAATCCAGAACACAGACAA
This sequence comes from Fusarium keratoplasticum, assembly GCF_025433545.1. Classification (NCBI taxonomy): domain Eukaryota; kingdom Fungi; phylum Ascomycota; class Sordariomycetes; order Hypocreales; family Nectriaceae; genus Fusarium; species Fusarium keratoplasticum. Next base: position 2,233,064 of record NC_070533.1, read on the forward strand.
TGGTGAATCTGAGCGGCAACCAGCGGCTTCTCGTCCCAGGTCAAGTCACCACCATTTGTGTAACTGTAGTTAGGTATCCGTCAGAGGCCGCTGCAGCCGCGTCTTGAGCACCGAAGCTTGGATCAGACAATCTGCTCAACCGACGGGACACTTAACCGGGCCCCTCCTCTATCTCGCCACCTCCTGCAAGCTGAAGCCCTCGGCCTCTGTAGTTACCCTGTGCATCCTGGGCAGTAGGCTCTTGTGTGCGTCAAACCCCCCAGTGGGGGCTCAGAGATTGAGCCTTCGCTCTGACATGAGAGAGCCGATCTACCTAGGCAAGGAGGCCGTTTGTTACCGGTCCTTACTCGAAAGCCATCATCTGGATAGCCGTCTTCAAGTAGATTCTTCCGTTCATTGGTTGTTGAGAAAGATTCTTCTTGCGAGCTGGCTGAGTTCCTGGAGGTTGCGAGGCCTTGAAGCCGTATCCCTCAGGCAAACTCCCTTCTGAACAACGCACTAACTCTGCATCCGTCTCTGCACATCCCAAGCCGTGTGTTAGTTTGCGCTTGGGTGCAGAGAGTTAACGAATTGGTTCTGTTTCCTCATGCCGCACGTCCTTCAGGTTGAGCGGCTCGCTGACCACCATGAAGGCCATCATCTTATGCCATGGCAGCAACTCGAGTCTGCTTCACCGACTTTATGCTGGCGGTAGAGTCTTGCCTTTTCTCTCTCTTTTGACGATGCTGGCTTCATGCAAAAGATAGGGATCCAAGGGGACGGGTCAAATGTCATCCATCTAATGCGCCGTGGCTTCAACCAAGCATTACCCTACAGACCTTGTTTAAGTGCGGTGGCTAGACGCAGCTTAACGGTAGTTCGGGTCCTCAGTTATAGGCAAGGGGCGGTATAACATCTAATGATGCTCTGCAATTTTCGGTAGCCCCCGCATGAAACAGGTCTCCGGGGTCAAGGGTTCGTTGGCAGCGAGCGCTGATATCATCCAAACCCAACAGCGAACAGCAATGCGAAAGACTGGAGTCCTGTATGAATTTAGCAACTCGACCTCTGACCGACAAGAGCAATATGCCCTCACCTTGATCATCTCGATACTCCATCACGGTCTCGATTGAACCTCACTCAGCTCCCTGACCTGGGAGTGCATTCTGGCCACATGAATATCAGGCCTGCATACTCACCTTGGGCATTGAGTCTAGCCTCTGGGATCCACCGATGGTTATTTTTTACTCTTTGACCTCATCGATCCACCTCGAGGTTCCCGGCCGGTGGTGGTAGTGGTGGTGGTGGTGGTGGTGATGCTTGCTGCTGCCTCGATCCTCGATGCGTACCAAGCTGGATTCATTCCCCTCTCCCTCTGCCCGAAGGTGGCACACCTGCTATTTTGGAGTAGTACATACCTCTCACCTTCTCGTACTCTTCCCCCCATAGACTGACCTGAAACAATTTCTTCATTCGTCTGCAGGTGCCAGACTAGCGCAGTGTCCGTCGCCCGTCGGCGTAGAAAAGCATTTTGTTTGACGCAGCTGAGCCCCCGGGGCGCGGAGCCGGGAACGCCCAGGACGGTGGATGGATGGACCTGCACTAGTGTCAGGTCGAGTCACGATGGGCAAATGGCGTCTTGCAAACTGGCGGATTGGGGGGGCCGAGAACAATGCTGTCCATGGGCGTCGATTGGGTGTTTTGGAAAGGCTGGCTCGGCTGGCGAGTATCGAGGTCCACCAGCGTGTGAAGCACTTTCAAGCATGCCCCCTGCTCCAAGCAAGTCGTGGTAGTGGTCGAGGTACACTAGACTTCGGTCCGTCAACAAGATCCAGGAATCCAGGAAACCAGAAACTCAGGGATTCGAAGGGAAGGTTGGCCGGGGTGGATATGCCGGGGTGTTTCTAAAAACAGAGGCGGAATGTTGTCGAGGTGGGAGGGCCGGGAGATTGGAGGATCTGCGAATGATGCGCAGGAAAAAGAAAGGGATCTCGCCTGTCAAACGGGCTGAACCATGACAGACAAGACCGTTGACCTCTGTTTCGGCCATGCACCTTGCAAAAAATCAACCATCATGAGGATATGCCTTGCTGGGACGGGTCGACAGCGCACAAGGGGGGGGAGAGGGCTCAAGCCAATGGCTGTTTATCCTCGTCAAATCTGCTGCATGCAGGGCTCCCCCCCATCGGATCGACTTCCAGAGAAGTGTCAGGGGCGTTTCGAGAAGAATGATGCTGCCGTCAGTGCGAGCGACTCAGCTGGGTGAGCAGCAGTAAGTAATTCTTGCGAGGAGCTAGCCCAAGCCATAGGTGTCGCGCAGGAACTCTGTTTGGGACTTGAACATCCCATCGCATCGCACTGCCGATAGCGTCGCCGTGGTGGAGTGGTAGGATTGATGGGACGGGTGATGATCAAACAAGTGTCACCGCGAAGACTTCTAGTCGTAGTCTACCGCGCTTCTGGCGGCGTTTCGTCCTTCGTCCCGGCCCTAGACACCTCATGAGTTATTCTATTTCCGGTTGTTCCTCCGTGATGGAACAGGTACCGGGGAGGGGTGCCCGTGTTTGAGAAGTTGGTGTTGGACACTTGATGATGCAGCACCCCTGACGACAGCAGCATGCGGTGAAGAGCCCCGAGACTCAAGTCGACACACATGAGACGAAACTTGCCAGTTGGATCAACGCGCGGATCTAAAATGAGTCGGAGCGTGTATCAGCACTCATCCGTGCCAGGAGTCAGTCCCGCCCTGGTTCCCGCTAGTGACTGGCGCGCCTGCATCACACACCAACAAGCTTTGGAGATGGAGGCCTGGTCTGCGTCGGTCTGGGGAATGAGTTCGTGATGTGGGAGGAGAGATTGATGGTTTGCTGGGGCTGTTGCGAGGAACTCTAACTCTTACACTTCCGGGCTGAGCGCCGCCTGCTCTTTCCCTCCGTAGGTACAGTAGCTAGCTAGTCAGGTTAGGCAAGCAGCTAGGGCTGGCTGCTTCCTTCCTTCCTTGATCATCTTCTGGAACTTGCCGTTGGATGATGATGCTGGTTGGCAGGTGGTCCTTCCCCCCTGCTCTCCGCTGCTAATCATTCAGCGTCCCAAGCTTTCATCCATACCAATTTTCGTCTCCCCGCCAAATGGAACGTCACTTACAGACAACACCAACGACATCAAGACATGATGTACCTTGCTGTTCATCTATCTGTCTGTCCCTGTACTCACAGATACGAACGAATCTCACATGTGCCTGCGCTCGTGCCAAACGGTCGACGCTCATTTCCTGCAGGAACCAACGGCTTTGAATCCTCCTCACCTTGGAGGTCTCACCTCACTTCAAGGCTCAAGCCCCAGGGCAACCCTCCTTCACCTGCCTGACGTGTAACGACGGCCCTAGACAGGATTACACAGACAGCACACACCTTCCCGCCCCGTTCTCAGCCACCTGAGCCGTTTGCACGACAAGGCAGAGGCTAAATCCAGCTCAAGCACGCGCATGAATTATCCTTGCGCGCCACCGCCTGTTGCTGCCGCTGACTCGGCTGAAACTTGCTTAGCCTCGCCCTTGGCTGGGACCCAGGAACCTGCTCAACCATTGAGCCTCTCCCACAAGCCGAACCTTTGCTATCTCTACCATGACATCCCTGACACCTCTCCGGCGGCATCGTCCTGGATCCTGGCCTGCGACACCTCGCGCATGAGGCGTGGGGCATGCTATCCCGACCCGGAGCAGCTTGCGACCCCCCGTCATTCCCATTTTCAACACCATTGGCATTGTTTGCCAACGTCGAGCCTAGTTTCGTGCTCCATATTTCGTACTTCGTCCATACCTACCTGCGATGCGGTCCACATCGACGAGGCCCACGGTTGTCTTCGAGCCTCTCAGCCTGGCCCAATCAGCCCTAGTTCTCCAGCCCGGCTGGCTAATCGACGCCATGGTGATGAGCACTTACCAAAAACACTTCTTTGATCTAGTTGTCACCTGAAGCTTCGACCAGCTGGAAGAAGCCCACACTACGGTGTGCAATGTAACGCGATCGAGTTACGGAAATTAAGTCAACCGGCATCATCCCATCACCTTATTTGTCCCCCAGATCTATGACAGCCGCCCTAGGCGTTGCGGCTTTCTGCTACTGGTCCCAGACAGGCAATGCCTTCGCCCGGCCTGCCAGACTGGTGTGCGGGAGGCGTGGCTGTTTGCACAGCTCCATTGCTATTCTTGGCGGTTTCAACACAACTCAACCATTACCTCGAATACCGTGATTAGATGGGCCGCTTCAACTTGGTCAGAACTGTCTTCATCGTCATGCCATGAGGAGACGGTAGCTGAGCGGATAATGCGCCTACGCTTGCCGGAGTCATGGCATAGGACGCGGCAGCCGATCGCATCAAGACAATGGCCGAAAGCCTGGCCGCCGCGGCCGACGGCTGCGCGGAGCGGCTGCCCATGCTCTGCCGTGCAGCTTCCCGCTACCGCGTTTTCATTAACCTAGATGATCCGCCGGGTCGCAAGATGCCACCCAGGGCCATCCCCAACGCCCAGTCTCGGTATCTCCCGACCAGCTGTCGACTAGTACATGGGCGTCCTCTACAGCGGGCACCCAGGCCTGTCTGTGATGTTGCAGCGGTCGTGTGCCTGTCAGTCCTTTCTTCTGGTGACATGGATTGCATCCCCAGACTCCGGCACACAACCGCTTTTAGAACACTTTGAGGCACCCGGGACCCCTGGGAAAAGTTTCACGCATCAGAGCACGTATCGGCTTGCAGGTGGATAGGCGGCTGCGCCTCTCGGTGACCCTCTCCGAGTGCAGCAGCTTTGGAAAAGGGGTGCTGTCGCTGCGCTGATGTGGGATATCCATCTTTTGACTCCTTCAGCCCAATAGCCCGCCCGGCTTGGGTGTGGCCCTGGCCGAGTTGGCCCTTCCCTCGTTTTGACTCCTTGACCCTGTCCGGACAATTTATTCCCTTGTGGAGATCATGGTTCGGACGGGGCTTTCAACGCCATGATCTACGACCCGTCATGCTTAACCAACAAGGGTGCTCCGTCACTCGAAACTGCCGGCAAAACAAGAGGTAGTCAATCTTGGGTGGCCCTCGCTTGGCTCGGCTGCTTCTTGAGCTCTCCATTGCGGCCTTTCCTTGGCGCTACGATACTAGGGCTGCCCCGGCGCTGTCTTACCTAGTAGGGCGAGTCGACCCATGGCTCAACGGCTGCCCGAGAGCACGCTGAAGAAGCTGACCGGATGGCCCCAGAATGGCATTCCTCTGGCCATCGACACTTTATGCACTGCGGCACCGTGTCTGTGCTACCGGGACAGGACCGACTGCCGCAGTCTTAGTCTGGCCCGTTACAATGATGATGCTGGTTCCCGCTGCAAGCCAACGCTTTGGTCTTCCTGACCCCTACATCCCAGGATTGCGATCGCGACTTTTCCTCTTGCTGAAAACACAGACCCTAGGCAGTCTAGCTTTTATCCATACGTCTTGTGGAAGACCCTGATCCTGGGCGATTCCTTGTCTTCTTGATCCACACCCATTCAGCCCTCTGTTCTCGACCCCCCCCAAACCCCAACCCCAACCCCAAACGACTACCGTCTTCGAACCCTACCGACCACTTCATGCGTTGTCCATCTAGTCATAGCGTCTAGCGACTTGCCTTCCTGTCGTGGCAGATTCGTCTCATCTCTTTCTTTTTCCTTCCTGAACCAAAGCCGTTGAATGTTGCTCGCTTCTGTATCCGCAACTCATCTCTGGGCTTCTTCCCTGTCAGACTCCGTCTTTAATTAAAGTCGATATCTTCGAGACGGAACGGCTCCGACGATCTAGAGCTTCAGGGACCATATCCAACACGTACGGAGCTGAAAGTCCCTGGCCCTTGAACAGATCGACAGCCGACTTCTTCGATTCAAGCGGGTCAGATTCTATTTATCTGACGCTCCTGCCGCCTTTACCATCCTTCACTCCCGCATCGAAATACGAAAGAGACCCGTCTGCCAAGTTTCACATTGTCCAGCGACGAGCCAGCATCCCAGTCTCGAGGACAGCATACAAGAACGGACGACCCCCTTGGAGCTCTTCAGATCGAATCCCCAAGCACCCATCGATCTCTATTCCTCTCCGTCCGATCAGCCTCCCGGTTCTATGGAGTGCTTGTTAACCTAATCAATAATTACCCCGGGACGAGATCGAACCGTTTCTAGCACGCTTCAGCTATTATCATGAGACAGTAATCGTTTGTACCATCTCACCACTATCCCTTACGACGGAACCAGACCTCGCTCGACACTACAGCCATCTTGTCGACTTCTTGTGTCAGTTCCGTTCCTAATCAACTGGAAACAGCACCCACGCCTAACACCCCCAGAATCTCACAACTCTATCTTAATCCATTATTCTTTAAACATACTTCGATATCGTCTTCAGCCATGAAGATTGAATCGATCCTCAACCAGTCCACGGGGCTAGGGCCTGGAGCGGAAAGCAAAGGGGACAGAATATCGCCATCTGGTCCAAAGAATGGCCCAGAGGGGCCTTACTTCTCGCTGCCAACTCCTTCTCCAGAATGCGCACCCTCTAAAACAGCCAGTGGACAGCCAGACAGTCGAACTCGGACTCCCTGGGATGCAGGCGGCTACTCTCTACCCAGAGAACCCAGCTCAAACACTTCCTTGAGATCGTCCTTCGCTTTTCTCTCACCGAGAGACCATAGGGACACTGCGAGACCTACTGATGCATCAAGTGATTCCAATTATCACTCCCGACGGATGTCTATGGAAACGTCAACAACTGCAGTGTCTCCCGGCGTCGCAACGCCTTACTCTTTACCAGTTCGGTACGCAGCAACTTCCCATCGGTACTATTACCACACATTATGGAATCTGATATGATGTTACTCAGGATGCATTCCATTCCAGATGTTCAGCAGGATTCATGGACTCCAACGCAGTAGGTTCCATGTCCTTCATTTAGG